>NC_052041.1:2308200-2621171 GCF_015832195.1 Motacilla alba alba
TGAGCTGACCATGCCCAGCAGCTTTGGAGCTCAGAGAACACCTTCCTGGGCTGGCAGGAGCCTGTTGCAGATATGAGGGGAAAGGAGATAAATCCATTCTTGAAAAGTCTTTATCTCTAGCCAGGCACACACCCAGAGACTGTTATTGCTGGGGGTGGTTATAAGGCCATGAGAAACAAGTGCCCTGCCATGATTTTAGGGCAGTGGATGTGCTGGGATTGCACCAGGGCTGAGAGAAGAAAACCAGCAGTTTGGTCCTTCAGGTGCAGTTTGTGCTCCCCTCACAGCAGTGGGATTTCCTAACAGGGTTATAGAGCATGTAGAACTTCAGAGCCCTCCTGAGACAATCTGGGTTGTGTTAAAGCCTTTCCTGAGAACCATTAAGTTTCATCAGGCTACCAACAGTGTTTGTTTTATGGGGATGGAAGGGAATGTGGTGGCTTCTTTCAGATCACTTCCCTGGGAGGTGGAGGGTTGTGAGCAGCCTGCTCCAGCCATGCCCCACTCACAGGGACCATCCCAGAGCATCCTGTATTTAGTGGAGCAGATTTGGAGCTGCACAACTCAGCTGAGAAGCCTTGGGCTGCCAAAGGAAGAAGCAGTGACACTCAATGGTTGGGGTCTTTGCAGATCCCTGGCCATTTCCCCTTGGGGAAATGCAATGACCCCCTGTCATTGCTTCCCTCTTCCTGATGCATTCAGGTTTCATCTGGAGGCCCATATTTTGGGAGTGCAGAGCCAAAGGCATCCTGGAAACCCCTACTGAAATTCCAGAGCTGCCTTTACTATTATTGACATAAGAAAGTGAGTTATCTCCCCACCATGAGCAGAGACAGTAGGTGGTTCCGCTTTTATGTAAATGTGAAAAAGAAAGGCAGGAAGCATTAATTAAGGGTTCAAGCAAAAAGGTGTCCACTAAACTTCCATTCCAGTGATGCACCAATTTGCCATGCTCTGTAAGCAGCTGGAAACACCTTTCAGCTCCTCCTGGTCCAGGCACCACCACACTCCAAGCACACAGATAAACCTTCTCATTACAAGCACCCATGGTGCTCTGCAGAGGAATATGCTGCTTATCCAGGCCCTGGCTTTCATTTCAACATGGGAACTTATTGTTGCACTTGATCTTGGTGCCTGCTGTACAAACAAATGCTTTAAATGGCCCTTCACTGAAACACAAAGAAGAACCAAGGGAGAAAGAAAGATAAGAAAAAATACAGCTTCCTCTGGGCTCTGAAGGTCTGATTGAAGATAAGATCTGGGGCAAACTTAATGGTCAAACTGGAGTGCTGTCAAAGGCACAGATTTAATCGTGGCAGTGATGTGGGAGTCCCTTGGTCAGACAAGGTTTCAGCTCAGTGTGACTCCAGCCGGGGGTGGCAGAGCTGCTGGCAGAGCCATCGGTGCCTTCAGGCTACGGGAGAAAGTATTTAAACAACAACTCACGTACACAAAGAATCCCAGGATCCCTTCTTCCTTAAATATCCTGCCAATGGCACTGAACACACCGCTGCCAAGAAAGGAAAGGAGCTGTGAGTGTGCAGTTGTTCCACCTCTGCCCTGTGCAGCTTCACACACATCCTGCAGCCCCCAGCCATGCAGTGCCTCCCCAGCCATCATTCCAACAGAAGGCAGCTTGTTCTGCCTATTCTCCTCAGACCAGGCAGGTTTGAGGGAGGGAAGGTCGTGTGTGTACTCTGCCAGCCTGCAGTGACAGCCAGGAGAACACCCAACCTGCACACAACTGTTCAGTGCTGAAGGTACAAGAGCTCTGTGAGGCTTTGTGAGTGGGTACAGATGTTGTGTGATATGGTTTGATTTGGCTGATTCTAAGCCCAAAAACCCTGTCCTGCCTTTGGGAACTGGAGCTGGCTGTTGGGGGCTGGCTGCAATCCTGTCTAGTGTGCCTCCATGTCGCTCCACAGGCAGTTTTGCCCTGCAGAGAGGCAGCTGGTACTGCAAAAGGCTTGGAAAAATTTTACAGACTAAGCAGGGCTGCAGCAAAGCTTTGTGTTATCCACTCTGCCTCCCTGCTGCCTTCCCTTTCCATTAACAGCCAGAGGAAAAAGGCAGGAGACTCGCTGTGCGATCAGAAAGGGGTAATACAGCCCCAAACCCCCACAGACACAAGGTGGAACAGAGGCACGTCAGGGACAGAGCCCAGCCTTCCCACATCCCTTCAAGCCCCAGTCACCCACCCTCTAAGCAGAGCTCAGATTCACTTTTCAGTCTCTCGAGCCTCCTGGATAACCCTATTCCCCGTAGCACGGGAGCCACCGTTAAGTTTCATCAGGCTACCAGCAGTGTTTGTTTTATGTGGGTGGAAAGGAATGTGGTGGCTTCTTTCAGATCACTTCCCTGGGAGGTGGAAGGTTGTGAGCAGCCTGCTCCAGCCATGCCCCACTCATAGAGATCATCCCAGAGCATCCTATATTTGATCTGGGGTCAGTACCTGGCACCCCAGACCCTTCCCAGCTGCAGCCACTCACCTGTATTTGACTTCCCGGCCTACGAACTGGACCATGCAGCGCATGGAGATCACTGGGAGGAAAGAAACACAGGGCTGATAGACAAACCAATCCAGTTTGGGTTGTACTGGGTGTGAAGGAAAATGAAACATGACCCTTCTGCTCTCCCTCAACTCACAGCATCTCCAGCTCCTCTCAGTGGTCATCAGCACTGCAAGACTCATTAGAAACTGGGGCCTTTCCTGAGCCTGTAAGTGGTGGGAAGGATTTCAGAGGATCACAGAGAGGTTTGGGTCGGAAGGGACCTGATAGATCATCTTTTTCCAAGCCCCCTGGCACAGACAGGGACACCTTCCAGTCTCCCAGGCTGCTCCAAGCCCTGTCCTACCTGGCCTTGGACACTTCCAGGGCTGGAGCAGCCACAGCTGCTCGGGGCACCCTGTGTCAGGGCCTCCCCACCCTCACAGGGAAGGATTTCTTCCCAATATCCCGTCTAACCCAGCTCTCCAGCAGTGGGAAGCCATTCCCTGTGTCCTGTGTCCCCATGCTCTCGTCCAAAGTCCCTCTCCAGCTCTCCTGGAGCCCCTTTAGGCACTGGAAGGCTGCTACTGGCCCTAACCCCAATGGGATCTCTAGGACAAGGTCCTAGATGAGTGGGAAGAGAGAAACTCGTTGCTCAGCTGTGTTAGTGCCTGAAGCAAACCCCAGCATCAGGCTCATACGACAGAGAAGTATCGTAAGAATCATCCCCCTGAGTGTGCAGGGCTTGGGGTGATGCCAGTCTGGAGGGGGCTGCCAGCCAGGGGACAGGACTCACCGTGCAGCGGGTGCGAGACAACCCGTGACACACACTGCATCATCATCTCGTGGGATGTCTGGAAGGGACGAGAACACACCTGTGAGAAAAGCTGTGCTGCTCCTCCTGCACAGCCCAGGCCCTTTCCCTCAGTGTGGGGAAACACATTTTGGGTCCCTCTTTTGAGATCTGTTCTTGTGGTGAACCTCTACTCCTGTGAATTATTTAATGGATAGACACAGAACGGCCACTAAACTGACAGCCAAACAAATCCACAGACCTCTCACCCCAGTTTCTCTCCAAGTAATCTCACTCACGTCCCCAGGGACATCCTCTGCCACTCATCAATGGGCAATATCCACTTCTCACCTCTCTGACCACTTTCCTAAGTGAAGTTTTCACATCATCCTTGTTAGACACGTGCTCCATGTCTTCCAGTGGAAAAGCCTGAGTGGGGAGGGAAGCAACATGGTCAGAACTGATGGAGATGCTGACCCACAATGTCTGAGGACAGGGGGAAACCACAAAAAGCTGTGCTCTAGATGCAAGGGCAAGACAAACAGGCAAGAGGGAATACAGGAGAAGAAAGGATGGAAGGCAAAATAGAGGAATAGAGGAGTCACAAAACTTCTGACAGAGGATACAAGGCACAGGGATGCCAAATCAAATTAAATTGGTTTGTAAATTAAAAAATGCTTTGGGGATAAGGGCACTGGAGGACTATTCCCTTAGGAGATGGAGAGGGATGGGTGCATCAGTCCTCCTGTGCAGCCCTAGTTGGCTGCAGGCACTTGCTGCAGTAGCGCTGACCCTGCAGGTGATTAATGGAGAGACAAGCTGACCTTTACCTTCTTCACACTCCCCCTGGTGATGGTTGATAAAGTGCTTGAGATGAGGCGAGGAGTCAGGCCACGGAACAGGCCTCTCTTGCCATCCACTTCCACGATGTGTCTGGCTGGGTGGGACAACACCAGGCTGCTGTCAGCTGGGAAGGGGACAGTGCATGGAGAGCACCCCAAACAGCCCCAGGGTTCAGCTGAAACCAGGCTCAGCTCAGCAGGGCAGCCACTCCATGGCCCCACAGTAAGTGATTTATTGCAACAGTCCTAAAGAAACTTCCTACTGGAGGACAAGAATTCTTACTCTGTCATCTGCCCAATGTGGAAGGACAGCTCCAATATTTTGGGCTACTTTTTGTCTTTTGATGGTTTTGCTCACCTGAAAGGGCTCCAAGCAGTTTGGACTGAACCAGGCAGGGGGGATCATCCCAGGTGCTCTGTGCTGTCACCTCCTCCCTCCACCCCAGGAAGGTCTGACTCAGAGTTCATACAGATCTCACAAACCCCTGTTCATCACCTTCTCCCAGGCAAACTTCCTCAGGTCTCCAGTTACAAAAAAAGCCCAGAGATCCCATTTCTCCCACATATAATGAGGTGGGATAGAACCCATCATGTGCTGGTGGCTACTGACTGCTCCTGCCCCTGTCCTGTGCTGTCCAAGCGAGGCCAGGTGGGATCTGCACCTCTCCATCAGCCAACACTGCCCTTCTCTTTGGAAATTGCACCTTCACCTTCCAAAGGGCAGCACTGGAGCATTTCCAGCCCTGGGTGTCCCAGGATGGGCTTCCAGTGCTCTCATCCTGCTCCTGTGCAGGTTCCACCCCATGGATACCACTGGCTGATTTTGGGATTGGCCCAGTTTGGCTGTCAGGACAGTGCATTTCCCTTCCCCACAGCAAACCTGCTGTGACAGCAGGTCACCAAGTATTCACCCACCTCTCCCATGCTGCTCCACCCACAAAAAGAGGAAAATACTTTTTTTTTTTCCTTCTAAACTTACTACCTGCCCTTTTCTTGGTATTTCTGTCCCTTTAGGGCTCCATCTACATCACAAATGAACAGGGCAGGGGGCAGGTTATTCCAGGGCTGTTTTAGAGCAGAAGGAAAGTATTTTGGAACCTCCAAAACACACAAAAACCTCCTGCAACAAGCCTACAGCACCTAAAACCCCCCAGATCCCTCCACCTGGGTTGCAAACCCAGAGCAATGTGCCACAGGAACACGATGCAGCACCAACACCCCCCAAGCAACAGGTACATAAATGTGACAGCCTTGCAAGGAGTTGTGGTGGTTTATGCCTCACTGCAGCCTCAGGATGATCCCAAGGGGATGTGGGAGTGCTGTTGGGGGTCAGCTCAGGCTGCCTGGCAGCTCCCAGCCCTGATTTCACGAGGGCAGGACCTCGTGCTGGCAGGGAGGGACAGTCACTCACCGTAGGTGAAGAAGCCAGGCAGGTACAGGACCTTCCTTCCCAGCACATTTCTTCCAATGGTTGGAGGTAGTGGCTCATGGCCAACCTGAGAGAGAAAGCTCGTGAGCAGGTCTCTGCTCTGGTGTTCCCAAAGCCCCTGGGATGAACAGGATTGATCCCAGCATCCCCCTGTCACTCTCAGGCACTCCTTTCCCCTTTTTATGAGGTCCCTAGGTTACAGGGGGTCCTCGACCCTCCCATTTTAGGAGCTCCCTGTTACTGAGAGGGTCTCGGGGTTTCCTATATCACCTTATTTGGGAGGCCCCGTGGCAGAGGGATAATTTTATGGGGGTTCCCAGATTACTGGGTATCATAGGCGGGGTCCCAACACCCCACTACAAAGGAGCCCCCACTGTATGGGGGGCCTCACCCCTCCATTAAATGGTGTCCCCTACTCCCTATACAGGGTGCCCCTGCTACAGAAGGCATCCTCACCCTCCTATTACATAGGACTCCATTTTTATATAAGGTCCACCAGTGTATAGGGGACCCCATTCCCTTACATATGGGGCACTCCATTACCCAGATGTCCCTCGTTCTGTAAGTGCTCAGGGGGTCCTGTAATAATGGGGGGGCTGCAGGTACAGTGACCCCCAGGGCATGGAGGCCTCCAGAGGGGCACGAACCAGGAATCCACCTCCACCTGTGCCACTGGGGTCCCGATCCCCCATCCCACACAGGGACTCCGCCCCGTTACACACGGGGGTCCCCCGTTCTCTAGGTGCCTGAGGCCTCCAGAGGGGCACAAACCAGGAATCCACCTCCACCTGTGCCACTGGGGTCCCGATCCCCCATCCCACACAGGGACTCCGCCCCGTTACACACGGGGGTCCCCCGTTCTCTAGGTGCCCCCCATTCTGCAGACACATTGCACAGGGGGTCCCGCTGTAACAGGGGGGCTGTACATACTGTGTCTATAACCCCAGCACAGGGGGGTTTCCATAGGGACACTGCAGGAATCCAGTGCCCCTATGGAAATCCAGCCGATCTCCTCCCGTTACACCGGGTCCCGATGCCCCGTTACCCACTGGGACCCCATCCCGGTAAAGACAGTGAGGATCCCCCTTCCATAGGTGCCCCCACCGCACAGAGGGCCCCGTTATACGGGGCAGGGCTGTACAAACAGTGACCCCCAGCGCACGGAGGCCTCCCTGAGAGCATTACCCCGAAATCCTCCCGTTATCCCGGAGTCGCCACCCCCGTTACACACGGCGCTCCCACCGCACAGCCCCCCCCCCCCCGAGCGGACCTGCACGAGCAGCTTGACGTAGAGCAGGGGGTGGCTGGCGGCGGCGAGCCCCGCGCCCAGCAGCACGAACAGCCCCTCGGCGCCCTCAGGCCCCGCCGCGTCCGCCGCGCACCCGCCAGGCGGCGACAGCGGCCCCGGGGGCAGCGCCGCCATGGCCGCCGCGGCTCGCGCGTCACCGCGCCGCGCGCCGGCCGCCACCACCGCGCCGCGGGCCGGGGGAGGAACCGCGGCGGGACGAACCATTGCGGGCCGGGAGGAACCATTGCGGGGCCGGGGGGAGCAGCCCCGGCGTGAGGGCGGCGATGGCGGAGGCGGGAGAGGGGCGGGAGAGGCGGAGGGGCCGGGGGAAAGGAGAAGGGGTTAGGGGTTTGTGGGGTTGGGTGTTAGCGCCTGAGCAGTGGGGTGTGTGAGCACGCGGCACAGGGGTTTGGGGAGAGGGGAGAGAGAAAAGAGGACAGGAGTTAAAGAGGGAGAGAGAGGGAAGGGAAGGGAAGGGAAGGGAAGGGAAGGGAAGGGAAGGGAAGGGAAGGGAAGGGAAGGGAAGGGAAGGGAAGGGAAGGGAAGGGAAGGCCCCAAAAATACAAGGAAAGGAGAAGAGGAAAAAGGAAAGCAGATCTCCAGTGCTGGTTCCATCACTGGTCTGGCTGATGGGATGGATGTCCAGGCTCCTGGGGCACAAGCTCTGGGATGGGTTTCTCACTTGCCGTGCAAATTGGATCTCATGCACAGTGCACTATCTCAGACCTTTCTGGAAAAGTGTCGCCCTGCCTCCACGTGGCCCCTTCTCCAGCCAGGTCTTGTTCTTTCTGGTTATCACCAACAATCCTCGTCTGTTGTTACCAGCAGTCCGTGGGTGGCCCCAAGGCCATGCAGTTCTTGGTGTTTGGGGCAGACACACCAGCCCTAGCTGGGCACCAGGGTCCTGCCAGCCCACTCCTGGCCCCTCCAGCCATCCAGGCTGTCCAGACTTCCACCCTGGTGGGACACAGCCCACCCCACCTGTGCTGCACAGCCGGAGGTGTCCCAGGTCACACCCGTCCTGCTCCATCCCTGCTGCTGCTCTGGCCTTGGCTGTGCCACCACTTGGATCCCTCCCAAACTGAAGTGATTCCCAGTGTTTTCTCAGCATTTCTCCTACCCACAAACTGCTGTGGTTCCTCTTTCCCTTCCCTTTTGAGGCCAACCCAGAGACAAGCTCAGCTGCCACAGAGAGGGCAGCGGGTGGGCTTCGCCTCGTGCAAATCCTCGTTCCCAAACTGCAGCCAGAAACACTTCAGAGCAGAGAGGGGGACAGAGGAAGGAGCTGCAGCCCCCAGCACCTGCCCCTGCAGCTCCTGGACACCCAGGACCTGCTCCCAGCCCGTGCCATGGAGGGAAGGGCAGATAATCAGCCGAGCGTGGTGAAGCTGGTGGCTGCGTTTGAAGAGCACTGGTAAGGCAGGAGGGCTCTGGGTGCTCAGGGTGTGTTAGGGCTCCACGTGGAGTGGGTGTGGGAAGGAAGAAACCCACTGTGGAGGTGTTTTGGAGCCTGTGGAGAAGCTGACAAGGTGATTTGCAATTCTTTACAACTCAGGTCTGCCTCAGTGTCTTCCTCCTGCTGTGGGTCATGAGCAGAATCTGAAAACCTCAGTGGGGTGTGAGTGGTTCTGCCTGGCTCAGGCTGTGGCAGCCCATTCCCCCACACCCAGCATCTTCACACTCAGCCTGGCTGGTGCATCCTGCTGCTGCTGCTGGGGAAAGGAATCGTGGTTTGCAAATATGTAGGCAGGGGTTGTCACTGGGAATTAACTGCCTGGGTGTCTGGGAGGGTCCCAGCCTCAGACTGTCCAGTTGTTTGCAGAGATGTGGCTCCTAGGAAAGGAAACAGAAAGCATTATGTTAAGGGAGAGAGAAAATTCCTTTCATGAAACAGCTCCTTCCTTTGGAGTGTGAGCTGGGACCCTCAGACAGCGTGTGCTGGGGTCTGAGCGAGGGGATCTGCCCTGGCTCGGGTGCAAAAGTAATTCTGAAGCTTCAGGTGAGTTATTGTCAGGGCTGTGCCTCACTTTCTCTGTCTGATGGATCAAGATATGGAATCCTGCCATTCCTTGTACCCCTGAGGTGCTCTCAGTGAGCCTTGGAAGGGCTGGGTGGTTGGGCAGGTGAGTTTTGCAGCAATTACTGAAGATGCTCAGGCATGGGATTTCCTTTCATTCTAGGAACTCCTGCTTCTCTGCTGTGTGCTTTTCCCCAGGCTTTGAGGTTGTCCCCATCATCCCACAGTGATGTTGTATTGGAACCACTGCAGTGTTTGGTCTTTCCCCATGTCACTGCTGCAGTGTGTTTGTTGTTTGCTCTGGAGTGAGAGTTTGATTTAGAGGAAATAAAAGTAACTTGAGACTTTCAGAGGAAGCTGAGGAACCTGGGAATGAGCAGAGCATTTTGGAGCAGACAATGGTTTGGCCTAAGTCAGCATAAATAGAAAGAGAGAAGTTCCCTGTTGGGACTCGGCCGTGGCTTCAGGCTGACACAGGTTTGGGAGGCACCAGGAGAGATGGGAAAAGCCTCTTTGTCTCTGAAGGGTTCTGCCAGCCCCCCTGAACAGGAGGGGATTTGTGCATGGCTGTGGATGCACTCCTGAGCTCACAGACATCCTGTGCATGGATGGAGCTGACATCCTCTTCAGATGAGTCTCTGCCCCTCAAGTCTCTTCCTATCCTCAGCTTTGCACTTTGATGTCCAATTTCTTCATGTCTTTCCCATCCTATCCATTCCACTCCTGTCTGCAGGCCAACAGTGGATGAGTTTCCAGTTTCTGCCCAGAGCAGTTTCCTGCAGTGACCAGCTCTTGGATGACAGACAAGTCACTTGCTGTCACCTTCACGGCCTGGCTTCTCCCTCGTGCCTGCTCTGGACCTGCTTTCTTGTCTTTGCCAGAAAAGGGAAGAGAGAACACCACCAAAAACAACCTGTCTGCGAAACCACCCACACATGGCCTGCTCTTGGCTCAAAACTCTTGGCTATTGGGCTTCTCCCTGCTTTTCTCCATGGTGGCAGCAGGCAGAAAGCCAGAGCTGTGGGTGGGATAAACAGCAGGATCCTGCTTTTCTGCAGCAGGAGAGGGACTGGGCACAGCAGCAGGGGCTCTGGGAGAAGAGAGGCTGGATCCTGGCCCCGTGGAGGATGCTGAGGATTTGTACTGCAGGGCTGGAGTGGAGCAGAGCAGTGTCAGCACTGGGCAGCTGCTGCTCCTGTCCCTTTTGGTGGCGTTAAGCTGGGCCTGGGGGCCGTGCTGGGGGAGCGGCCGAGCTGATCACATTCCTTTGCAGCAGGGACAGCACATCTGCCCAGAGGGACAAGCAGGCAGGCAGGCAGCCCCAGCAGCTTCCAGCATTCCCTGCCAGCCAGAGCCATTCCCTGACCAGAAAAGAGAATGAGGAGGAGGAGGATCAGCAAGGTCAGCGTGGACTCAGCTTCAAATGCCTCCGTTCTCTGCGATGCAAAATCCGTGAGGACACCTGGAGGAGACCACAGGGCCCAGGCCTGGAGCCTGGCAGCCAGGTGAGCTCCAGAGGCTGGTGGGTGCCCACACTCAGGCAGGGCTGGCTCAGGGTCTCATCTCTGCCCATGAGACTGAACCCTGCTCCCCATGCAGGAACCAGAGGAAAAGAAAATTGCACTGGAGCTGCTGGAGACAGAGCAGGCTTATGTCAACCGCCTCCACCTCCTTGACCAGGTGAACTGGGGAGTGGAGGGACCAGTGCAAGGGGATTTTGGAGAGACTGAAGCTGTAAAAATGAGAAACTTGTGGGCTACTGGTCTTTACAGCCAGAGATTGGGCCTGGCCTTTGCCTTTTCTACACCCCACACCTGTGGGAAGCACCCTTGTCCCAGCAAAGGCTTCCATCCCCCTCTCCTCTTGGAGCCTGGGATTTTCCTCCTGCACAGTCAGGCCTTTCACTGCGTGATGTGCCAGTCTCAGAGAGGGAATGGGATCCTCAAGAATCTCCCCGGCCCTTTTTGTTCACCCTTCTTTCTTCCAGGTATTCTATACAGAACTGATGAAAGAAGCCAAAACCGGGAAGACAGTCCCAGAGGAGGTGGTGAAAATGATCTTTTCCAACATCTCCTCCATCTACCAGTTCCATGCTGAGTTCTTCCTGCCAGAGCTGCAGAAGCGCATGGAGGATTGGTGAGCTGCAGGAGGGGAGGGCAGCACACCTGGGTGGCTTGGCCAGAATAGGGCAGCAACACTGAGTTCAGGCTCCCACCAGGACCAGAGCTCAGCCTGTTTTGCTCCAAGTGTCTTGTGCTGGAAAACACTTCCTTAAAATGCTCAGATCAAAGTAGGGAAAGCTGGGTGACATCTCAGGTGGTTTGAGGGTGTGCCTGGGTATGAACAGCCCAGGCTGGCTGCAAGGTGGGGACATTCCTGTTCTGGAGAGCAGGAAATTGTGTGGGGATATAGCAGCCTGCAGCAGGGAAAACCTCAGTCTTCCACCGTGGTCCTTCAGTTCATCCTGAAGCTGCTGGTCTGTGGTTCCCTCCTGCAGGAACCACAACCCCCGCATTGGGGATGTCATCCAGAAGCTTGCACCCTTCCTCAAGATGTATGGGGAGTATGTGAAGAACTTTGACAAAGCTGTGGAGCTCATCACTGCCTGGTCAGAGAAATCACCCCCCTTCCAGGAGCTCATTGCCGACATCCAGGTAAGGGCAGGGCGGGGGAATCGCAGTAGAGCTCCCAAAATCTCCAGGGAATGGGGCAACAACAGAGGCTGGGAGCTGCCTTGGTCACTGTTCCTCTCTGCGTGCCTGCTGTCCCTGCCCAGAAGAGGAAGGTCTGTGCTAACCTGACGCTGCAGCACCACATGCTGGAGCCTGTGCAGAGGATCCCGCGCTACGAGCTCCTCCTGAAGGATTACGTCCGGAAACTCCCGCCTCAGTCCCCCGACAGGGGCGATGCCGAGAGTAAGGGCTCTGCTCTCCACGGTGGGGAGGGCAGGGTGGGTTTGTAGAGAAATAACAACCCCTGGTGTTGTACATGGGCACCAGAAAACCTGGATTCACTCACCAGCTGCCCTGTGCCCTTGGATAAACCTCTCAGTCTGATCCTTTTCTAGCAGGGAGAGGGATGAATCCTCCTTTTCAGGGGCTGGGGAGGGGAAGGGTGGTGTGTCGGGTGTCCACAGTATCCCCTAAATAGACCTATAGCAGCTGGGGGAGCTTTCAGACCCCTGTGGATAACACAGTTCCCAGTCCTGCTGGGATGGAGGGATACAGGAGTGGGTTGTCTGTCCCTCCATGTGCAGTCCAGCTGTACCTGACCTCCTGCACAGCATTTCAGGGCCACTTTGGCTGTGTTCATGGAAGGGCAGCAGCTGCTACTCATGTGCATCCATAAGGGACAGAGCCAGAAGCTTCCTCCCACAGCTCCAGAGCAGGTGTTTCACCTCCTGTCTGTTCTCATTGCAGAGGCCCTGGAGATGATTTTTATGGTGGCCAAGCACTCCAATGCAGCTATTGCCGAGATGGTGAGGCCCTGTCCCAGCTGGAAATGCTTTGCAGCTCACGGCACAGTTCCCCTGAAGGGGACAAGAGCCCTATGGGTTCAGCTGTGTGCTCTTAATGCCCAACCTCACTACCCCAAGCCCGAGGAAGTCACATCTGTGGCATCAGCTGGGGTGTGACCAGCTGGTCAAGGCTGGGAGCTGCTCCCAAAGATCAGTCTGGGCTGACAGAGCTGTGCTACCTCTCCTGGTACTCAGCAACAGGCCGGGAGGTGGGCATAGAGGGGACCCAGCTGTGACAGGGTTGTGGCTGCTCAGCCCCCCACAAGAACAGGTCTCTGTCCCTCCCCCAGGAACGGCTGCAGAACCTCTGGGTGGTCTACCAGAGGCTGGGCCTCGAGGATGACATCGTGGATCCCTCCAATGAGCTGATCAAGGAGGGGCCAATCCAAAAAATCTCCACCCGCAACAACAGCACATCGGAGAAGTACCTGTTCCTGGTGGGAGCTGGGATGCCTGGGGCCAGGGGAGGGAGCAGATGGGATGGGAGTGGGAAGAGGGGCAGCACAGTCTGGCCGGGGTGTTGCTGGGTCAGCTTCACACAGAAGGGATGAATTCAGAGCTGGGGAAGGGGAGGGTTTGACTCCGCTCAGTGCGGGGCACAGTTGGGAATCTGCTGATCCCTGGGCATGGCAGCCCTGGGAGATGCTTCACCTTTGCAGGGTGGGAGGGGGCTGAGGCAGAAACAGACAAGTTTTAGGTGGGATTCTTCTCAAGGACCAGCTCAGCTCTGCGGAGTGAAGGACCCCAGACCCCAGGGAAGCCCACAGCTCAGAGAAGGCAGTGCTGGGCTCCAACCCACCCTCTTCTCCCCTCCCAGTTCAACAACATGCTGCTGTACTGCGTGCCCAAGGTCATCCAGGTGGGCGCCGAGTTCCAGGTCCACCTCCGCATGGATGTGGGGGGCATGAAGGTCAGACAGACACCTTGTCTTTGTGCTTCCTCCAGCTCCTGACTCCTCCAAAAGCCTCTGCTCTGGGGTGTGGCTGCTGCCCGAATTTCCTCGGGAGGGAGGGAGGAGCTGGAGGCAGGGGTGGCTTTCTGAGTGGGGCTGATGCTTTGATCCTGGGAAATGCTGGTGAAATCTTCTGCCTGTGGGATCTGAGGGCTTGTGCCACAGGGACGTCCCTGTGCTCCACATCATGGAGAAAGGTCCAGGTGTGCTGGAAGTGGGTTCAGCTCCACATCCTTCCTCTGCTCTCCCACAGGTGCGGGAGCTGAAGGACGCTGAGTTCCCTCACACCTTCCTGGTGTCGGGAAAGCAGCGGACGCTGGAGCTCCAAGCCAGGTAAGGGAAAGGGTGACATCCTGCAGACCCTCAGGGAGGAGGGACAACAGCTCATCCAGGTCCTTTTTGTACCCAGGTCTGAGGAGGAGATGAACGCCTGGATCAAGGTACCACCGAGTGCTGGGAGAGGGGGCACAGACTCCCCCATCCCAGCTGGATGCCCTGGGTTAGGACACCCCCAGTGCCCCTCCAGCCCTGCCTTCCCCTCTAGGCCTTCCAAGATGCCATTGATAGGAAGGAGAAAAGGAGTGAGACCTTTAAGACAGCAGTCCATGGACTGGAGACAGACACCCCTGCACTGAAGGTAACCCTTCTGCTCTCCCTGTGCCCCACCTGGGAGATCACACCCTGCTGTGCCTCAGTTTCTCAAGCTAAACCAACCTGGGGGGAGGCTGAGGACACCCAGACTCTGGTCTCCCACGCCCAGACAGAGGAGCTGGGCCGCCGAGCCCCTCAGTGGGTGCGGGACAATCTGGTGACCATGTGCATGCGCTGCAAGGAGCCCTTCAACGCCATTACCCGCCGGAGGCACCACTGCCGGGCCTGTGGATATGTGAGTGCCCCCCTCCCTCCCTCCTGGCCCGCTCAGGTGGCCGCTGGGCCAGGAGTGCACCTCTCCTACACCTTGTACCGCTTTCCTAGGCTTAGGGCTGCTCCTGCCCCTCAGCTCCTGATGGAGCTGCTGCTGGGTCCCCTAGCCCTGCCCCAGTGTCACCAGTGTCCCTGTATGGTGGCTGCAGGTGGTGTGTGCTCGCTGCTCTGACTACAAGGCCGAGCTGCAGTACGATGGGAACCGCCCCAACCGCGTCTGCCAGGAGTGTTTCATCTTCCTGACCGGCCACACGGTGCTGGAGGACCGCGAGGGGAAGCACAAAGGCATCCTGGAGGTGAGCTCCACCCCCCTTTGCCATCTGAGCGGTGCCACCCACCCCGTCTGCAGCCTCGCTGTCCCAGCCTGGCACTGCACCAGCAGCAGGACGGGTGGGAGTCACTCCCAGGCAGTCAGAAGGTGCATGTGTTGATCTCCCTCCCTCGTGCTCCAAGCCTTGGGACCGAACAGCCAGGGCTTCCTTCACCACAGGATGTCAGCAGCACTGTCATAGCCAGGACAGCCCCTCACTGCCCCTGCTTTGGGGGGTTTCCTGCAGTGGGCAGGGAATTCCCCAGGAAATTAGCTCAGTGCCCTTTCTACCATCTGCACTGGGTATTGAGGGATTTGTTGGTTATTTTGGCAGAAAGGAGCTGCAGAAGTATCGAGCAGGAGTTTGCTCTGCAGTTCCCTGCAGCTGCTGGACAAGAGCGGCAAGGGGGGCACGCGGGGCTGGTTCGTGATCCCACAGGATGACCCCCTCGTGCTCTACATCTATGCAGCCCCCCAGGTGAGGCCTGGCTCGAATGCACCCCAGGGGACATCCCGCTGTGCCCAGGGGACATCCCGCTGTGCCCAAGGGACATCGTGCTGTGCCCAGGGGACATCCCGCTGTGCCCAGGGGACATCCCGCTGTGCCCAAGGGACATCGTGCTGTGCCCAGGGGACATCCCGCTGTGCCCATCCCCTGCCTCCCACCACTGTCTCTCTTCTTGGCAGGATGTCCGAGCCCACACCTCCATCCCCCTGCTGGGCTACCAGGTGCGGGACATGCCCCAGAGCGAGTCCCGGCACCTCTTCCAGCTGGCGCAGTCCCGGCAGGTGTTCACCTTCGTGGCGGACACTGAGGAGCTGAAACAACGCTGGATGAAGGCCATGGCGCGCTCTGCTGCGGGGATCACGCACCCGGAGGAGGAGGAAGAGGAGGAGGAGGATGCAGATGAAGCAGAATGAGGCCATTCCCACCCCTGCGCTGCCTTGGGGTCACACCTCCCCTGCCCGCTCTCGCTGCTGGCTTTGGGCAGACCCCGACATCGCTGCATTCTGGTTTTCCATCGCGACAGGGGCAAGACGGGGACGCGTTTGCCAGCACACGGACAAGCTGGATCCCCTTTCTCTCCCTGCTCGCTCTCCGCGCTGGACAGAGCCGCTGGGAGCGGCGGGAGCGGAGGATTTGGGGGCGCGGGGGATTTGGGGGAGCGGGGGATCTGGGGGCGCGGGGGATCTGGGGGAGCGGGGGATTTGGGGAGCGGGGGATCTGGGGGAGCGGAGGATTTGGGGGCGCGGGGGATTTGGGGGAGCGGAGGATTTGGGGGAGCGGAGGATGTGGGGGAGCGGGGGATCTGGGGGAGCGGTGGATCTGGGGGAGCGGGGGATCTGGGGGAGCCCGCGCCCCGCAGACCCCGGCCCCGGGCGCTGTGCGGTGCCGCCGGCGGCCACGCGGGGGCAGCACGGCCCCGTCCTTGCGCCGCCGGGCGGGGATGGCCGGGCCGGGCGAGCCGGGGCACCGGGCTGCTGGGATCAACCCTCCTGCCGCCCCTCTCCGCGCTCCCTGCGGCCTATTTTGGGCGTCTGTTTTACAGAGAGCCCCGCGGGATTGTCCCCGTGGCTCCACACTGTCGTGTATGTCACAAATATATCAGGGGTCCAGCTTGTAGCTCAGAGTCACAGCCCAGGGACCCCAGTGCTGGATTCAGGATGTCCCTTTTCCAGTTTGTCACCACTCCTGGCCTCACTCTGCAGCCCCGTGGTGTGGGGGTACCCCAGAACCACAGACAGCCCTCACCTGCCTCACTGAGCCAGCCCACACTCCTGCCCATCCCAGACGTTCCCTGCGCTGTCCTGCTCACAAGCACTTTCCACCCTTGTACCTCCCTCAGTTACATTTCCAGGGGGAAAACACTCAGGGACAAGGTCATGTCCACACAGGTGATGCTGGGGAAACACGGGGGATCCCCCTCTCCACCATCAGCATAACGAGCACCCTGTTCATTTCAGTCGGTGCCTTAGGCTGCAGCCCCACATTTTTCTCTCTGCGTCCTCTTTAGTGCCCCAAAAATGTTGCCCAGGCAGAAGCTGCCACTTCTGAGCCTGCCAGGGGCCTTGTGCCCAGAGCTGGAGCAGCCCATGATCCCCAGCAGGCAGGGCTTGCTGCCTGGACTGTGCAGCAGCTCCTGCAAAGCAGCCTTGGGCAGAGCCCGGGGGTGTCACAGGCTGAACACATCCCTGCAGACTGGGGAGGGAGCTGGAGCAGGGGACTGCAAATGGGAACAACACCCGGGGAAAGGATGGGAGGGTAAAGGTGAATCACAGCTCTCACCACCCTGGGGGGCTTTGGGGACACAGGAAAAAGCTGTGAGCAATGTCCTCCCTCGGTCTTCTCAACTCAGCTCATCCTGGGAAAGGGCAAACTGTGGTGGCTTTATCTCCTCCAGCTCGAGAGATCCTGTTCAGGAAGGGGGAAAGGAGGTGCTGCATGTCAGGGCGAGAGCTCTGCCAAAGCAGCTGCCCCTCAGGGTGCCATCTGAGCCCAGATGCAAACAGCACAAATAGGGCTTTCCAGAGACACCCCAAAACAGCCCTCATCTCCCACGGTCACCCCGTGGGAAGGGGAAACCCCTTCCAGCAGCCCTGGAAAAGCCGGGGAGCGCAGGGCGCTGCGGGGAGGAAAGAGTGAGCAAGGGGAAGCCCGCAGGGCTGGAAGGTTCTGCGTGGTGGCCCTTCCACCTCGGCTGTGTCACCGCTGTGTCAGCGAGGAACAAAACAAGCCCCGAGCAGGGAGCTGCCCTCAGCTCAGCCCGTGAATGGCCTAAGAATAAATTTCCTGTTTACCCGCTGAGGAATTGCTCCCGGGGCAGAGGGCACCTGGGGCTATTTTTACCAGCTCCTGCTCGCCTCCCTCCTGACCCTCAGCACTCTCGACCACTGCAGCCCCCATGAGGGCCTTGGAAGGGGGCTGCCCCAGAGGAGAGGTGGCCCGGGGAGGGAGGGAGTGGCAGGGCAGGCCATTGGTGTGGCTTTGGCATCATGCCACCCTCAAAGACAGGGAGACGGCATCACTGCCCTGAGCATCCCCAAACAGAAGGGTGGGAGACTAAACTTTAAGGGGTTTGCATGATTCCCAAAAAAGAAAAGCTTTTGACACGTGCAGAAAATACACCGATGAATTTTCCCTGCCTGAACTGTGTCAGTCCCCAGGCAGTCCCACAGCGGTGGTCAAGCAGAGCAGTTTGGCCTCCCGCCTCCAGAACAGAAAGTGAAACCCCCGTGCAGAAGCCACAGTTTCCTATTCTCGAGAATGGGGAAGGCTCAGAGGCCATTTACTGGCATCCCCCCGCGGCCCCCCCACGCCTCTTCCCGTAAGCACTGACCAAAATACCCTGTGAAAGCCACAGGGCCTGTGCTGGGGACCCATCACCGAGAGCGCCCAGCCCGGGCCCCAGGGAACCTGTGTCCCTGCAGCTGCTGCACCGTCCCATCCTCATCCCAAACCCCGGCTGGGTACCACACCTCCGGGCCACGTGGAGAGGTTCGAGGGCACGAGTGAGCAGAGGAGGTGGCAGTGGCACAGTTGTGGTCCTCCCTTGCAGGGCTCTGTGGGTGCAATCTCCTCCTGGTCCCCAGGAAGGGGCTCAGCAGGGCCTGGGCTGGTGCCCCTCCACGTGTGGGGTGGGATGAAACCATGGGGGCCTGCAGAGCCCCACAGCCCCAGCCTGCAGGGCTGCTCTGGGAGCTGCTCTGTGGGGTCTGGGCTCTTGATCCATAGGGACAGGCTCTGTAGGGGGGTTCTCTACATGCGTGGCGGTCCCCTCTTTGGGGTTCCACTGGGCATGTTCTCTTGCTCACTAATTGCAGGTCCCTCTGCACTACATGGGATGCGGTTTTGTGCTCTCTAGGGACTGTTCTTTAGGTGTCTGCTCTGCTGGGGCAGCAGATTTTGCTCCATAACCCCTGGGATTTGGTTGTATGGGTGCTGGGCTCCGTAGGGGCCAGCCCCACACAGTGCTTGTAGGTGTTGAGTTCCATAGGGGTGTTCCCTGGAGGGGCTGTGACCCACAGAGTCCCTGCTTGGGGACAGCACACCCCTCACTGTGGGATTTGGGGTTGCATACCTCTCACTGTGGGATTTTGGATTGCACACCCCTCACTGTAAGATTTGGGGTTGCACACCCCTCAGGGTGGGATTTTGGATTGCACACCCCTCAGGGTGGGCTTTTGGGTGGCACATCCCTAACTGTGAGATTTGGGGTCTCACATCCCTCAGGGTGGGATTTTGGGTCGCACACCCCTCACTGTGAGATTTTGGATTGCACACCCCTCAGGGTGGGATTTGGGGTCGCACACCCCTCACTGTGAGATTTGGGGTTGCACACCCCTCAGGGTGGGATTTTGGGTCGCACACCCCTCACTGTGGGATTTTGGGTTGCACACCCCTCACTGAGATTTTGGATCGCACACCCCTCACTGTGAGATTTTGGGTTGCACACCCCTCACTGTGGGATTTTGGGTCGCACACCCCTCACTGTGGATTTTGGGTTGCACACCCCTCACTGTGGGATTTTGGATTGCACACCCCTCAGGGTGGGATTTGGGGTCGCACACCCCTCACTGTGAGATTTTGGATTGCACACCCCTCAGGGTGGGATTTGGGGTCGCACACCCCTCACTGTGGGATTTTGGGTTGCACACCCCTCACTGTGGGATTTTGGGTCGCACACCCCTCAGGGTGGGATTTTGGGTCGCACACCCTTCACTGTGGGATTTGGGGTGGCACACCCCTCACTGTGGGATTTGGGGTTGCACTCCCCTCACTGTGGGATTTTGGGTCGCACACCCCTCACTGAGATTTTGGATTGCACACCTCTCACTGTGGGATTTTGGATTGCACACCCCTCACTGTGGGATTTGGGGTGGCACATCCCTCACTGTGGGATTTGGGGTCTCACACCCCTCAGGGTGGGATTTTGGGTCGCACACCCTTCACTGTGGGATTTGGGGTTGCACTCCCCTCACTGTGGGATTTGGGGTTGCACTCCCCTCACTGTGGGATTTTGGGTGGCACTCCCCTCACTGTGGGATTTTGGGGCACTCCCCCCTCCTGAGGGGTTTTGGGCAGCTCTGGGCAGCGCCGCGGTGCCGGAGCCGCAGCAGCTCAGCCTCTGCAGCCCCCCCGGCGCTTCCGCCGCTCCCGCCAAGCGCTTTAAATAATAAATAAATTGAGTTCGGAGGCAGCCACAGCCGAGCCCTGCCCCGGGGCATCGCTCCCGCCGTGCCGGGGCTGCGGGACACGGGGGAGCCCTGCGTCCCCTGAGTCTGGGGGCACCCCCTGCACGCGGGGATTCACAGATGCGAGACGATGCTAAACGATGGAAAATATTTTTGATATCCCCCCTCAAAAAAAGAAAACCCAACAAACCCCACAGCCAGGATTGTGTAACCTTAGGGCTGGAGTGCCCCACCCTGCTCTTCACCCCCCCAAGTCCCTCAGGGAGCAAATCAGATGCGGAGGGGGATCCCAGAACCCACCCAGCTGCACCCCGTTTTTGCAGCGCACGGGCAGGAGCTCGCTGTGGGGGTGTCCCCCTGCTTGGGGCAGCGTTTGAGGGGGGGGAAGCTTCCACCTGCTTTTCGGTGGCCCCCGCAGGTGCCGGCAAAGGGCGATTCGTGCGGTTGGGAAGCGGGTCGTGCATCCCGGCGTCTGGCGAGGCGGGAGGTGTTTCCCGGTGGCGCAGGAATTTGCTGTTTGCGCCTGTGTTGCAGGAGGTTGGGGGAAGGAAGAGGGGGCGGAGGTGGGGTAGGGGGGGGAAGCTGGCAGTTGTTATTATTTAATTTTATTTTCCTTCCTCCATCCAGGAATCTCTGCAATGTGCCGGCTGCTCCCCGGGAGGCTGGGGTGGCCGTGAGTCACTGCTGCCGCTGGAACGTGACTCAGTCCTGCTGCTCTGCCGGCAGGACATGACCAGACTGCCAAAAACCGGGAGAAGCCCCAGCTCCCACTCCCGCCCGCGCCGGAGGCCGAGGACACGCGAAATCCCCTCGGGGAGCTCAGCCTCCCCCTTCCCAGGGAGACGGCAAGCAGCCCCTTGCCGCGAGGCAGAGCTCGGCATGGGAGGCACAATGGGCTAATTTATTTATGTATTTATTTATTTGTTTTCTCTCATTTTTTTTTTTTTTCTTTTTCCTTTTTTTTTTTTTTCCCAGCTAGGGAAACCCTCTCCACTCACTCTGGCTCACCCGTCCATGCATCGCCGTGGGGCTGGGGGAAGTCTCTGGGGTTTTGCTTCCCCATTTTCCAGGCTCTGTGGGTGAGCGGAGAAAGCTTCTGGCAGGGTTCCTGCCCTAGTTCCCGTGCCTCAGTTTCCCCATCCGGTGGGGAGCGGAGATTTCCCCATCGGGACGGGGGTTACTCCAGGTTGTGCTTTGAGGCCAGTGAATAGCAGCTGCGAGGGGTTATTATTAATATTAATTAATAGCCAGGCTGGGTCGGGGCTCAGGTGGCAGGGAGGGATGAAGCAGCCCTGAGTCACAGGGCAGGAGCAGGGGGTGGCCCTGCCCTGAGCCCTGACACACTCGCTGCACCCAGAGTGGGACAGCCGGGGCTGGGTGATGCCGGGCATGAGCCCTCCTCATCCTCACACTCCTGCTGCTCGTGGGAACGGTCCCGTGGAGCAGGAGGGCAGCGGAGCGTCCCCAGATCGGCCGCGGGGCAGCGCTGAGCGCCGGCGGCTCGCTGCACCTCGGGCCCGCCGTGCCCCGCGGCCGCAGCTGCCTCTGTCAGCCGTGATTGAAAGCCAAGCCGGGCTGGCGGGCCTTCTCTGTGATCTTGTTAATTAAGAAATACATTTAATTAGCAGCACCCCAGCTGTGACTCAGCTAATCATCATGATCGAAACAAGAGCTGGACTCCAGCGCAGGAGCACGGAGCCACCAAACCCCCTCACCGGCCCTGGTGAGTCCCTGCCTCTGCCCTGGGACCCCATCACCCACCAGGCACATCCCAGTGCCCTCCTGGGCTTTTGGGGTGAGTTTCCCCCTCAGCTGGAGGCAGGTTGGGTCTGAGACTGTCCCCATGCAGCACCTCACACATGCTGGTGTTGTCCCCACCCAGGGCAATTACCCATTGCCACACGGCAAATAATCATATTAACAACACATTTACCGGGCTATAAATAGCCTTGATAATAACACCCTGGGTTTTCCAGGAACGGATTGTCAAAAATGTGGGGAAAGCCATTCCCTGTTGCCTGGGCTGCAGATGGGGAAACTGAGGCAGGGTTGGTTTCGGGCAGGACTCTCACCCACTGCAGCAAGCGAGGTCTGCCTGTCTGCCAGGCAGCTGTGGAATTTGCTCCCGAATAAACCGTCATGGAAATGAGCCCTTATGTATATTTATAGGAACCATCCTGCCAGCTGGAATCTAATAGGGGACAAAATAAACTGGGAAACTGCCTGGAACAGGAGGGCGGTGCCTCACACATCAGCCCCATGCCCCGCTGGCGCTGCCAGGGGCGAATATCTGTCTGTCCCTGTCCCCAGGGTGTCTGTCCCTGGTCCTGGCAATCCTGCCCTGCAAACTGGGGTGCCCAGCTCTGGTCCTGGATGCTGAGCCCTGCACCCTGGGATGTGCAGCCCCAGCTCTGGGTGCCCAGCCCTGCACCCTGGGACGGCCAGCCCTGGTCCTGCATGCCCAGATCCTCCCGTGTCCAAATCCTGGGGTGCCTGGGAAGCAGCCACCGAGTGCTCTGCAGCTGCTGTAGGCTGCAAAGGGTGTGGGAAATTGGGAGTGTTGTTGGCACTGGAGTAAGAGGGTCACAGGAGAATAAAACAACCGAGCATTTGGGGGGGCTGGCACAAGGGGTTCCTGCGTGCTCAGCAAGGCCTGGGGGGTCAGCCCAGAGTTCACGGTGGCTGCTCTTTCCCTGCCAGCAATGCACACGTGTGTGTGTGTGTGTACATGTGCACATTGGTGTGTGTGTGTGTACATGTGCACACGGGGGTGTATGGGTGTGTGTGTCTGTGTGTGTACATGTGCACACGGGTGTGTGTGTACACGTGCACATGGGGGTGTATGGGTGTCTGTGTACATGTGCACGTGTGTGCGTCTGTGTGTGTGTACATGTGGACATGTGTGTGTGTGTACATGTGCACACAGGGGTGCATGGGTGTGTGTGTGTGTCTGTGTGTACATGTGCACATGTGTGTGTGGCGGTGCTGCAGAGCACTCAGCCATGGGAACAGGGGTGGCAGTGGCAGTGGGGCAGGCAGCAGCACCCACTGCAGGGACAGAGCACCCAGGGCTCCCTGGCCCGGCTCTCCCGGGGCTCCCTGGCCTGGCTCTCCCGGGGCTCCCTGGCCCGGCTCTCCCGGGGCTCCCTGGCCCGGCTCTCCCGGGGCTCCCTGGCCCGAATTTCCCGGGGCTCCTTGGCCCAGCTCTCCCGGGGCTCCCTGTCCTCGCTTTCCCGGGGCTCCCTGGCCCGGCTTTCTCGGGGCTCCCTGGCCCGGCTTTCTCGGGGCTCCCTGGCCCGGCTCTCCCGGGGCTCCCTGGCCCGGCTTTCCTGGGGCTCCCTGGCCCGGCTCTCCCGGGGCTCCCTGGCCCGGCTTTCCCGCAGCCCCCGGCGCAGCGCTGGGAGGGGGAGCGGGCGGCAGCGGCGGAGCGAGGCCGATTAGGGATGCAGACAGTGCTGCTCTCTAATGTCTTCCTGTCTCGAGCAGACAGCAGCAGCCTGCACAGCTCCTGTGCTGCAGCCGCCCTCGGCTCCTCGGTGCGTGCCCCAGCCCAGCCCGCAGCCCCCGCTGTTCGGG
This sequence comes from Motacilla alba alba, assembly GCF_015832195.1. Classification (NCBI taxonomy): domain Eukaryota; kingdom Metazoa; phylum Chordata; class Aves; order Passeriformes; family Motacillidae; genus Motacilla; species Motacilla alba. The sequence goes on from NC_052041.1 coordinate 2,331,531, forward strand.
TGTCACAGGGACCTGGTCCCTCGGGTCCCAGCGGGCCATGCAGCGATGCGACGGTGCCAAGCCCGGGCGTGACCCCGCAGCCATCCTGGAGCGGGGATCCTCCCTGGAAAGGGTTTTTGGAGCAGGAATGCTGGCAGGGTTTCGTGCTGCGGCACCTCTCCCTCCCTGCCTCCCTCCTGCTGCTCCCGAGCCCTCGCCGCCGTGATTCCCTGCAGCGGGCTAAAAATATCCCCGGGAGCTGTCGCCGCACACCGGCGCTTGGAGCTGGTGATAAATAACCCGGGGAAAGCTCGCACCGGCCCTTCCCGGCTGCTGCAGGAGGAGGTCGGAGCCCCCGTCCTCGCCGTGCCGCTGGAGGGTGGATGGACACGTGGAGGCACTCAGGGAAACGGGGACGGAGCAGCCTCTGCCCCTTGGCTGCACAGGGAAACTGAGGCACAGGTGGGGGTCTGCTGGGGGGGGGGCGATGGGAGGTGATGGACCCGTTTGCCTTCGATGTTGGGTGGGAGAGGGAATCAGCCCGGCGCTGATGGCAGGGCTGGGGGCGATACACAAAGCCCGGCGCTCGTGTCACTCTGAGTCACATCCCTCTGCCTCAGACTCGTCCCTTTGCAGCAGCTCCATCCCCTGCAGCACAGCCCGCACCCGACCCATCCCTCGGTGCTGGATCTGTCCCCTCGCAGCAGCAGCTGCATCGTTCTGCTTCGGCTCCTTTGCTTTGCACCAGATCCACCCTGCTGCCGTGGATCCACCCTGCTGCCATGGATCCATCCTGCTCCCGTGGATCCACCCTGCTGCCATGGATCCATCCCGCTCCCGTGGATCCACCCTGCTGCTGAGGATCCAGCCCCAGACCCAAACTGCCTGACTGTCCCCACACCACCCTCCTCAGGGTGCAGGACGAGCTCTGGGGACCAGCTCAGGGATCTCCCCCCTTCTCCCCCACCTCTTCATCCCATGGGACCCCATCCCTGCCTCTCATCCATGGACCGGCAGTTCTCATGCCCGCCTACCTCGGGCAGTTCCACATCACGACTGGCTCTCTCTGAAGCCACCGAGAACAGGCTGCAGGAGGGGGGTCCCATGCAGGAGGAGGGTCCCAGTTCGGTCCCATCACCCTGCTGGGGCCAAGCCTCCCAGGGGAGCCCCTTCCTGCCGTTCCTCCCTCCTCGCTCCCATTCCCGCCACGTCCCGGCCCACCCGGCGGAGCTGCCAAAGCGCAGGGCAAACGGGGACAAGCCGGGAGAGAGAGAGTGATTTTTTGTGAGCCTTTATTTTCCTCCATCAAAATCCACCAGCCGGAGAGAGCAGCGGGAGGGGGAGGATGGGGAAACCCATCAGGTTGCACGGGCGGCGCTGCCGCCCCCCCGCTCCGTGTTTGCTCCCCGTTCCCCGTTCCACGTCGGCCCCGCAGCGAGGCTGAGTAATAAATATCAGCTGCTGGGAAGCGGTGAATCACCGAATCACCGCCCGCTCCCGGCGCTGCTGCTGACACACCGCGGCGCTCGGAGCTTCTGTCCCCAGCGCTGGCCCCCCCGCCGGCTCCCCGGGCAGCGGAGCCCCCGCGGTCCCAGCCCCTCGCCGCAGCCGGGCACTTTGGGGCCACGGCACAAACACGTTCGGCCACGTTCTCCTGGCTCCCGTCTCGACCGGTGCCAGGAATCAGCTCCAAAATCCATGGGTTTTGGGGAGGCGTCGCTGGGTGGTAACATTCTGCCAGTTGAAAGGAGGCTGAGGAGATCTGGGGATGCTCCTGCTCCCCTGGATGCTGGGGCTGATCCTGTGCCAGACCCCATGGCTGTTCACCCCATCCCCAGTGCGTCTAACTGCTTCCAGCGGGCTCATCCAAGCCTGGAGCAGAAGTCTCGTTTTCCAGCACCCCACCCAAACACCCCTGACACCCACCAGCTCTGGGTCCTGCCACCTCCCTGCTGCCTGCGCCCATCCTGCAGCCTTTGGCCCCAAACAGCCAGTCCCCACGGGGTGCAGGGGGACCCCAAGCCAGCTCTAGTTTCCCTCCCTGCCAGGTCAGCATGTCCCCAGCTGAAGAGCCCAAGTGACAAATCTGTAAAGTACAACCTGCAGCAGGATGCCCTGGGCTCACAGAGCCCCTCCTGCCAGCCCCCCAGCGCTGACCCCCCTCCAAAGCATCTCCCCAGGGACCCTAAACACACTCCGGGCCCCAGTCACAGCCTGAAACGCACTGCTGCAATGGGGCCAGCACATCTGGGAGGCACATCTGGCACCGTGCATCTCCCCAGCTCAATGTCACACTGGCGAGTGACACAAGTGCCACCACGGAAGCCTCGTGGTCCGGGAAATCGGAATTCAAAGTCCCCCGGAGCGCCTGATCCCCTCCACAAGTTACAGAAGGTCCTTGGACCTCGTGAGCAGCTGGTGTGAAGCTGTAATTACCTTAATTAGCTCTGGGATTGCATTCCCTCCCCGTGCTAATTTCGTTTCTACAGTAACCAGCCCAAGAGGTGTGCGTGCGCTCGGAGCGAGACGGAGACAGGAGCCTCAGCAGCCACACCAGGCACCCCGAAACCAGCCCGAAACCAGGGGCCACCCCCAATCCCCAGCCCCAGGGGCCCAGCCAGCCCGGTGCTCCTCCTGCGGAGGTTCACAAGCGTGCTCGTTGTTTCCCAGCATCTCAAGGGAGTCGTTTGTTGCCGGGAGCATCCACCCGGCTCTGGGGGAAGGGAGCGGCTGGGGGGAGAGGGACCGGAGGCTGGCGGTCCCCAAATGCACGGGAGGCCTCAGGAACAGCAAAGCCCGGGCTCCTTCCTTGCTGCTGGTATTTGCTGTAACCCAATATGCCCCTGATGTAAGAGCCATTTGGGAGGAAACTATAAAAGCTTCAGGAAATGGGTATTAATTCACCTCGTGGCAATAAAAGGGAAGGAGGGCTCCCGGGCAGGGCAGCGCGGCCACCTCGGGGGAGTGGAGGCGAGCGGGGCTGGGATCACAGCCCTGGGCAGCAGCCAGGCAATCTTGGAGCCATCCCCCCCTAATTGGGAATTAACCCTCCCTGAGTGTTCTCAGATGGAAAGGGGGCGGCTGCAAGGTGGGAGCACTGAGGTCTCACCCGGGTGAATCATCGGCGGCCCCTGGAGCCGAGCGTTTGTTTGGAGCTGGAGCGTGACTTGGGGAGATTTTCTCACCCTGGAAATTTGGAGCAGGTCCAGCTCTTCCCTTGCAAACACCAAGCCCTCCTCTGGCTGCATCCCTCCCCGGTGCCAGCCAGCCTTGGCACGGAGAGGGCAACCCCCAGCACGGGCTGAGTCCGAGGCTGCTGCTGACCCCCAGACTGAGCAGGGGGCAGTGAGGATGGGGGAGCCCCGAATTCCCACCCTGCGATCCTGGTGATTCTCCTGCCACGCTGCTCCGGTCCCTGCACCGCGGCCATTGCTGCAGTGAGCACCACCCTGACATCCAAACGTCCCTGGGCCCTTCAGAATCCATTCTGCTGCTCGTGGAGGGAGCAGGGAGATGCTCTGGGGAGCCCCGGGGGCTGCGTGCGGGGTGCCCCAGGCTCACCATGGCTATAAATAATGCTGGGAAGCAGGTTGTGATGCTCCCGTGGCTCTGTGGAAGATTCGACAGCCCAAAAAGCCAGCGGGGCCGGGGGAGGGAGCCTGGAGGGTGTGGAGCAGAGCCCACGCTCCTACCCCGCTGCTGGCATCCCAGGGCAGCGTTTCCCGGGACGGATCTCTCCCGGCGGCGGGCAGCAGCAGGACGAGCGGCGGAGGCGAATTTCGCTGAGTGGTTGTTTTTTAAAAATAACTTTGCCTTTGTCAGCAGGTCAGGGTTGCTCCAGATTGAATAATCGCAGCCGCCCAGCCCTCCCCTGCTCCCGGCGCTCGCTGGCAGCCCCAGCCCGGGATGTGCCGGGTGGATGCTGGGCCACAGCCCCTTGGAGAGCATCGCTGCTGTCCCCGGGGCTTGAACGTCTCATGAGGGACGCTCTGAGCCTCATCCCCCACGCTGCTTCCCCCAAACGCTGCTGCTGGGGATGCCCTGAGCTCACATCCCCGGCAGGGCCGGGGGTAACGCGGGGAGCCGCGGGAGGAAGGGGAGCACACATCGGGTGTGTGCCAGAACGGCTGAGTCACCACGCAGTAATTACTCCTTAAATGCGAGCACGTTCGTTCGTCGCAGGGATGAAAGATGCTCACATGAGCCGGGCCCGGAGCTCACCCGCTCTCCCCCCGCGGAAGGGAAGGAGCGGATCCGGCTGCCTTTTGTCGGGAGCGGGGAACGCGCCCCAGCTTTGGATGGACGGGAGGGAGCCCGGGGGCGATGGGAGGAACCCGGGGCAGAACAGAGAAGCAGCAGGGGCAGGAAAGTGAAATCCTGCAGAGCAAACCCTGATGGCAGAGTGGTGCCTCTGGGTGAAGCAGCAACGCCAGCAATGCCCAGACTGCTCGGCAGGGCACGGGGGTGCCTGCATGGCACAGTTTGAGGGCTGGGCTGGCTCCCGGGGGGGACAGGTTTTGGAAAGAGATGAAACAATTCAGCAGCACTGGCCTTGCTGGGAAGCTACAGCACTAGGAGGGAGAATAAAGCACATGGGAAGGATGCTGTGCTACCTTGGGCTGCACCACGCCCAGAGGATGCTGAGGAAAATGGGGAGGAGGGGATTGAAACCCCCCCAGACACATCCCTGTCCTGTCCCAGGCAGGATGGAGACAAGGTGACGGGCCACCTGCAGAGCCCAAACAGCCTCTGGATGCCCAGGGGCTCCCCAAAAGGCCCTGTCCCCATCCCAGTCTCTCCTCGGGGCAGCTTGGGGGCCAATCCTGGTGTTGCACAGATGAACCCTGCTCTGGGAAGGGAGGGGGTGCCGTGCAGGGTCTGTGGGTGCATTATTGTCCCCTACAAACACCAGCAGGGCCCAGCGGCTGGGGAGACACCTGCTCGGCTGGGGCTCCATCAGCAGGACCCGGGAGGGTGGGAAACAGGAGGAACACGGCTGAGGAGGGGTTCAGGCTGCCAGGAGCTGCCGTTCACGCTCCCCTGGGCCGTTTTCCCCCACAGCAAGAGGCGGCACGTTCAGCATCCTCTCGCAGACGTCCCCGGGCGCCCTTTGCCGGGCCGGCGGGGACACAAGGTCTGCCCGTCGCGACGCTGCCAGCGGAGCGAATGCCAGCAGCGAGGCCAGGTCTTGCAGAGAAACCCTCAGCCTTGTTCAGGTCTGATTTACACCCCGGGGACGCTGCCGCGCTCGGAGGAGCCGGCGCTGATTGATGGCAGCGTGACAGGAGCCACCCCGCGCCATCTGCACCTCCCCCGCTCCCGGGGACACCCCCGCGCCCCCCGCAGCCCCATCTGCCCGCCGGGACATCGCCCCGCGGGCCCTCCCCAGCGCTCGGCAGCACCCTGAGGCACGCCTGGCTGCCTCCATCCCCCTTGGGACTGCAGTGGGATTGAGCGTCCCGATCCAATCCCTGCCCGCGGGAGCATCGCCGGGCTCCAGCGGCCCTCCTGCTGCGGTGCTTGTGGGTACCAGCCCTGCCAGAGGCTGATCCAGCCACTGGGGTCCTTCCACATCCCCATCGTCCGTCTGCAGTCACACCCTCCCTCGCTGCAAAATGCCTCCCTGATCCCTTCCCGTGGAAATCAAACCCTTTGGTGTGTTTGGGTCTGGGCTCAGTGTTGGGTTGGGGTTGGGGTTGGGGGGACTTTGGCCTCGCGTCCCCCTCCTCAACCCCCCAGGCCATTTCAGAGGTGAGAAAGGAAATCGAAGCTTCGGTTTTCTTCCTTTTCTTTTTTCTCCCTAATAAAGGGAGCAATTTGGGATTGTGCTGCTGGCGGCGCGCCGGCGCTCTCCGGGCTGATGGGGGAAAACGGGGAGGGGGGATATAAAAGGTTTCATGCGGTGAGCCGGGCACTCAGGGAAGAGGCTGAAAGGGGGTGGTGAGTGCTTTGTATTTCATGCTTGAAGGCACTGAGGCTTTTACCAGCCTTCCCGCGATGATTTAAGACCAGCTCTGCAGGTCAGGAGGGGATCAGAGCTGTGTTTGGCAGCTCCGTGGGACCCCCCAGGTGCGGCCAGGCTTTGCTTGTCCTGGCTCAGAAATGCTCCATTATGGGCAGGGACAGGGCAGGGGTGTTCATGGGGCAGCTCCAGAGTCACTGGGGGCATCTCCAGGACACCAGCCAGGTTCAGGCACCTGCCTGGGATGTGCTTTATGGGAGCAGTGACAAATCCTGGGATGCGCTTTATGGGAGCAGTGACAAATCCTGGGATGCGCTTTATGGGAGCAGTGACAAATCCCAGCCCCTGCTGTCCCTCTGTCCCCCACCTGCTCAGCACCTTGTCTGCAGCCAGAGGGGCCTCACCCCTCCCTGCCCATGGAGCTCATCCCTTCTCAGGGTGTTAATCCTGTGGAGGATGGAGAACATGGGCTGTGGGCTCCTCTGTCACCCCCAGACTCTCCTGAGCTGAGACCTCAAAGGGAGCCCCCCAAAAGCAGGTTATTGCCTGCCCAGGCTGTGCAGAGGAGCAGGGAGTTTTTGCAGCCAGCTGCTCCCTGCCATGGGGATCTGGGGACAACCAGCCATGGTCCCAGGCCTGTGTGCTCTGGGTGCAAGGGGTCCAGCCCAGGGTTTGGGGAGTGCAGGGGCTCAGTGCCATGGTTCAGCCATTTGGGGTTTGCTGTTCTCACTGGCCCCAGCAGTGTGGGCTCCATCAGGTGGGTCCGTGCTCTGGGACAGGGTCCCTTGGGATCCCCAAGCACAGCCCAGGGCAGGAACATCTCCTGTTCCCCACACTCCATCTCAGCCACTCCCTCCTAGGTCTCAGTCTTGTCCTGTCCCATGTCCCCAGCTGACCCAAATCCAGCCTGATCCCCCTCCTTCCACCCATTTGGGTCTGTGTAACCCCTGAGCAGCCACAGCTGATTTTCTCCTCTATGGACTTTGGGTTTTTTCTCCTTTTTTTCTTTTTTTTTTTATCTCTTAAATTCTGCCTGAAGCCAGGCCTGTGGCTGCTCTTCTCCTGTGCCAAGGCTCCTGTGCCTCATCCTGGGCAACATGCGGATGGGAAAAGGACAAAGGATGCTGCAGGGTCGGGTCAGATCATGGCAAGTGCCTGGTGTGAGCGGTGCAGGCTCCTGCCCCAGTGCTGTGCGTGGCTGGGTGATGTCAGGGGCTGAGAGATGAGGCTGCAGATCCCTGTGCAGCTCTGGGGGAACTGGGAAGGAGAAGTGAAGGTGTGAGGGGTGGTCCTGCAGGGCTGGAGGTCTGGGGAATGGAGGGGAAGAGTGAGCTCCAAACCCAGACTGGAGGGTGAGAGCGGCCAAGGATGGGGCTGCAGCAGGGACACAGGTGGGAGCATTGGCCCGAGGGTGCAGGGGAGCATCAAGGGAGCACCTTGGTTTGGGATGCACCAGGACTGGGAGTGGGAACACTTCAGCACCGTGGGGGAAACCTCCTTGGTGTCCCCTGAGCACTGGTGGCCCCTGGCAGCCTGGAGGGGGGGGGCTTCAGTGCCCCCGGCTTTGGGGCAGGGCCAGAGCCATGCCGGGGGTGACTCGAGGGGAAGGAGCCCTGTTTGCCAAGGGCTCTGTTGAGGAAATCCCAGGGGAATGAAATGCCAGGCTGCTCCTGGCCAGCAGCTCAGCAAGTGGGAGCTCTCCCCTGCAGCTCAGCCCCCGAGTGGCTCTGCAGGGTGGGGACACAGGGACCCTCTGCGGGTGGGAATGGAGCCTGGCCAGGGGACAGGCAGAGCTGATAACCCCCGGCTGCCCTTCCCGAGCACAGGGAGCTGCAGATAAAAGCTCTGCAGGCAGAGCAGGGCTCAGCTCCAAGCCTGGCTTGGGCTGATACCAGCCCCAAAGGGCGACCTCTCCCTTGGGCTCGGCTCAGCCCCACGGAGCGGCCGCCTCCCCCTCTTCACCCCAAATTCCCCCGATTAGCAGCTTGTATCCCTCTGATGGACCCGGGAGATACCCCAGCCCTGCCTGCCTTGCTCCTGCTCAGCTTTTGCCTCACTTTGGGGAGGAAAAAAATCTTGTTTATTGTAAAACTGCAGCAATGCCCAGATCTGCTTGCAAACCCCAGCTAAAGCCTCCGGCACGGCAGGTTGGGAGGAGCTGGAGTGGGGGAGCAGCTGCTTTGGGGATTATTAATGAGCAGCAAGTGATGGGAAAGGCGAGGATCAATTGAAACAAAGGAGTTCAATGGTAAAAAGAAACGTTTGCAGAGTAATGGGAGTCCATTTCTCCAGCCCACTGTCGGAAACGCATCCTGTTAAACATCCATCAATTATCCCAGCTTGCAAATGCATTAGAGTAATGAGGAATTATCCATCAAATACACTTAAAGGCAGTGCCCCCCTCTGCCAGCCGCCCTGCAAAGAGGCACTTCAGTAAGGAAAAATAGCCTGAAGGTGGGTGGAAATTCAGGGGGGGCAGTGAGGAGGCTCTGGGGCTGCATCCTCTGGAGTCTGATCCAGTCCAGAAGATGCTTTCCCAGCTCCAGGGGCAGCTCCTGGGCTTGCTGTCTCCTTCAGTAGCTGTGTTTTCTTCAGAGAGTTGTGATGACACCACGGGCAGCCCAGGTATCTGCTCTGTGCCTCAGTTTCTCCATCCTGCTCATAGTGCTCTCTGCGGCCACCCATGGGTGCTGCTCATGTCCCTGTGACCTCTCTTCCCAGGAACAGAAGTTGTGGTGAGCATGGTGTGTGATCTGGTAGCTAAATTCCCAGAAACTCGAGGGTCCATCCACGCCCCCTGCACCCCAGATGGTCCTGGCTCAGCAGAAGGAGGCTGTGGGGAGGCAAAGAACCTCACAGCCCCTTGGGATGCCGATCCCTGAGCTGGGCTGGATGCACCAAGCAGAAAATAACCAGGTCTGGAGGCAGGATCCTGCTCTGCCACCAGGGGAAGGGAGTCTTGCAGCCCCCAGGGCCCCAGCAGGGTGTGAGGGGCTGCGGGTCCGGTCTGTGTGTGCTGGGATGAGGCTTTGGAAAGTGGCTGGAGCCTGCAGGATCAGAGCAAACAGGAAGGTGAGGGATGTGACCCAACACAGCAGAGTCTGGGCTGGCTGGTCCTGGGCAGCTCCGAGGGTTTGATCCTTTGGTGATGGATTCAGGACGGATCCAGGAGTTTTCCAGCCTCGGTGATGCAACCTTGTGGCAACCCCTGCTCCGAGGTTTCGGTGCTGTGATCTGAGGGCACACATCCTCCTCCCCAGGGACAGGGCTGGATTTATCAGGGCGTTCCCCCAGCAGCAGGATCTGGGGAGTCAGGACTGCTCTGTGGGGTTCAGGCGTGGATCCTCTGATGTCTGGCGCTGTGGTTGTGGGCAGGTGTTGGGAGAGGACTGAGGAGCAACAGCGGCAGCTTCTTCTGTCTGTGCACCTGCCTGGGTCTCCTTGGCTCTGCACGCACCACTGGGAGCTGGAAGTGTCAGCAGGCTCAAAAGTCCCTGCGAGGGGACAAAAGGACACCCAGCACATCACAGCCAGCATTCCTGAGAGGAACGGGGTGAAAAACAACTCCTGGGCTTGTCTTTCCCAGGGCTGATGTTTCCACCTCCCAAACCCCTCTGGCAGCCCTGTCCAGGCCCAGGAATACCAGGCTGGAGTGGGAACAGAGCATCCCCTGGTCTGCAGCTGCACGGCGAGATGAGCCTTCCTGGAGAGCGCCGTGTCTGATAACAGCAACTGCCATTAGGTGTCACAAGAGCCTCAGGTCTTTGCTCTTCCTGGGAGGATGAGCAGTGGTGGGGCACAGGAGGGATGGGGTGCTGAAGTGGCCTTTGGGGTGGCACCTTGGGGACAGAGATGCCCCGGGCAGGGAAATGAGCTCTGGCTGCCACCACATGTCCCTTGTGATACCACAGCCTTCCCTGCAGGTCACCGTCCTTCTGCCCCCAGCTGATCCCTTCTGTCACCTCCCGGATGTCGTGCCCTAGTGCTGGGGACAGGCAGGAGGTGGCACCATTCCTTCTGTCTCACACTTGTCCCTTTAATAACCTGCTGTGTTTTACTGCAAAGGCAGCAGCCAGTGCAGGTGCCCTGCTCAGCATGGCAGCTCCCACTGCAGCCAGGGGCCTCCAGTATCCTCCCCGCATCCTCCCCGTGCCCGGGAGAAGCCCAGAGACTTCTTTGACACACAGAGCGCTCCTCCCCGTTAGGATGTGTCCAGCTGTGAGGGCACAGCTGGGCAGGCTCTGGGTGTTCACCTCCAGAGGGATGGATGCTCTGGGATTTGTCCCCTCCTGGGATTGCCACTCCTGGCCCCATGCCACCTGCCACTGTCCCCCACCAGGGGCGGGTGCCACGCTCAGATAATCTTCCAGGAATTTACAATTCTTCCCCAAAATGCCGTTTGCCTCTTTAACTTTACAAAGTGACCAGAAACAATGCAGCGTCCGGGGCTCAGCGCCTCGATAAGGCAGCAGAGGGAAAAGCCTGTCCCTCCTCTGCAACGCCGGGCACGAGTGTGCGGTGAGCTGATAGAGTCTAAAACACCGGCTTCCCTGGGGGAAGGACCGGAGCAGAATCTCCCCCTCCCCTCCCGGTGGCCGAGCGGGAGAGCCCCGAGCGCCGGGCTGGGACGGCGTCCCGGCCCCGGGTGACCTCCCAGCATCACGTCACCTCTCCCCTCCCGGAGCAGCTGAGTTCACGTCTGGCCTTCCCCGGCTCCCTGCCCGTGTGCCGGGCTCAGCCCTGGCTGGGCGCTGCCCGTGCCCCTCTCTGGGTGTCCCGGGGTGTCCCGGGCACCGCGCACCCCAAAGCCCGAGGTTTGCCGGGCTCGCAGCCTCCGGTGGCCGGCGGCACGGCGAGGGGCTGGCGGCTGGGGATGCTTTCCCGGTGACTCACAGCATTCCTCGCAGGTCAGCGGCGGCCGCGGGACGCCCCGACAGCTCTCGCCGGCCCTGGCCTCTGCCTGAACTCCGCTGGCAAAGCACATTTCCCCCGTGCCAGGTGCCGGGGTTCCGCGGCTGCGGGGCAGGAGGAGGCAGCGGGGTCCCAAGGGTGGCCCCGTGGAAGATGGGGACAGGGGACAGAGCTCACGGGAGCATCTGACCTCTCCGTGGCCTGGGCGCTTCCTCCTCTGCCGGTTCTGCAGAACCCCGAGGAGGAACGGGCTGCCCACAAACAGCCCTGGTGCAGCCCTGGCTCCAAGCACTGCCCAGCTCTGACTCAGTTTCCCTTTGTTGGGGTGAGGAGAAGCAGTGCTGACCCCTCTGATGCACAGAGATGAGAGGGTTCCCACTGCTTCTCCCCAGCAGCTCTTTTTGGGACCATCCCAGCCCATCTACTGCTGGGATTTCCCCCCACCCAAAGAATTTCCCTTTATCTTTTCCACTTCAGCCCTTCGAATCCCTCCTGCCTTCCCTCAGGGCGCTTCCCCAGCACAATTCTGCATCTCTCTGCATCCCACCGCTCTCAGCCACCCTGTTCTGCTGCCACCCGTGGCTCATGTCACGAGTGGGTCAGTTCTCCGCGGCAGGGACCGTGACCAGGGCAGGACGAGTGCGGGGGACCGGAGCTGGCAGCAGCACAGCGGCCCCGAGGCACTTTGTGAGCCCCCGTGGTGGCCGTGGTGCTCAGCACACAGGAATGCCGTGAGCTTGCAAAGTGGTTTCAGCGAGACGTTATCTAATGGAGGAGGAGGAGGAGGGTGGATTAAGCCAAACCCACAGCACCGGCTTTCAATTAAACCGAGTGAATTTACGGCTTCTCCTGACACAGTAAACACACGCTGACGGGGTCCTGACCCGGCGTTTCCCCTCCGTGCCCCGGCAGGCACAGGGAGCAGCCTCCCGCGGGTGCTCGTCCTGCGGCAGAGGAGCGCTCCGGGCTGGGCTCGGCATTATTCATCACCGCGCAAGGGCAGCGGGATGCGCTGATGCTGCGGTGGGCACTGCGCCCCAGAGCTGCCCACCTCGGGCCTGCAGGGACGGGGGAGTGGTGGAAACCTGGGAGAAGAAACGGCCCGGCAGCATCCACTGGCCTGGAGCGATGCAGCCCCGGGGCTCTGGGTAACAGAGGATGGAGGGTGCTGCGGTCCCAGGGGTGGGTGATGCTCGGTGACCTTCCCTCAGCAGCTTCACTCCATGTCCCTGCATCCATCCTGCCATCCCCGTGCCTCAGTTTCCCCCGGGAGCAGGCAAGGCTGGGTGTGGCAGCAGAAGGGTGAGCTGAGCAAGCTGGATGAGCCAAGACAGGATCTCACAACAGGGCCGGGAGCTTCCCGGTGGCACTGCAGACCGGGGCTGGGTGTGAGGTGCTCCAGCACGTGTGCCAGGGCATGCTTGGCGTCCTCTGCCAGCCACCTCTGCTGCCTGAGCCGGGCGAGTCAGCAGAACCCCTCACCCCTGCCCTGCTGCAAAGGGGTCCAGTGAGGCCAGGGGCTCCCCCACCTGAAGACCTTCAGCCCTTTTGGCCGTGTCAGAGGAGCCCTGGGCACCTGCTGGCACCTGGCTGGGGGTCAGTGGCACTTTGGGCAGGGCAGCCTCCCAGCCCAATGGCCGCAGCAGCGCCCCGGATGCAGGCACCTGGCCAGGAGCGTGACGGGGAGCTCGGCAGGGCTGCTGGGGTGACGTCCTGGCACCGCTGCTGACGTCCAGCAGAGGGAAAAGCCCTCCCTAGAGCAAATACACACCAGGGCTGTGCAAACCCAGCTTGGAGGGTGGCTCTGGGCAGGTATCTGGGTCCCATCTGGTTGCTGTTTACCCGTCTGCTGGAATCCACCCTGCAAACTTCCTCCTTGGACGGGCCAAGGAGCCCAGCTCGGCCATACCAGGCTCACAGGGAGGACCTGGAACCCCAGACCCTGGTGGTGATCCTTTGCCCCTGCAGAGGGTAGTGCAGAGTGAATCCCAGTGGGGTTTGGGAGGATTTCAAGCACCCTGCCAGGGTTTCCAAGGCCACAGCCAAGCCCTGTTAGCACCAGCTTGCTCCACGCAGCCCCCAGAGATGCAAACTGCAGTGTCCAGGGGGCAGGCAGGGCTGCTGCGTCCCTTTCCAGAAGGGTTCAGGCAAGTCATGGCATTCCCACCACTGCCTCAGTTTCCCCCTCAGCTGTCCCTCCCTGACCCGCGGCGGTGGCTCCCGGGGCGTGCAGGGACCTGCCCCGCGCGGGGAGGGGACCGTGCTGGGTACACCTGACTGAGGCAGGACCCTGCCTGCCACTCCCCTGCAAAGGTAGCTGCGATCGCTCAGCCCCTCGTGCACACAGGAGCCACCAGCTGCTATGCCCCGGGCACAGGGGGACCAAGAACCCCCCAAGCCACTCCTGTCCCATCCCGCACCTTGCACTGGGGTCCTCCATCCACCCAGGGAACAGCGGGACCAGGGAGTGCACGGCCACAGGCGCAGCTCCGTGGTCAGCACAGCTCAGGAGCCCTTTCCTGGGCGCTCCCAAGGCAGTGAAGGAGCCCCCAGTTCTCCTCGCTCCCCCAGTCCAGCTGCTGCAAAGGGAGTCTCCAGCACAGCCCTCACTACCGGGATGGATGATGGATAATGGATGGATGGATGGATGGATGGAGGGATGATGGAGGGATGGATGGATGGATGGATGGATGGATAGAGGGATGATGGAGGGATGGATGGATGGATGGACGGATGGATAGAGGGATGATGGAGGGATGGATGGATGGATGGATGGATGGGGATGGACAGATGGAGGGATGGAAGGATGGATGGATGGATGGATGGATGGATGGATGGATGGATGGATGATGGAGGGATGTGTCGCAACACAACACGAAAAGACGACACGGACACTGCTGCTCTCCAGGTGAACAAAAAAGAGGGACCTTTATTTTCTGACTCCAATATTTATAGTTTTCCAAAAGTGACAATGGATTGGAGGGTGACAGTGCCACCTCTCCAATGACACTGGACAGACCAAGAGTCCATCAATTCTCTCCTCCTCCATGAAAGAATGCAAAACATAAGTTGTTTACAGAACTGTGTGTGAGAAAGTTTGTTACAAGAATGCAAACATCAGAAGGCTTGGCAAAGTCTTAGAAAATCAGGGTGACAGGGATGGATGGATGGATGGATGGATGGATGGATGGATGGATGGATGGATGGATGGATGGATTGATGAGGGATGGATGGTTGGATGATGGAGGGATGGATGATGGATGGACAGTGACTCTGAGGCCCAGTATATTTCATTACACCCCGCAGTAGAACATACCCACACCCTCACTCTTGCAGTACTCAAGACTGTGTTCCCACCTTGGAAAGGGGGGAAACTGAGGCAGGGAAGGCAGGGGATGGAAGCTGGGCGGGAAGGATGGTGCCAGAGCAGGGATGAGCCCAGCCCTGCGCCTGTGTTGTGAAAGCAGCTGGTTATCAGAGCGCGGGCGTCACGCCGCAGCGAGCGGCTTCCAGGAAAGGAAGGAAGTGTGGGGTCACCCGGCCCCGCTGCCGCCCTTTTCCAGCAAACAGCCCAGGCCTGCTGATAATGGGGCCCTGCCACGGCCACCCAGGAATTCAGAGCCAATGGCCACACGTGCTGCCCTAAATGTGGGATTTTGCCCTGCTTCCTCTCCCACAAAAGCCAGAGATGATGCTGGGGTGGCAGTGGGTCGTGCTGATGCCACCTGATTCCTGTGCTGGGTGCAGAGCAGCATCAGCAGCAGCCCAGTTCCACCCCAGGGACTCTTACTGGTGGGAGCTGGGAGTCACTGGGCAGGGTTTGCTCCTGTGGAAAGGTGCTCTGGGATGTGTTTCTTGCCCTGGCACGAGGTGGATAACCCCGGAGCAAGGCTGGGCAGGGATGGGGGTGTGATGGGGAGCTGCTCCCACACGCCTGGGCCTCTCCCAACACCTCACACGCACCGGACACTGAGCCGGAGGCCATAAACCAGCAGGACCACGGGCAGTCCCAGTGCAGTGACGGTGCCCTGCAGCAGCAGCAGGGCAGGATCCCACCCCTGCCACCATCCTGCCGTGCAAAGTGGCCCAGGAGGAAGCAGGAGCCTGGAGCCTGCTCCTCCCCGATACTGGGAATAATTACATGATTATGCGATTTGGAAGCAAAGTGCAGATTAATCTCTGATCTTGTTAGCCCGTGTTTTACCATCTGCTTTGTGCGGGCAGGAGAAGCCCTCGTCCCACGCTGGGGAAAGACAGTGGGACCCCCCTGGGGAGAGTGAGTCCACAGAGCAGTGGGTGCTTTAGGAGAAGGGTGGATCGGGAGCTGAGCACCTCAGGACGAGCCGATGCCACTCCAGGCACCAGCTGTCATGCACAGCCGCCCGGCACAGCCCCGATTCCTGGAAGCCAGGCTGGATCCGGCTCGGCACGCACGGGGCTGGGCTGCGCTGGGACTCCTCCCTTGGCCAACAAGGGCAGGTGACAGCGATGACGACGATGGCCCGCGGAGCAGGGGGGGCTGCAGGGAGGGAGATGGCCGAGTTCAAACCGCAGGGAGAGGTTTATAATTGTCCAGGTGGGACACAGAGATAGAGGAGGGACAGAATGCAGCGGGTCTGTGGCAGAGGATGGGGTGGCCCCGGGATCTCCCAGGCTCCTCAGGGGCTCCCCCCTTTTCTTCCGTTCAGGAGGTTCTGCCAAACAGGGAGGGCAAGACCTGCCTTTCATTGTGCTCGTGCCAGGAGATTTTTCCTGCTGCAGCAGCCCAGGAGCAGTGCCAGGCCCAGCCTTTGCAGCAGCGTCAGCTCTCGTGCAGATGGGGATGGGTTTCCACTGGGATCTCTCTGGGATGGGACAGCACCAGCCCGGGTCCCTCTGGCACTCAAGAGCTCTCTGTCAAGGGGTGACACTGGGACAGTGACTTGTACCCAGGAACCTCCCTGTCACCAGCTGGCTGACCCGCCAGCACCAAGAGCTGGAGCCTGCGTGCCACGGGCAGTGTGGGGTGCGGGGATGCCCCTCTGCCCCCTCGCCCTGCCGTGTGGCCCGGCCCGGTGACCGCTGAGCTGCACAGGGGGACAAAGCCACACCCATCGCCCATCCCGGGGGTGGCCGCTGGGACCCGGCCGGCCCATCCCCACGCCACCCACCCCACGTGGCGATTCAGCCTCCTCCAGCTCGGAACCAGCGTCCGTCCCTGCCGGAGCCTGCCGGGAGCCTCCTCTCTTCCAGCTGCGCACAAAACCCCATCCCGCTCGCCCCACGCGCTCCCGGCCGCGTGTCGGCAAAGGCCCGGAGGAGATGAAAGGGATTTCCCGGCTGACCTCCTCACCCCGCACTATTTGCACCTCCTTTCCCGCACGCAGACAGGCATTTTTCCCATGCTCAGGGGGTCAGGGCCCTCCCTGCACTCCAGGACGGAGCAATGCCAGGAATTTACCTGGGAACAGGCAGGGTTTTGCAGGGTGGAGGGGGAAGAGGAGAGCTGAGCACCCTCCTGTGCGCAGTTAGCCACCGACAGTGGTTCCACAGCCATTAAAAGGTGCTTTTCTTGTGCAAATGCTCTGCAGGAAGAAACCTGTTAAGCGGGGCAGGTGGGGCTGCACTCAGCCCGAGCCTCGGGCACGGATGCGTTTTGTGTCCCCCAAGTGGTGCCAGTCCCTGGTGCTGTCACTGGGCCAGCTCCAAGCCCCCAGGCACGCTCAGGGGTCTCACCAGTGGCCAACAGGGCGGGTGCACCAGCTCAGCCTCCTCCAAACAGCACTCAGCTGATTCCAGCCACGTCTTCCCCTTGCTCTTTCGTCCCCTTTATGAGGTGCAATGAGCCCATTTCCCCACTCCAGCCTCACAGGGGCTTCCTGGCCACCCTGTGCCTCAGTTTCCCTGGGCTAAATCAGGCAGAACAGCCCTTGGAAGTGGAGCCCAGTTGCCCACAGCACATTCCAGAGTCTCTGCCATTATCCCGGGGTGAGCAGCCGGGTTGGATCCTACAGTTTCCCCGGGCCCACCTTGGAGGCTGCACTTCCACCCTGTGACAATCCCTTCCCAGCTGTCGCAGGATGGAATGGAATAACACAGGAGAAATGTGGTTCCCTCTACTCCTGCCCACCTCGACCTTGTGTCACCCAGGAAAACAATAAAGAGGAAACGAAAATGGATTTTTTTGGGACAAAACCTGGGCCCCAGCTCCGGAGTGGTGGGATGATGCCAGGAGATGCCCAGGCCCAGGGTTTGCTCCCATCACCCAGCAGGGCACAAGCCCCATGCCCGGGCACTGCCCCCAGGCTGTGTCTCTGTGCCTCTCCCCACTCCTTATTTCCCTTCTCCTGTTCCTTCTCCAGGAGGCAACACGAATTCTCTCGTGGGTTCTCCTGCCTGTGCACAGGGATGATCTGGGTGTCTGCAACTCAGCTGACAGAAGGGTGGGAAAGCTCCTGGGGGACAGGAGGGAGAGCCATGCCGGGCACCCCAGGACACGCCACGTGTGCAGGGGACAGGCTGCTGGACCCCGCTGATGCCGGGGACAAAATCTCTCAGGGGCCGGGGGGGATCCCCTGCTGAGCTCTCGGGGAAGGGATGTGGGATGTGGGTGGCACATCCATCACCCGACCATCACCCCGATGCATCCCACTTTCCCCTGCTGCTCTCGGCAGGAGGGTTTGCTTGTAAACAGCAGTCCCTGGGTAACACTTCTAATCCCTCTCTTGGCTATTATTCATCCCCAGCTAACCTTAAAGCCTCCCCCTTTTTCTCTGCGAGGCACCCCCAGAGCAGAGGAAATTCCTCAGCCCTGACGTGATGTGAAACACGAGCGGCTCGGCCCCAGCCGCCCCCTTCCCTGCCCCAACCTACCCGGGCCATTTCCCAACCCAGGTTTCCCTGTAGCATCCCACTCCCCCCCCCCCAACTCTTTTTCTTTTTTTCTTTTTTTTTTCTCTTTCTTTCCCCAACCACCCTTTTCTGCTTTAGACATTGTAACCCGAGAGGCTGGAAATGCAGCTCCTTTCATCTTCCATTTCCCACATCCTGAGAGTCTGGGGAGAAGGAGCCCACCCAGATGATGGAATCCCAAATATGCGGCTCCTTCCACCTCCCCGATCCCCTCCGCCGCCCCCCGTGAGGCTCTATTCACAAAGCAGATTAGCCATGCTGCCGCCTCCCCGCACACCTCGACCCAAAAAGCCCGCGAAAAAGCCAACATAAAAAAAAAAAAAAAAAAAAAAAAAGAAAAGAAAGAAAAAAAATTTAAAAAAAAAAGAAAAAAAATTACAATTTTTAAGAAGAAATCCCCACGGCTGCTCCTGCCGGGGAGCAGGATGGGTCTCAGCATCTCCTGCTCTGCTCTCAGGTCTCATCACAGTCTGGTGGGAACTGGCACCCAAAGTCCTGGGACTGGGTGCTGGCTGAGGGGGGTTTTGGGGAGCTGCAGCAGGAAGGGTCCAGCAGGGCCTTTCTCCTCCCTGTGCTCGGGTGATTCCAGCCCCAGGATGTGCCGTGTGTCCCCAGGCTGCCACCGCTGCCTTGTGGTCCCTGCCGGGTCTGGGGGGACCCCGAGGATGAGGAGGGAAAGCAGCACCCAGGCAGAGCCCTGTGCCTCAGTGGCTCCCAGCACTCGTGACCCAAACCCATGGGACCCCAGCCCTCCCCTCTCTTGGGGGGACACCGTGCACCCCGGGCTCAGCCTCATCCTGCAGGGATGTCCCTCACCCGCACCGCCACACCAGGAACGTGCCCAAATTTATTGCATTTCCAAGTGCGAGACCCCAGAGCACCTCACTGCGGCTCTAGGGTGGCTTGGAGCAGGTGGTGACGCACAGGGGGTGTCCCAGCGGTGGCACGCACTGCTGGGCGAGGGCAGTGTCACCCGGTGCCACCAGGGATTGCTCACTGCGTGTGCTGGGAGCACCCTCGCTCCCCCACTGTCCTCCGGTCTCCGGGCTCGCACCGCCCGGCTGGGACAAGCCAAGGTGGGCAAAGGGCTTGGTGCCCTGCTCGTGGGGGAGCGGGCATTGCTGAGATGCCTCAAATCCCTTTTGTTCCCAAGTCCTGTCAGGGCCGGGTGCCCATCAGAGCACCGGGAAGAGACGAGGAAGGGTTCGGGCTTCCCGCGGGGACCCGCAGGTCGGTGCCGTGCCTCGCCCCACGCCCTGGGCCAGCCGGTTCCGCGGGCGAGCGAGCCCGAGCTGGGGGAGCCACGGGCAGACTCGGCCAAGGTCAGGCAATGACTCAAAGCCGCCGGTGGAGAACCGCAGCCCTCGTGTGTCACGGCGCTCACGGCCCCGCATCCTCCCGGCCCCGCCGCAGCCACCGGGGGATGCCCGTGGGGCCGCCGCGCTCCCGGCGGGGCATTGACCTTGCTGGCTTGTTGCAGGACATCCGTGCAAATCCAAATTATAACCCCTCGGTCCCGGGGAGCCTCTGTCTCCCCGCTGGGTATCGCCCCGGCCCTCCCCGTTTTCCCCTATTTGCTAATTGTGCTGGCGGGGAAGGCGAGGGGGAGGAAATACAAAAAGTAAACTGCGAAAGCAACACTGCGGCTCCGAGGGCCCAGCTCGGCAATCAAGCGATAAAGCGGTAATTAAGCCTGATTATCATGCAAGGCAGCCCCGGTTAGACTGGAATGCCGCTGAAGAGCCTGAAAGCTGCCGGGATTGTTTGCAGGGCTCAGAACCGATCTTTTGATGTCTGCTGGGAGCTCCTCTCCCCCAGAGCTGCCCTCGGCTCCATATGCCACCCCAGGGCCCCCTTTCCCCCCGGGCATGGCCCTGCTTGGCTTTTTCCTCCTTGCAAGCCCTGCGGAGTCTCCTGCGGGCCGCAAACCGCTCCTCGAGGGCAGGAGCCGGGGCTGCTCCGGGATGGACAGGGCAGCCCTGGCCGGGGCAGGAGCCGCGGGACATCGCCGTGCCCGTGCAAGGGGGATGTGGGCTGCTCTCCTGCACCCACCATCCCCGGCGGCTTTCGTGCCGGGGGAAGAGGGCTGAGGAGAGAAGTGATCCCCAGGGATGAGGGCAAAGTGGGCGAGAGCAACAGCATGGGGTTTGCTTCCTTTTAGTTCGAATGTCTGACACATCCCCATGGCCTCGCCCGGGCTGGCAGGGGAAAGACGAGTATGTGGAACGGGCTGGGGGGCGAAAGGTGACTCCTAGCCCTGCTTTGGGGTCATTTTGGGAACAGGAATGCATATATGGGTGGGTTAATCTGGAAAGAGATGGATATGGCTGGGAAGTGTGGCTGCTTCCCGGCTCCACGTGGCCAGGTCACGGAGCAGTGAGCTCCCCTTTGCCAGGAGGGGTTTCCCCAATCCAAGGGGACCCAGCCCTGAGCTCCCCTTTGCCAGGAGGGGTTTCCCCAATCCAAGGGGACCCAGCCCTGAGCTCCCCTTTGCCAGGAGGGGTTTCCCCGTGCCAAGGGGACCCAAGCCCTGCTGCCAGCAGGAAGAGCCGGCCGCTGACTCAGTGCCGGCCCAAAGGAAAAGCCGGGCAGGTTTACGCACGAGGATGATTTTGGCCCCAGCTCATCCCGGTTGCAAGGCACGCTGCTCCCTCCGACGCTAATGAGCAGGTTTGGGCAGAGCTGCTTCTCCCGAGGAGTCAGGGACAGGCAGCCCCCGGGAAAGCCCGGCCGCCCCGGGCCAGCTCTGTTTGTCAACAGGTCCCCTTCGGTGCCTTTCATCATCCTGGCAAAGAATTTGATAATGAGTTCGGAGCTAAATGCTAAGTCACCTCATCCAGGCTGAGCAGCGACTGGCAGAACCAGTTGTCCCAAATGTGCCCAGGCGTCGGGTGGGAATACGGCAGGAGAAAGGCGCTGCCTGCCCCTCTGCCCCACTCTCAGCTTGCATCACCTCGAATTGCAACAACAATATATCGAATTTTTTTTAAACAACTGTATATTTTAAACAAAGAGGAATGGAGGTGCTGCGTCAGATTTTCCACACTTTTCCCTAAATAAAAATGTCACTTTCTGGGTAAAACGGAAGGTAGATTTTCCAGTTTTTGGTTGGCTCAGCCCTTGAAAGAGGATGTGTCACATTCTGGGTAAATCTAAAAGCGGCAGCTGTGGTGGCGAGTCCTTCCCAGCCACTGCGAGGGCTGGGCCGCAGCTCCAAAGCCCAGTTTGGGGGGTGCATCTTGGTTGTATTTAATGCTTTTTTTTGACACTAAAGGGGACAGGATCTCACCAGCATTTCCAGTAAACCCCATTCGATTTCAAGCAATTCATCCCACAAGTATGTGTGGGATGCCAGGAACTCTTCGGTCTTGCTTAGGAGCAGGAACCCAGATAGGCTTTGTCTGGAATAATTGAGCTCCCAGTGGCTGGAGCTCTTTGCTCCAAATGCTAATAGAGTGAGTAATCAGAGATCTCCATCCAGTAAATTATTTATCTTATCTCTGGAACTCGGGGAGGCATCGCAGCCAGCGAATTCTGCGGAAAAAAGACATGCGGGGCAGGGAGGGGGGGGAACTAAGAAATAGGGATATTAGTCAAGAGTCCCCAGCTGGAAGGGCCACATGGCCACTTTTACTGGAAAGGGGAAAAGTTCAGGCGCTGGTTGGCGCGTGATGAAGCAACGGCGGGGTGTGCCCGGGGGACGGCGAGCACGCGGGGAAGCGGCGATTCCCGGGAAAGGCAGCGCGGGAAGCGGCGATTCCCGGGGAAGGGCAGCGCGGGAAGCGGCGATTCCCGGGGAAGGGCAGCGCGGGAAGCGGCGATTCCCGGGGAAGGGCAGCGCGGGAAGCGGCGATTCCCGGGGAAGGGCAGCGCGGGAAGCGGCGGTTCCCGGGAAAGGCAGCGCGGGAAGCGGCGATTCCCGGGAAAGGCAGCGCGGGAAGCGGCGGCGGCGCGGGGCGGGGCCGCGCGCGGGGGCCCCGTGACCGCGCGGGGCCGCCCGGGCAGCGCGGGCCGCGCGCGCCGCCGCCGCGCCCGCTCCCCATTGGCCGCCGGGCGCCGGAGGGGGCGCGGCTCCGGCGCGTAGCCCCGCCTCTCGGGGCGTGCGGCCCCGCCCCCGGCCCCTGCGGCTCGCGGGGCCGGCAGGGGCCGCGCGCCACACGCGGCCGGGCCTCGCGCGGAGCGGCCGCTCGCGCCCGCAGCCCTCAGAGCCCTGCCCTGCCCGGCGCGGAGCCGCAGGTGCCGCCGCCGGCATGCTGCTCTCCAAAATCACCTCGCTGGCGCATCTCCGCTCCGGGACCGCCGGGGAGCTGCACCCCGCCAAGCTACAGCCAGGTCAGGGACGCCCGGCGTGGGGGTGCCCGTCCCGGCTCGGGGCCGGCCGGGGCAGCGGGCGGAGCGCTGACGGGCGGGTCTC
This sequence comes from Motacilla alba alba, assembly GCF_015832195.1. Lineage (NCBI taxonomy): Eukaryota > Metazoa > Chordata > Aves > Passeriformes > Motacillidae > Motacilla > Motacilla alba. Next base: position 2,353,688 of record NC_052041.1, read on the forward strand.
GTCCACAGGCAAGGAGAAGGAGCCGCTGGAGCAGCTGTACCGGGTGGGCCCGTTGCTGGGGAGCGGCGGCTTCGGCAGCGTTTACTCCGGGATCCGCCTCTCGGACGGCGCCCCGGTAAGTGGCGGGGCCGGCGGCGGGCGGAGCGGGAGGGGGCTCGGCGGGGCGGGCGCCGAGCTCATCCCGCCGTTCCCCTTGGCTCGCAGGTGGCGATTAAACGCGTGGCCCGGGACCGCATCTCGCAGTGGGGCGAGCTGGTGAGTGAGCGGGGCCGGCGGGAGAAGCCGAGGCGTGACGGGCGGGGATGAGCGGAGACGCGGAGGGTGGAAACCAGGGCGGCGCGGGGGGAGCGGGTGTGGGGTCACCGGGGGACGCGGAGCATCCCGGGCCGGGGAATGCCTAGCGCCGATGGGGGCGGGCAGGGGGACACCGGGATGCCCAGGACCGGTGGGAGCGGGCAGGGAGACACCGGAGCATCCCCTGGGCGGGCGGATGCTCGGGACCGGCGGGTGCGGGCAAGGGGACACCAGGGCTTGCCGGGGCGAGGGTGGCTCAGCCCCGCTGATGGCAGCGTGGTCCCCCCGCAGCCCAGCGGCAGCCGTGTGCCTCTGGAGATCGTGCTCCTGAACAAGGTGGGCTCTGGCTTCCACGGCGTCATCCAGCTCCTGGACTGGTTCGAGCTCCCGGACAGCTTCGTGGTGGTGATGGAGCGTCCGGAGCCGTCGCAGGACCTCTTTGACTTCATCACGGAGCGGGGGTTCCTGCCCGAGGAGATGGCGCGGGGGCTGTTCCGCCAGGTGCTGGAGGCCGTGCGGCACTGCAACAACTGCGGCGTCCTGCACCGCGACATCAAGGACGAGAACATCCTGCTCGACCTGGCCACGGGCGAGCTCAAGCTCATCGACTTCGGCTCCGGCACCTTCCTCAAGGACACGCTCTACACGCAGTTTGACGGTGAGCCCGCGGCCGGGTGCGCTCCCGGTGCCGGGCGTTGCGCGGCCGGGCCGGGCTCCGGAGGTTCCCCCGTGGCGGGGGGGGACGCCATGAATTCTGCAGCCGCTGCCAAGTTGCTGTTTGGCACGGGGAGGATGTTGTGAAACGGGAGCCGGCTCCCGGCCCTGCTGACAGCCTCCGTCACCCGGGCTGGCTCGGGCTGGGGCGGGGGAAGCCAGCGTGACAAAAACACCCTGGGGAGGGGGGAGCAGAGGGGGGTTTGCAAAACCCGAGCACCGGCCGGTTTGGTTTGCAGGTGCGGAAGGGCTGGGGCTGCTCCTCTCCCCTTGTTTGCCTTGGTTTATAATTTAAAATTTTTTTTTTTTTGCCATTGCGGGGGGGAAGGCGTGGTTTTTCCCCACCCGTAGGTGGGTTTTTTCCTTGCATGTAACGGCCGGGCCTTTCCCGGGCCCTGCTGCCCTCTTCTGGCACCGGCGCCTTCCTTTTACAACCCAAAGTTTGTAAACAAGAGTCACGTGCTGGCGGGAAGGCGGGCGGGTCACGCCGGGTGCCAGCGGCGCCCAGGGATGCTCTGGCGGGGGGCTGACGAGCTGCCGTGTCCCGCAGGAACGCGGGTGTACAGCCCCCCGGAGTGGATCCGCTTCCACCGCTACCACGGCCACTCGGCCACCATCTGGTCCCTGGGCGTCCTGCTGTACAACATGGTGTGCGGGGATGTCCCCTTCGAGCAGGACGAGGACATCATCCGGGGCCAGCTCTTCTTCCGACGGCGCATCTCTCTCGGTGGGTACCCGGCTCTGGGACGTGCCTGGGGGAGGCAGCAGCTCCCAGGGAGCTGTGCAGGGGTTTCATCTGCCCGAGGTGGCACATGTGCTGCCATCCTGCTCTCCTCCCAAGCAGAGGGTGGAGGGGGAGGCTGGGCACAGCTCGGAAGGTGGCACAGGGTGGACAGGAGCCTGCTGTGACTGACTGCTGCTTGCTGCTTTCTCTCCCAGAGTGCCAACACCTCATCAAGTGGTGCTTGTCCATGCGCCCCTCGGACAGGCCGTCCTTGGAAGACATTTTCAACCATTCTTGGCTGCAGGACATTCACCTGGAACCAGCTGAGATCCACCTGCACAGCTTGATCCAGGAGCCTGACAAGTAACAGCTCCATGCAGCTCCTGGTCATAAGAAGCAAAGAAAACCAGAGTTTTTCATCTTGACCATAGCACTGAGCAGGGATCCTCAGATGTTCTCAGATGGGAATGTGCACATCTTGCCCTGGAGCTGGGCTGAGGACCTGCTCTTCTAAGTTGTGGTAGCCACCATCCCAGCCAGCTGTCCTGGACTCCATCTGAATGACCTTGTCTCTTGTGAGATTTTACCAGTAATTTTTTTTGGACTGGTTTTGGAGGCTCTCAAGTGTCATCTTGACCTGCTGAATTGGATGACCTGATCGCAAGAAAAGCTCCAATGGGGGAAAGCTGTGGGGAGGGCAGGGCCTGTGGCAAAGTGGCTGTCCCTTCTCACTGTCCCTTCTCCCTGTCCCCATGCTTGTGTGCCTTCTGTTTGATCTGAGCTGTGCTGGAGGAAAGACTTGCCTTTTCCTACAGTGCTGCTTTTCTGAGACTCGCCTGGGCCTATAGCTCCTTTTCCCTTTTCAAAAAGGAAATGGGTCAGAAGATGCTTGGGAACCAAGTGGGTTATGCCTCGCCTCCTGTGCCTCCATCCCACACGGGTTTTCTGGGGTTCTTTGCTTCTCTGTGCCCTCACGAATGCACAAACAATGCAAACCAACGGCTGTAAATGTGTACATAGTTCTACAGGAGCAAAGCTTGATGTACAGTTGTGAATAGTGATGACATTTTGCCTTTTTTCTCATTTCCAGTTTTTGTTTTTAATTTATTTTCATAAATTTGTCGTTTGTTTGTTTTTTAAAGGAAGAGTTCTAGCCGCTAGGATAACTTATTTATTTATTTATAACTCATGTGGGTTTCCAGCCCATGCCTTGCTTCTACAGCTGCTGATCCCCCGGTTTTCCATTCGGGTCTTCCCTCTGTTCCTGTCCTGCGTCCATCCCCGGGCCCGTCGTGTTTCCATTGGGTGTCTGGTGGAGGTGTGGGGTGGCCGCTTCTCCCCAGCTGTCTGTGTACATAGTTCTGGGTGCTGTTCTTTCCTTGCCACGTGCAGATCTCAGTTTGCAGATGAATTTGGGTTTTTTCCACGGGTGTCTTGTTTTTGGGGCTGGGGAGGGGGGGTCTGGCCTGGGCTGTCTGCACTGTCCAGTCTGTACCTGTAACCACGTGCGTAGCCGGCGGGTTTTGTTAATAGTTAATATTGTACAGGGGAATTGACAAATCTTATTTTTTTTATGCGGTTTTAAATAAAAGCAAAACACTTGCTGTGATGGAGACATTCTTTGTTGCGGGGCGGGATGGAGGATATGCTGTGAGTTATGGGGTACCAGTGACCCCACCATGGCTACTCCAGGACATCGTCTCCAGCCACACTTGTCTCCAAAGATCCCACCCCAGCACGAACTGGGGTCAAAAGCACCACGGGGACAGCCAGATCCATCCCTCCACGGGCTGTTTCCAGAGCTGCCTGCTCCTGGCAGCTCTCCGGGGAGAGATCAAAGAGGTGCTGAGCCCTTTTCGTTCCCATTCATCCGCAGGCTGGTGCGGAGCATGTGCTGGAGCTGGCGAGTAAACAAACATCAAAGCGCCCTTACGAAAGGCCGGATGTTGTCAGCCAAATTCAATTTTGGTAAGGCAGATCCTGTTGCTCCGGCTCCGTTGGGTGTTGCATGCCGGGGGCTGGTGGGTGCAGGAAGCTGCCAGCGGGCTGTCCCCACCTCCAGCCCGGCCAACGCAGAGGAGCAGAGGAAGCTGATCTGCAGATTACGAGAAGTCGGTCGCTATCAGTCAGCAGCGGTCGAGTTTTTTACCCTCCAAACTGTCAAAACCCATTTCCAGCTCTGTCTGTGGCACTTCAGGGATGTTTGTTTGTGTGTTTTCTTATCTTGGTTTGGGTTTGTTTTTTTTTTTTTTTTAATTAGTTCACATGTGTTGAATTTTGGAGCCCTGTTTCTGCATGACCTCCTGGAGCAGCTGCTGCTGCGTGCACAGGGCCGTGTCAGCTCCAGGGAAGGGGCAGCTTTCCTTTCCTGTAGGTGACTTTGCACGACCCCAGGCCAGATCTGGCACACCAGGACCCTCCTTAGCTTGGCTTGCTCCAGGGCTTTTTCCTTAATATCCCCGTGTCCAGTGAGCAGTCCCCTTCCCCAGCTCACCACAGGCTCTCCTGTCCTGCTTTCCAAGCCAGAGCTGCTAGGAGGGAATGGGGGGTCCTGGAGCCACATCCCAGCCTCATGGAGTAACCTGTTACCATGTCCATGTCCCTGCCTCGGTGAAGAGAGTGTTAAGTTGGTTTGTTTGTTTTGCTTGTTTCTTTATTTCTTGTTTTATTTTATTTTCCTATTTCACTCAGCTGCATCTTTCATCTCCTTGGGGCTGCTCGAAGCAGGAAGCGCAGCTCCAAACGCCGTCAAAGTTTAGGCCTATTTTGAGATGTGGTTTAGATCTACCCTCCTCTCTCTCTCTTTTCCCCTCAAGACCATCCAGGAAGCTGCTCTTACACGAACACAAACATCCCCACCACACCTCCTGCTACCCCGTGGAGCCCCTCGCCCCTGGCGTGGCCACCGTGCCCCTGTCGCAGCAGAGCACTATCGCGGCCTCGCCAGGGCCTGGCCCACCCTTCCCGTAAGCGCTCGCGACTGTTGCGGTGTTTCTTAGAAAACTGAGCAGGTCCCATGTGGAGCTGCCTGCTGATAGTCCCTCGGCTTCCGCCTGTGGCTGGTGATTTTGTCACCCCAGGCTTGTGCTGCAGGCGCAGGACAGAGGCAGATTGTCCCCAAGATCCCGCTGGCCCAGGGGACCGTCCTGTCCGAGGGCTGGGTGTTGGGCTGGGGTGTGTTTGATCCCCAGGGCACCACAGTGCTGAGCAGCAATACACACACAGGTCTAAGTGCCACCAGATTTGTGTCCCAAGCCTCTCTGGAAAAGGATCAGCACATGTTTGACTCCCTGAGCACCAGCCTTCCTGAGCAGTAACAGCTTCACGGGGACAAGAGCCACCAGATTCATGTCCCTGGTCTCTGCCACAGGGAAAGGATCATGGCAGACGTGATGGGAGACCAAAGATGGGCAGTTACAGCATCAGTTACCTGTTCTCCCCTCCAGGCTGCCCATCACCATTGCACTCAGAGCCTGGCGGAAAGAAGAGCCTTTTTCACCCCTCACTTTTCCTCACTGAGGAGATATTTCCTGCACTTTGGGGCCATGAGATATCACAGGAGAGGATGAAAACACAGGAGTTATCCACTGGGAGGTGACTTAGAGGCAGCACTGCTCTCCCACCTCCCTTTCACAAATTATTCTTGCTCCCCTGTGTCAGCAGGCGAAGCACCCACAATGCAGAAATTGGAAAAAAAACCCACTGAAGCAGGAGCAGGAGGAGATTTCAGGCTGTTGGAACTCCAGTTCTGGGAGCACTGGGATCCCAGAGATGACTGAGGTCATCCAAAGGGCCAGCACTCGTCACACCTGTGCCTTTCTGTAGACATCCATCCCCAGCTAAGGTGTTTGGTGATGCAGGAAGCACCAGCCAGGGGAGCCTGGAGCTGCAGCAAAAGGGACATTTATGCTTTACACGTCCCTTTCTGGGAATTCTGTCATGGCTGGAGAAAGGCAGATAAGCACCAAGGAGAAAATCACCTGGGGAGCAGGGCCCAGCTCACCACAGGGACCTGAAGAGCCAGAAACTCGGAGGTGGCACCTCACCACCTCCCTGTCCTAAGGAAAACATCCAGGTGTCCCCGAGGCACTGTCTCAAACCCTTTGGCCTTCTTGGCACAGTGAGTCACAGGAGCTATTTTTGACTCCTGCCTGAGGTCTCAGGTCGAGGTGAATTATCAGCAAACCATGTCCCAGGGCTCCAGCTCCCCAGCCCTTGTGGAAATCAGTCTCCAAGCACTTTGCCAGCGGCCTGTGTGGCAACAGCATCATCTCCGTGTGGGGAAACTGAGGCACAGCGACCCAACTCGCTGGAGATCTTTTGCGGTGGAGCCTGGGCTCACCTCCTTTCCCCTGCCCTCTTTCCTCAGGCTGAGATTTGCAGCAGGAGCTCCCAGTTTAATCCCCCGGTGTCCCCACGTCCCCTGGGCAGGGGATTGAATCCTGCAGGAGCTCAGACCGAAGCCCTGCCCCCTGTCAGTGTGAAACCAGGGTGAAACTTGTCCCTTCCCAGGCCTCCTGTGACACCCCCACCCTGCTGGGACAGCGAGGGGGGCCAGGTGCTGGTTTCAGGCACCTGGAGCCCCACTCAAGACCAGAGTCTCATGTTTTGGGGTTTACAGTGATTCTTCCAAGAGCAGAGCTGCCCTAACCCTGCCTCCGTGACACATCGAAACTGCATCGCTCAGCCTGCGAGTTGGTGGGGGTTTTAAAGAGGAAAAAACACTTATTCACCATAAAAAACCCCAAACCAACCGCAAAACCTTTCCAGCGTGTAAAGTTGAGTCAAATTTAGCAGCTTCAGCTAGAGAAACATATTTTGAAAGCTGTAATGGGAGTGTTTCTTTCATCCCTCTCCAAGCTTTTTGTCCCCTACCTCCAGGGTAATATTTTTGTGTCCTTACTCACTGGGTTTATTACAGTTAGGAGGGGGTTAAGCAACCCCAAAAATGAAACAACATCTCCTGTTACAAACTGCAACAGCCACTTCAGTGGCCCTCAAATACCACAGAGGCACGTGTGTGAATACAAGGGGCGAGCGGGTGTCGGGATGGAGATCTCACCCGCTGAGAAAGCTGTGAGAGATACAGAAGCGGCAAAATGTCACTTCAGGTCACCCAAAATTCTCCATCTCTCTCCCTGAAACGGGCAGGCAGGGCTGGGGCCCTCAGCATCAGAAGCAGCCCCAGGGGAATCCAGCCAAGCGTGCAGCAGGGATGTGCCCCGGCAGCCCCAGGCTCGGTGCCAGGCTACCCGTGGAGTAGATTGCTCCCTGTAGGGTGCCCACACTTCACGGGCACACACACATGCCCAGGTGTGTTTACATCCCCCCCAAAGCACTCGGATTTGGCTCCATTTGGCCCAGTTTGGCTCCTGCCCTCGTTAATCAACGCGTGGTGTAATCAAGGTGCCAATTGTGAGTGCCAAGGACTTGGATTTCACCCTCCGGGTGGGTCTGCTCACCTTTGGGGAGCGAGCAGGATGTGGGCAGAGCGGACAATGAGCCCCCCACCCTGGCCAGGGCGGAGGGGTCACTCCTCTGTTGCTCGAGCTGGGTGTTTCCAAACAAAACCTTGATAAAGCCAATAAATACGTGGAGCAGGAGAAGATGTGCGAGGGAGGGGAAACTCCAGGAAGCATCGGGCCCTCAAGCTGGGAAGGAACAGCAAAGCAGGGAGGGGACCCCAAGGAGCTCAGCAGCGATTCACAGATGCTCAAAGTGACCCTGGGACAGACGGACAGACTGAGCTCAGCCCTCACTCCCGCTCCCGCGGAGGACGGATCCCATTTCCCAGAGTTTGCAGCCTTGATACGGGATGAGGGGATTTGTGATAACATTGTTGGATGTGTGATATGTGATAAATATCCCTGGGGTTTTGAACTCCGCCTGGAAGGAGCGGCGTCTCCACCCAGCTCCTTCCTGGAAACTTCGCTGCTCCATCACAGCCCCTCCGGCCAGGAGGGCAGTGCTCTCCCCGCAGCTGGGTACCCTCAGATGGGCTATTTTTGCCCGCTCTGAAGTTTCCTTTCTCCGCTTCAGCTTCGGGATGGGAAAAGGAACCGATTCTTCTGCCTCGAGTTTCATTCTCGTTCAGAACCGAAAGCTGCTGGAGACGCTGGGCTCGTTTTCAGAGAGCCAGGGCTCGCTCTGCCCCCCGGAATGTCTGCGGGTACCCTGGAGCGGGAGAGGGCGGAAAGCGCCGGGGAGAGCCGGCAGGTGCCGGTGCCGGTGCCGAGACACCGCGGCGAGCCCGGGCCGCCCTCTGCTGTCAGTCCCAGCCTCCCGAACGGGCGGCTTTGCAGAAAATCCCCGCATTTTTTTATTTCTTCCCCCTTTTTTTGAGCGCTTCCAGCCCTCCCCGTGTCCTCAAAGGCTTCTTCTTCCCTAGGGCTGAGTCGCCCTCAGTTCACAAAGGTGAATTTTGTGTGCAAGGAAGGACTGCACTCAGTGCTCTGGCCTAGTTGTCGAGGTGGGGAACAGTCAAAGCTTGGACTGGATGATCTCAGAGGTCTTTTCCAGCCTAAATAATTCTGTGGTTGAATTCAGTTGTGGCACATTCCTCCAGACACAAAGTGCAGGTGAGGCCACCATGCTCTGGAGGCTCCCCCCTGGCTGGGGGCGATGGGATTAATTCTTCACCCACTGCCAGGTCGCTGTTTGGCGAGAGATGGATGTTGTGAAACAGGAGCTCCTGGCTCTGCTGACAGCCTCCGTCACCTCCCCTGGCTCTGCCGGGGGCTGAGATGGAGCCAGTGTGACAAAAACACCTTTGAAGGGGCAGCAGAGGCGGCTTCAGAACCTGGGCTCTGTCTGGTTTTGTTTGCAAGCACAAAGGGCTTGGGCTGCTCCTCTCCCCTTGTTTGCCCTGGCTCGCAATTGGGGGTTTTGGCCAGTGAAAGGGAGGATAACCACAGGTTTTCCCCCACTCGTGGGTGGGTTTTTCTGTGGCCTGTAAAGTCCAGACCTTCCCCAGGGTTGCGTTGCCCTTTTCCAGCTCCATTTCATACCCCGGAGGCTGTAACCATGAGCCAGGGGCAGCAGAGAAGGCAGCAGGTCCTGCCACGCGCCCCAGGGCACCCCCGGGGCTGCCAGGCCGGGTCTGGAGCTCCCGTGTCCCCCAGGACAGCTTTTCAGGATCTCGGAGAGAGGCCAAGTAGGAACTTATGATAGAATTTGTTATGTTTTTGGGCCTGTGCTTTGTTTTAGGGCGGTTAGCAGTTGTGTCTAACCCTTCCCCTTATTCTGGGGTGTTAGGGTCAGTAGTGGCGGCTGTTGCAGGGTGTGGTTGGCTGGTAAGTTTGGGGGTTTCTCTTGTGTCTTTGGTACTGGTTAGAGTTTATCTGGGGGGAATGTTGGTGGTGTTTATTCGGTGTCGTTGGTGGCAGGCCCCTATCCTGAGGCCCGGGTGAGTTGAGGGGTGGTTGGTTATGGTTTTGGGATAGCCCTGGTTTCTATAGCGGGGATTGTTATGGGGGGTGGTTTAGAATTTCTGGTGGGTGAGGGAACGGTGAATTGTCGGGGTTTATTGTGGGTTTGGTGGGATTTTAGTGGGGTGGCTATGCTTTATTCGGAGGGGGTGGGACTGCTTTTGATTGGATGGTGGGCCTGCTGTGGACTTTGTGGCGTTGGGGGAACAACAAAAGAACATTTATAAGGAATTGTAACCAGCAGATAGGTTGGCCTCTGATGGAATGGTGTTGAGTTTTACTTCTCTTATGTCTCACCCTCCATCGAGACTGGTAATGGGATGAAATGTTTTAAACCAGCTCTCAGTTACCTCGTCCCTATAAAAGCTGGGAAAACCACCACACTGCTACCACAGCCCCTCAGCCACCATCGTGTCCCTGGGTGTCCTGCTCTAGCGTGGCAGCAGCTCTGGCCACACAGAAACACACAACTGTCCCAGGCACCGTCCTGGGGAGAGGCTGTGAGAAGATCGGAGAAAAGAATGAGAAACAATTCTTATCTTCACTGCAGCTGGAATTGTGAACACGTGGAATGTATTGTGGAGATTTGTTTACCAAAGGGTGGTTTCAGAATTAATCTATGGTGATGGTGTTTGGACTGGAGGACCAATTAGGCCCGCCTGTATCATACCTGTCTATAAAAGCAATGGGTTTCTTAACAAAGATATTAATTTTCTCAAGTAGTGTGTTAAATATAGTTTTAGGTTAGAACAGTTAAAATAGAAACTATGCTATGTAAGGTACTTGCACCGAGCAGCCACAGGACACCTAAATCTTTCAGAGAAAAAGAATTTATTGCTCCCTTAACTAACTTCTTCCTCTGAATCTTCAGGGCTGAGCAAGGAGGAAGTGTTTTCTCTCCCAGAGTGCCAACACCTCATCAAGTGGTGCTTGTCCATGTACAATAAACTAATAAATGAAATAATTATAAATAAATTTTGTGTGTAATCAGAGTGGTTTTTTATCTTTTTTTTTTTTTTAATCCTAGAATGGCTTGGGGTGGAAAGAGACCTTAAGTTCATTGTGTTCCACCTCCAGGGGCAGGGCAACTCCACCTTGCTCCAAGCCCCATCCAGCCTGGCCTTGGACACTGCCAGGGATCCAGGGGCAGCCCCAGCTGCTCTGGGCACCCTGTGCCAGGGCCTGCCCACCCTCCCAGGGAACAATTCCTTCCCAATATCCCATCTATCCCTGCCCTCCGGCAGTGGGCAGCCAGTGACCCTTGTCCTGTCCCTCCAGGCCCCCATCCAAGGCCCCTCTCCTGGAGCCCCTTTATGCTCTCAGGTGCCCCCGGAGCCCTCCCTTCCCCGGGATGAACACTCCCAGCCCGGCTCCATTGCAGAGGGATGGATTTTAATCTCTTTTCCCGGGCGGGCTCCCCGTCACCGGCCCCGCGCCAAGATGGCGCCGCCGGGGGCGCTGAGGGGGCCGGGGGGCTCCGCCTGCAGCACCCCCGCGCCCGCTGGGCGGCGCCAGCCCGAGCGGCGCTGGGCCCTACTGCGCATGCGGTCCTTGCCCGCGCAGCAAAACTACACCTCCCGGCATGCACCGCGAACACCGCCCGGCCGCACGGCGGCCTGGAGACGAAAGACTCCAGTTCCCGGCATGCTCCAGGGAAGAAAACGTGAACACGTGACTCTAGGCTCAGGTGCTTTTTGACCCTGCGGGGACACCGTCCTGTCCGACAACCCGGAAGTGCCGCACGCCCCGCGTGGGTCGCACATGGCGGCGCTCGGTCCCGCCGCCCTCCCCGGGCACCCCCGGGCGATCGGGCCCCGACACCGCGCCCGGCCCTCCCGGTGAGCCCCCAGCGCCCGCCCTGCCCCCATCCCTTCTCCCTCGCTGCAATAGCAGCCCGGCGCCGTGAGAAATGTGAGAGACCAGGGGAACGCCCCATGGCCTCTCCCTTTATTGGAATAAAGCAAAAGGGCTCCTCTGTCTCCTTTTGGACATCAGCATCTGATGTTTGTGGATGAATTCTCCTGGCACACCCAAGTGAACAGCGTGAGCAGGGGCTCTGAGCAGGGGCTGTGAGCAGGGGCTGTGAGCAGGGGCTGTGAGCAGCCTGAGCAGGAGCAGTGAGCAGGGGCTGTGAGCCGGAGCTGTGAGCAGCCTGAGCAGGGGCTGTGAGCCGGAGCTGTGAGCAGCCTGAGCAGGGGCTGTGAGCAGGAGCAGTGAGCAGGAGCAGTGAGCAGGAGCTGTGAGCCGGAGCTGTGAGCAGCCTGAGCAGGGGCTGTGAGCCGGAGCTGAGAGCCGGAGCTGTGACCAGCGCGGGTCGGGGCACGCGAGGGCCGCGGAACGCGAGCGGCGGAGCAAAGGCTCCGAGCCGGCCCGGGGCTGCGGCACCGCCGCCAGCCACCAGGGGGAGGCAGAGCGCGGCCGCCGCCGGCGGGAGCTGCGGGCCCGCCGCACCGACAGACAGGGGGACAGCGAGGGACAGAGGGACACCGGGCGACAGCCGTGGCGGCCCCGCGTCCTTGCCGTGCCGCCGGGACGCGGCGGGGCCCGGCCGAGCGCTCCGAGGCGCGGCCGCGGTTCCGCGGGGCGGCGGGGAGCGGCGGCGCTGCAGTACCGGCTGCGGCCGCGGGAGGGCGCGCGGGGACCGGGCCGGGGCTGCCGGCGCTCGGCTTCGAAACGACCGAAAACGGATTGGAAATAAAACTGTAAATAATGTGAGAGTAAAAACGGATTGGAAATAAAACTGTAAATAATGTGAGAGTAAAAACGGATTGGAAATAAAACTGTAAATAATGTGAGAGTAAAAACGGATTGGAAATAAAACTGTAAATAATGTGAGAGTAAAAACGGATTGGAAATAATGTGAGAGTGAAAACTGACTGTAAATAATGTGAGAGTAAAAACGGATTGGAAATAATCTAACAGCAAAAACGGATTGGAAATAATGTGAGAGTGAAAACGGATTGGAAATAATCTAACAGCAAAAACGGATTGGAAATAATGTGAGAGTGAAAACGGATTGGAAATAATGTGAGAATAAAAACTGACTGTAAATAATCTAACAGCAAAAACGGATTGGAAATAATGTGAGAATAAAACTGTAAATAATGTGAGAATAAAACCTGACTGTAAATAATGTGAGAGTGAAAACGGATTGGAAAAAATGTGAGAGTGAAAACGGATTGGAAATAATGTGAGAATAAAAACTGATTGGAAATAATGTGAGAGTGAAAACGGATTGTAAATAATCTAACAGCAAAAACGGATTGGAAATAATGTGAGAATAAAAAGTGATTGGAAATAATCTAACAGCAAAAAGTGATTGGAAATAATGTGAGAGTGAAAAGTGATTGGAAATAATCTGAGAGTAAAAAGTGATTGGAAATAATCTGAGAGTAAAAACTGACTGGAAATAATCTGAGAGTAAAAACTGACTGGAAATAATCTGAGAGTGAAAACTGACTGGAAATAATCTGAGAGCAAAAGCTCTGATTGAAAATAATCTGTGAGCAAAAGCTGATTTTAAATCTGACACCAAAAACTGTGATTTTAAATCTGACAGCAAAAAAACCTGATTTAAAATCTTCTGACACCAAAACCCCTCGTTTTACACCTTCCCACACCAAAAACCTCGCACACACCTCGAGGGTTGCTGCTCCTGAGCAGACAAATTCAGTGAGAGGCTCCTTTCCAGCCATCCACGGTCACCTGAACCAGGAGACACTGCCATGCCAGGCACCCCCAGCGATCCTCAGTGCTGATCCCAGGGGATACCTGAGGTGCTTTCTGCAGAAATGAGTATTAGGAATATTTTTACCTCGAGTATTAATAAAAGCTGCCAAGCAGAAGTGTCCCAGGCCAGGCTGGACAGGGCTGGGAGCAGCCTGGGACAGGGGAAGGTGGCCCTGCCGTGGCAGGGGTGGCCCTGGATGGGCTTTGAGGTCCCTTCCCACTCCAAGCACTCCAGGATTCTGTGATCCTGCAGCTTTTGACAGTGTCGATGCTGGTGGCACTTGGTGTTTCTCCTCTCAAGCACTTCTGGCTCTTTCCTTTCCTGTTTGCTCCCCCTTCTCTGTTTACACACTTCCTTGGAAAATGTCACTGGAATGAACAATTCTGCTCACGTTGCTTCTCTTCCACATTGCTCCTCAGAGCTTTACCCTGCAAAAACCAAGGAATTTGCCTTCCCAAGCTGCCCCAGAGCTGGCTGGGGAGCACTGAGGTGGGGTTTGAGGGTGTCCTGGGTGGTTTGGGGCAGGATTTAGCTGGTGCTCATCTGAGGTGGTGCTTAAAGAAAGGGGTGGCAGAAAGGGAGGAGAGGGAGGGGGAAAAACCAAGGAGAGTGATGGGACAAGAGAAGGTGAATTTTTAAGATGGGAAGGAAGAGGGAGAGGGAGAAATGGGGGGCAAGTGTGAGGGGAAAGGAGAGAGAAAAGAAAGGATGGGTGGGGAAAATGAGGGTGAGACAGGGAAGGGAGCAAGGAGAGAAGTAAGAAATCAAGTGGGGAGAGGAAGGGAAGAGGGGGAAAAAGCAGGTGGGAAGTGAAGAAAAGAGGGAAAAGGAGGAAGGGAGGGTGAGGGGAAATGCACAGGGAGAAGAAATCTGTGAGGCCAAGGAGCTGCCCTGTGGATACCCCGGGCAGCATCTCCCCCTCCCAGGGCTGTGCAGAGACAAAGATGGACCTGAGTGAGAATCCTCAAGAGGAGCGGAGAGCCTGGGGTGGTGTTGAAGCAATTCCAAGAGAAGATGCCCGGAGTATGGAGATGCCTTTGAGAAATCAAAGGTGGGAAGCTGGCAGGCATCTCCGGCTCAGTCTGGGACCCCGTGGGAGATGCTGGGAAGGGGAAGGGAGGGAAGAAAGAGAATTCCCAGTCTCCAAGAGCAGCAGTGGGGCTACCAACCAGAAGTGTGCAAGGCCAGGCTGGACAGGGCTTGGAGCAGCCTGGGACAGGGAAAGGTGGCCCTGCCATGGCAGGGGTGGCCCTGGATGGGCTTTGAGGTCCCTTCCCACTCCAAGCACTCCAGGATTCTGTGATCCCTGCAGCCTTTGACGGTGACAATGCTGGTGGCACTTGGTGTTTCTCCTCCTTGGTGCCTGAGGATGCCTGAACTCGGGGGGGCAGGAAGGGACCCCAGGTGCTGTGAGGTCCCACCAGGTGTCAGGTGTGCCCCATCTCCCCTCTCAAAAGCTGTTTCCTTCTCTGCAGGCTGCACCTCAGCTCCTCAGGCACCCCAAAGACCCCCACACCTGGCTCCATCCCAAAGCAGGTGTCCCACCTTAGAGCTCTGTGCTTGCCCAGTGGGGGATCTCCTCTGCAGAGAGATTCTCTTCTTTCCATTTTTCGTGGATATTGGCACTCACTGTGTGCAGGATGAGAGCCAGATGGACATTTCTTTAATTAAATCAAAAATGCAGTCTGAGAAACGTAATAAAATTAAAAATACACACTTCCAGGTGGAAGCCAGCCTTTATCTTGAGGAGACAAGGCACAGAAAGTTCTGACATCTTCTCAGTGTTAGGAGACTCTTGGTGTTTTCATTGCAAAGCAGCTTTTCCTTTTGTTGCTGACACAAAGTTGTGGAGGAAGAAATGAAGAGCTTGGAGGGTTTGTGCCACACCACGCTGACTTTGGAGTTGTCCATTCACTCTCTATAAATATTTCTTCCACCACACTGCCCATCTCACAGGGTTACTGTGACATCAGTCCTAGGAACTGTGACTAGTAATAGTCATTTTTTTGTGAAAAATCTGCAATAAAAGTCACAAGCTAGCGCAGAGAGGAAATACATTCAGCAAGCTCTAAATAACATACAGATTATACAGAAAATAAAAGAGATTTCCTAAGAGTTGAGTGTTCTGGTGGACATCCCGGGGCTGTATCAATGCATTGTGAATTTGCTGCCAGTTGCAGAGGAGGCTCTGCGTCTCCTCCCTTGTGTTTGATTTGAGGTTGGTAGGGTTTTGATGTTTTACATGGTGTGATTTTTTTTTTTAATATGTTCCTTGCTTGCACCATCTTCCGTGCTTAGGAAATTCACCACGAACATTTGGGTTTTCTTGTAATACAAACCCTTTCCTTCTCCTTAAGGAATAATGAGCATAAGGAAATCATCACCAGTGGGTTGGGGCTGAGTGAACTCAAACCCACTGCATCCACACCCTTTCCAAAAAGCCACTCCTGCACAGAAATCCACCTCGTGCTCCACCAGAGGCTCTTCCTTCCCTCTCCTTCCCCGTCTGCCCCAGATGAGCCTGCCCTCCCCAGGGCTCTCCCTTCCCTGCAGCACCACAAACACGCACTGGTCCATACTGGGAAGGGTCAGAAAGGGCAGAGGAAAAGCTGGGGAGGAAGAAATGGGCCACCCAGGCTGACCTGAGGCTGCTGTGGCCCCTGCTGGGTGGTCTCAGCCTCCCTCTCCCCAGCACCTCTGGCCGGGTTGTGCTCAGTGGGTGGGCAGGAGAAATGCTGGTCACCAAGAGGAACGTGGTTGCCACAGCCCTCATCCAAGGAAAAGCTCGCCCCAGGCTCCACCAAGACTCCGTTTTGAGTGTTTTGTGCTTCCTGGCCTAAAGGGGATCAAATAAAGTCTCAAATAAAGTCTCAAATAAAGTCTCAAATAAAGTCTAGTGCGTGTTGGATTGTTGGAATGTGGCTGCTGAAGAGGAAGGGCAATACTGGGAGACAGGAAAGAGGCTTCTGCTCTCAAAGGCAAATTCCTCAAGTTTTCCTTCAAAATCATTGAGTTTTTTTACAATTTCAAAGCTTTCTGCGGGTCCCTGTGGGTGAGTAACCACCACAAACCCTGGAGGTGCTGCCCTGCCCCATTCCAGGCTCGTGTGGCTGTGCTCCCACTCTTACCTGGCTCTGCAGAACCCCAGAAATGGGGAATCCTGGAATGGTTTGGGGTGGGAAGGGACCTTAAAGCCCATCCACTGCCACCCCTGCCATGGCAGGGACACCTTCCACTGTCCCAGGGTGCTCCCAGCCCTGTCCAGCCTGGCTTGGGCACTGCCAGGCATCCAGGGGCAGCCCCAGCTGCTCTGGGCACCTGTGCCAGGGCCTCCAACCCTCACAGGGAAGAATTCCTTCCCAAAATCCCATCTAAACTTTTACTCCTTTAGTTTCAAACCATTCCCCATCATCCCCTCACTCTCTGCTCACGAGGATAGATTTCCTCATGGTTTTCTCCAACAGCTTAGAAATTTCCTGACAAGTCTGAGTGTGTGGAACGACCCCGTCCAAACCTGAATCAGAGCACAGAGAGAGCCCTGGGCAGTGAGGGAGGGTGATTGCAAACCCTCCTCAGGGGTCGGAGCTCCAGAGCTGTGTCTTTCAGGAGTCCATAATTTACTCTGGCAGCCCCCGAAATGCTGAACATGGAGCATGAATCCTACAGTGCTCACTAAACCACGGCGCTGAACCAGAGCAGAGCTCAGTCAGAAACTCCTGGCAAAGCCATCAACCCTCAGCAACAACCACTAAAAACTGGGTGAAAACCTGGAAATGCTGTTAACAGCTGCTTTACAGCTACTTTGGGGGAGAGACAAGGCAGAATAGTAGATCCTGGCTGCAAAATGGGATTTCTGAGAAGTCTTTTACAGTAAAACCACATTTAATGTGTTCACAATTCCAAAAACCCCCTCTCCTCAATTAAGGCATTGAATGGTGCTTCCTATGATGAGCCTCAGGAAAAAAGGGGCCAAAAGAGTCTTGAATGCCACGTGAGGTTATATCAACCCAAACCAAAGGTTACTTTAGCACTCAGAATGAGCAGGTTGGGTGTCAAGGCAGGACAGGGACTGCCTGAGAGCTCTTCTGGGGCAGAACTGGGATTCTGCAACATCTCAGGCAGAAAAGATTTCACAGTGAATATTCCTCAGTGTGCTGTGGAGAGAAAGCTGACGGGAACAACGAGGGGAGGAAAAACCCAACCGGCACAGCAGCTTTTGTGATCCTGGGTAGCTGACACTGCCAAAATGAGGCTGAAATGAAAATATCTGAGCCTTTACCTTTGCAATAGGTGATACCCCAAAGTGAACCCGAAAAAGAGAGAGTGAGGGGTTTTGATTTTTGCTGGGTCACTGATTTATGCTCTGTGCAGCTCAGGCTTGGGGCAGTCTGACAGAGCTCAGACACAAACCCCACATTGTGACCAACGTGAGGCCAAAGCTGAGCTGTGACCCCAGAACACGTCTGATGAAACACAAAGAATTCAGGCAGAGCCAGGGGTTTTCTGATGGTCCTTTCCCTCCAAACAATTCCTTCATTTTTCACCCAGCAGCACCATCCAGCCTCAACAGCTAAACTCGACAGGCATTTTTGCCTGCTGGGGTTTTGCAGGGGTTACTTTGACTACTGATAAAGCCTGTAGTGTTATGAAATTAAGTCACATTAAATGAATTGAACAGAGAGCATTAATCTGGGCAAATTACTCCCAACCATTAGAAAACCACGACTGTGGCAAAGTCAGACAATGGTTTCCATTAGAGAATAGGAAATTAATGCCATAGATAACCTCCTTTCTCCTAGACCCTACAGCTCAAGGAAGCTTTTTGTTCTACTGTGATACAATTTAGAAAATATTTCCTAGATCTCTGGCAGTGCAGATGATTTGTTTTCCCTGCTCAGTTACTGTGAGGGGCTGAAAGGATGGGTGAGAACACTTTTCTTTTGGAGAGCCCTGAACTCCAGCTGAGGGGAGAAGGTGTGGGGAGCAAACAGACATGTAGAATTCTTTTATTTGTTTTGAAGTGTCACTGGAAGTTAAACTGGGCTGGTGTCACAGTCCTGCTGTGCATTTCCAAGCTCTTTTTGCCATCTGCAGTAACATCTGGGCAGGAGAGAGGCGTGGAAGAAATGATTCATTCTGCCATTAGGCTGGAGATAATCGGGAAATAGGAGAAGTTTCCTCAGGTCTAAAGCTCCTCTTGCCCCCTGAACCCCTTCTTTTGAGATTTTTCTCCCATATTTCAGCTATCCAATAATCTGCTTCCAGCCAAACACTGTTTTTCCACCTATTCTTGTGTTCTTATCATTCAGGGATCCTGACACCTGCTGCCTCCAGTGCTTCCCTCTTCTTTTCCATGGAAAAGTCTTTGTATTCTGGTAGGAATAGCTCCCTTATCTCATAAAAATACATCAGAGACACACAACCATTGCTTAGACAGCCCTTATTTCTTCTCCCAGTGACCCTTCCTTTAGTGAATTTGGAAATGAGTTTTCATTTCAATAATTTATCATCAAAAGGTTCTTCCCCCCCCTTCCCCCCAGACTGAATCCATAGTGCAGGAGAAAGTTAAAAAAAAAGAAAAAAAAAAAAAAAGAAAGCCTCTTATCACTGTGTTTATTTTCTCTAGACCCCATATTCACAGGAAATTAAACATCTGAGCACATCAGTGTGGACTGAAAACAGTCACCTGTGATATTTATCTTATTATCAAGAAATGCTTTTCAAAACATTTTAGAGGAAAATTTGCTGAAGGCCCTTGAGTAAGTGTTTCTCTCCCTGAGTTTCTCTGAATTACCAAGGACAGAGTTGGGCAGTTAAATGAACTTTGTATGCAGTACAACAATCCCAAGCATCCAAAAGGACACTGAAAAAAAATCTCAAATCTTGCACAGAATATCAGAATAATCCTCAAATCTTGCACAGAATATCAGAATGATCTTTAAATCTCAAGCATCCAAAAGGACACTGAAAAAATCCTCAAGTCTTACACAGAATATCAGAATAATGTCACAAAGGTATAAATAATCATTATAAATAACATTTGTAAAGCGTTCTTGGTGGGACACAGGTGGAGGAAAAATCCAGTGTTTGTATCCAAGTGCTTTCCATCTCTCAGCTCCATCCTCGGTCAGCAATATTCCTGTGCTGGCAGCCTGAGGAGAAAACCCCACATTTTTCATTCTGACCAGCAGAATCCTCGTGCTGAGTGTTGAAGACCAAGACAAAGCCTTCATTGAGGGAAACAGGGAGAGTGCCTCATTCACGAGGGCAGGGAGAAGGAGGCAGGAAGATAAAATGACATTTTGCAGGCCTGTGGACAGCCCTGAATGGTGGCACGGGAGCACTTTGGAGCACATTATCCACTTGGAATTGCCTGATGCAGTGCTCACAGCTGGCTTTGCTCTGCCAGGCTGGGGCAGCCCTGATCCCAGCTGTCACCACACCCTGGGGCACCCCAGAGCACAGGGGGCTGTCACAAACCCACCCTGGGCTCACAGGAGCTGGTCGGTTCTGCCGTGGATGGGTTCAGCTCAGTCTGAGCTCAGGAGTTTCTCCTGCAGAGCTCCAGAGCTGGCTGAGGGCAGGACAGGAGCAGCATTCCCTGCTGGAGCACTGGGGTCAGCTCATCCCAGGGCTGGAGCCAGCCTGGGAGAGCTGGGGGTGCTCACCTGGACAGGAGAAGGCTCCAGGAGACCTCAGAGCCCCCTTAGAGGAGCCCTACAGTAAAACACTTGTTCACAGTCATGAACTTGTTTGTCTGACCCATTTATTCATGACCCATAAGTGAGCTTCTGCTGTCTTTGGGAAACGTCTCCCCCACACACAACCCCACAGTGGTGCTGCACAAACCCCCAAAGGCAAAACAGACCCTCAATTCCCCCATCAGAACAGACCCTCAGTTCCTTTATCAGAGCAGACCCTCAATTCCTCTATCAGAACAGACCCTCAGTTCCCCCATCAGAGCAGACCCTCAGTTCCTCCATCAGAACACACCCTCAGTTCCTCTATCAACTTCTTCATTTTCTGTATTGAACACGAGAAGAGAATTTGCATTGTGATCATTCCTCCCAATCTCTTGATTAGCTTCTACTCAGCCAAACATGGGTGAGCTTCCTGCAGCTGAGTTGTAGAAGTTGAGAATCTCCTCTGGAGCCAGGCTGGGAGAGCTGGGGGTGCTCACCTGGAGAGGAGAAGGCTCCAGGGAGAGCTCAGAGCCCTGCCAGAGCCTAAAGGGGCTCCAGGAGAGCTGGAGAGGGACTTGGGGACAAGGGTGGGAGGACCAGGACACAGGGAATGGCTTCCACTGCCAGAGGACAGGGCTGGATGGGATACTGAGAAGTTTTGTGAGTTTAAAAAATTTTATTGGTAACATGACAGTGAATTTATTTTCTCTCTCACCTTACCTCCAGCAACTGGAGAGTGATAACAAAACACAACAAAACACAACAAAACAACACACAACAAAACACAGCAAGAGAACACAAAATACAAAAGTGCCATAAAGGAGTTGACTTCTTGCTCCTTTTCCCAGGTATCAGGCATACAGACAACACACACTTGCTCACTGAGATGAACATTTGGGAGAGCTGTGTCCAAAACTATTCCTGTGTGGGAAAAGTGTTTCTCACCTAGGAATGAGCTGTTCCTGTTTGTCACACTGATCAAGCAGACGGGGAGGAGATTTCACCTCCCTGAGAACCCTGCACTGGGCTATAAATGAGCTCCTAAAGCCTGCAAGAGCAGGAACTCACCTGCCCAACGGGGTCATGGTGCAAGGAACTTCAATTCCTGTTCCCAAATACACACACGCACAGGAGCAGGGATCCTCATTGCTAAGCATGCAATAAACCTTGCTGAGTTTTATAAGAGATACAAGAAATTTCCTTTACAAGCTCATTGTAATAAATAAACTTCCCTTTGGTTTCAATTTTCCAATCAAATATGTTTGTAGGAGCTGTTTAAATTCCCCCAGAGTTTCTGTGGCAGAAACTCCATGCAGTTTTTTGAGCTGTTACTTAAAAAACCAACCAAAACACCCTCAACATCTCAAAATCTCTTGTTTCTTGCTGTAAACGATGACATTATGCTGAACTGGCACTGATGAAAACCAGGATCACAGGTACGGAATACATTTGGTGCATGAAATTTGGCTTTGACATATTTATGAAACACTGCAGCTCAACTGTTCATGGGGTGTTTATTTCAGTCAGTGTCAGACTTCCAGAAAGCAACGGGATTTTGGGAATTCGTTACTGGGAGAGTGCACTGGTAAACTGGTCTGTGTCCTTTGTTCACTGCACCTGTAAACTCATATTTATTCAGGATTTCCTATAGGGAATGCTGACAAAGGGGAAATGTCCCTGGCAGAATAAAGCTTGAGCCCTGCAATGCAAACACTGCTGTATTCACTGGTGAAAAATACCCATTGAAATTGCACCTAGCTCGGAATATAAACATCAGCATGCTGGTTAATCCCAAATTATTGATCAAATTTGAGCAAACCGGGGGTTTTGAGGAGGTCAGCCTGGCTGCAGCACGCCAGAGCAGCAGACAGCAAATACAAAGCTAAATTGCTTTTTCCACTCAAGTGATCTGAGCGCTGCCCATGGACCCAGCAAGTGCAGATCGTTCAAAGTGGGTGTTTGTAAAGCTGTGGTCACCAGCTCAGGGGAAAAGCCACCAGCTACCTCAGGTGGGAAAGTATTTACGAGCACAGTGAAAAGACAGCTTAATTAGCCCCGAATTGTGATGAACTTACAGCCTATTAATTCACACAATGGACACAGAACACCACAGGAGCATCAGCACAGCCTCTGGAAAAACTCATCTCTCACTGTGACCTGCTTTGATAGTTATTTTTGGCAAGTCATACCCAATGCATAGACTGACAATAGTGAATTGACTCATGGATTATAACCAAAAATGGGGTTTGGCTACAGCTCTGCATCAGCAGGTTTTTGTGTTTAAAGCTTGGTAAAGGCTTATTTAATATCAAATAAAAAAGTGAATAAAATAAAAATAATAATAAAAATAAAATAAAATTTCTAAATAATAATATTAATGAATAATTAATTAAATAAATAATAAATTAATAAATAATAGAATTTAATAATATATAATTATTATTAAATAATAAAATTTAAATAAAAATAAAAATTTAACATAAATTTTTAAAATTTGATAAAATTGATACAATTTAAATATTTTTGATCATTAATATAAAATACCTTTATATTTAAAATTGGATAAAATGTAAATAGTTTAAATATTTAAAATTTTAAATATTTTAGAAAATCGATGAAATTTAAATATTTTAATAAAAATATGTAACTAGGATTCCTGTAGGATCCACAGTGGATGAGGAACTTCCCGGGTTTTATTTCCAGCCCCTGCCCTGGCAGTAGCCCCTGGCAGGAGTGTGGGGATCAATACAAACCCTGCCCCTGGCTGCCGGTTCCATGTGGTGCTCCATGCTCTGAGCAAGGCACAAAGCCATGGAGAGGCTGGAAAAGCACCCCTGGGATGGCTGGAAGGGAGGAAATGAACAGAGCAAGAGGAGGAACCTTCCTACTGGATATAAATCCATGTGTGTGACCCTTCCTCCAGCCTGAGCTCAGCAGAGGGATGGACACAGATGAGGAGGAAACACTGGGAGAGCTGAGGAGAAGAAAAGGCTCCAGAGAGAACTCAGAGCCCCTTCCAGAGCCTAAAGGGGCTCCAGGAGAGCTGCAGAGGGACTGGGGACAAGGGATGGAGGCACAGGACACAGGGAATGGCTCCCACTGCCAGAGGGCAGGGCTGGATGGGATATTGGGAATTAGGAATTGTCCCCTGGGGAGGGGCTGGGATGGAATTCCCAGAGCAGCTGGGGCTGCCCCTGGATCCCTGGCAGTGCCCAAGGCCAGGCTGGACAGGGCTTGGAGCAGCTGGGACAGTGGAAGGTGTCCCTGCCATGGCAGAGCTGGAACAGCATGAGCTTTGAGGTCCTTTCCAACCCAAACCATTCCAGGATTCCAGGACATCACGGATGTTAAACAGCCCTCTCCTTTGACCACAGTCCCACAAACCCCAGCTCTTCCACGCTCCCTGTTCCCTGCACCCAGCCAGGTCCTCCCAAGCCCAGAGTTCTCCTCACCACACTTTGCTCATAATTCACCCAGCACCTTCTCTAGCTGCTGATGGAGCTCCTGCAGCTGCTCCCCACAATCCACCCTCCCAGCCACACATTCCAGCAGGAGGGCCAAGTGTCTCCCACAAATCCAGTTTTCCAGGCCAAAAGCAGCATGGCTCTGGGAGAACAGCACATTCTGAGAGTGCTCTTCAAATGAACCCATGTGCCAGAGCCCTTCCTCAGGAGAGGAGCACGAGGTCTGCTGGCCACGCTCTGTGCCCAAGTCCTCGCTATGTTAATAAGGTCAAAAATAAAGCCCAGGGAGCTTTAATACTGAATAGTTTACTATTAAAAACTCATTCTGGCTATCAATATCCTCTCAAAATCCCTACCTGGAATCAGTGCCCCTTCCAGGGCTGTCCAGGTGCAAACCCACCACCCAGAGCAGCCTGCTCTCCTGACTAAATGAGGTTTAAATGAGTTTTCCAGCCCCTTTTCCAAGAGCAGAGCCTCCAGCAGTGCCTGCTCCTTCCAGGTGCAGCTGTGAGGGGCAACCAGAGCCATTCAGCACCTACTGGTAAGGGGGTTTGAGCACTTTGCTTAAAAATTATCTCGTTTATTTGGGCAGGTTAAGTGGAGATGACAGCATAGTGTGTATATAAAAATATAGAAATAGAAAAATATATAAAATAGAAACATATAACCACACAAATATAAATATATAAATATATATGTAATGTGTAATAATATGTATATATATATATATATATATATATATACACACCCCAGCCTCAGGGGCCTCATAAAATCTGCTAAAAGCCATAACACGCCTTAGAACACACAGCAAAAATACAAATATAAAAATATAAAAATACAAATAAATACATATATTTAATGTATAATAATAGGTATTAAATACACACACACACACACACATATATATATACACCCCAGCCTCAGGGGCTCCAGAAAACCTGTTAAAATCCAAAACAGACCTTAGAACACACAGTAAAAATCCTCATGAAAGGAGCAGTGACAGATCAGTGCCAAAGCTGGGTCAGGGAAGCCCAAAGGGAAGGAATGCTGCTGTTCCAAGGGCCCTTTTCCTTTAAGTGCTGGTCCCCAGCCTGGCCTGAGCCAGCAGGGCAGAATTCTCTGTTCCTTATATGGCTCGTTCTGAATTTTTTTTTTTTTTAATGACTCCACGGATTTTTTTTTCATCCTATAATCACACAAAAAACTTGTTCACATAATTGTCTTCATTAAGTGAAATCATCAGGGCGCGTGAGAAACATCCTGAGCCTGACTCTGCCGCGCAAACCTTCCCATGGAATCCTCACCAAGTGAATTTTTAATTTATTTGAATTTCAGTTCCTATCCCAGTGGCTCTCAGAAGGCCTTGCCCAGCACCCCACAATGTCCTGGGCCTGGTACTTGAATAAAAGGGTTCCAATTATGAGACTGCTGGTTTGAGGCTGTTTTGGGGCCGTTTTAGGGCTCTTTGGGGCTGGTTTGGAGCTGGTTTGGGGCTCATTTCAGGCAGGTTTAGGGGCTGTTTTGGGGCAGGCTTTGAGCAGATTTGGGGCTGGTTTGGGGCTGGTTCTGGGGGAAGTTTGGGGCTGGCTTGGGAGAGGTTTGGGGATGTTTTGGGGCTGGTTTTAGGGCAGGTGTTGGGGCTCATTTGGAGCTGTTTTGGGGCTCTTTTGAACCTGTTTTGGCGCTGGCTTGGGGCTGTTTTGGGCCTGGTTTGGGGGCTGGTTTGGGCCTGGTTTTGAGGCTGTTTTGGGGCTGTTTTGGGGCTGGTTTAGGGCTGGTTTGGAGCTGTTTTGGGGCTGTTTTGGGGGCTGGTTGTGAGGCTGTTTTGGGGCTGTTTTGGGGGCTGGTTGTGAGGCTGTTTTGGGGCTGTTTTGGGGCTGGTTTAGGGCTGGTTGTGGGGCTGTTTTGGGGCCTGGTTGTGAGGCTGTTTTGGGGCTGTTTTGGGGCTGGTTTAGGGCTGGTTTGGAGCTGTTTTGGGGCTGTTTTGGGGGCTGGTTGTGAGGCTGTTTTGGGGCTGTTTTGGGGCTGGTTTAGGGCTGGTTGTGGGGCTGTTTTGGGGCTGGTTTTGAGGCTGTTTTGGGGCTGTTTTGGGGCTGGTTTGGAGCTGTTTTGGGGCTGGTTTAGGGCCGGTTGTGGGGCTGTTTTGGGCCTGTTTTGGGGCTGGTTTGGGGTGGTTTGGAGCTGTTTTGGGGCTGTTTTGGGCCTGGTTGTGGGGCTGGTTTGGGCCTGTTTTGGGGCTGGTTTGGGGTGGTTTGGAAGCTGGCTTTACACCCCCTGCAGAAACCCAAAGGGGTTAAACCCAGTGAGGGACCCAGGCCCTGCCAGGCTGTGCAGAATCCCCTCCCACCACCTTGTTCAGAGCTCCGAGTGCTGAAAAGAAACTCCCAAAGTCTTCCGCTTGTTTGGCAACCGACAGAGAAATATTTCTGTTTGCACTTAGCAACACCCTGAATCAGAATTTTTAGTACAAAATCAGTTTACGGAGCCGTTCCTGGTACTCCAGGCTCTTCCCAACAGTTTCTCTCTGGCTTCTTGCCTTTTGGAAATCTGCAGGGCTGAGAAATTTTTCAGGGGACTCCACTCAGGGAAAGATGTCCAGAGCTTCCCTTTTGCTCTTTCAGTGTCTTGCTTGGTTTTTTAAAAATAAATTTATAGGAGAGCCAGGATAGCACTAAAAATACCTCCAAATTAACATGGGAGCATGGAAATAGAAGTATATAAAATGACTGCAGTATGCTGGGGTTTTTTTTGCTTTATGACAGAAAACAGAGCTGTGCTGTCTGCACACAAAGATGGGAACTTTACTATTTTCTGTCTCAAATATGAGTTATTTAGTAAGTTTCATTTTTAGTTATTTAGTTATTAAGTTTCATATATTAAGTTTCATTTAGTTATTTATGTTATTAAGTTTCATATGAGTTATTTAGTAAGTTTCATTTCATAATTTCATACTTTATATTACATTTTAGAACAAATCTAAATTATTGACTCGAAATACTGAATGTAAAATATTAAATCATTATATTGAACTGTTTCATATAATATCATACAGTATAATATTTATATATGGAAAATATAGATAACATTATATATTCCAATACAATAATAGATTAGATATAACATATATCTGTAATATATAATATATTATATTTTATTTTCTATATTAGACATTATATATGACATTATAATACAATATATAATATAGGAAATATTTTAACATGATGAGCTCAATTAATGCACTTATTAAAATGAATAATGTAAAAATGGGTAAAGTTTGTACCTTCTCAAATCAAAGTTGCCCTCTGAGCTGCCACCTGAATTCACACAGTTTCTCATCTACTTTGGCTTAGAATTAGAGCAAGGAATTTAAGAGCTGGCCTTGCTGCAGTTCAGTAGAAAAGCATTAATTTTGGATCCCAATCCTGAATATTGTCTGTAACTATCTGAAAAGTTTTTGCCTTATTAAAAACCAAAGCAGGGCAAAAGGGAAAACTGGTAAAACAGTTTCAAGGCAACTGCCTGGAATTTTTCATGGTAATTAGCTCAGTTTATAGACTTCAGAACTATAAACAAGACTCATTAAACAGAGCAGAATGGCATTGTCTACATTTGCAAAACTACAGATCAGCATTTGTGAGCCCTCAGGAAGGCATTTAGCCCTCATCCTAATCAGATTTAGTGGTTTAAAATCCCCCAAAAAGGGTGAGGTGGATCTCTATTGTTGTTTTATCAATGATAGCATCTTTAATTAGAGTCAAATGGTGCACACAGGCTTTGAAACACAGGATCCAGTGCTGGTCTCTGTAGTTGTGCCAACAACAAACTCAGTTCCATGTTCTGCTGTTGCACTTGACTGCCTGTCTCCTCAGTTTAAGGGATGTGGCCTGAGGCCACAGCCATCATAGAGAACTATAAATAGCCCTGGCAATAAACTGACTCTGGAATTCTTGCAGGAACTGGGAGAAAACCATTCTAGATCTGCAAATGCATTAAACTGCAAGGGTGAGCCTTGTGCTGCACCTTTGGTGGGACCTTCAGCAGAGAATTGAAACCTTGAGCCAAGGTTCACATGTGGGTGAACAAGGTTCACATGTGGGTCATCAAAACATGGAATTATGGAATCCCAGAATTAGAGACTCCCAGAATCCCAGACTGGGTTGGGTTGGAAGGACCTCAAAGGCCATCCTATCCCATGCCATGCCATGCCATGCCATGCCATGCCATGCCATGCCATGCCATGCCCCATCCCATCCCATCCCATCCCATGCCATGCCATGCCATGCCATGCCATGCCATGCCATGCCATCCCATCCCATCCCATCCCATCCCTTCCCATCCCATCCCATCCCATCCCATCCCATCCCACTCCTGCCATGGCAGGGACACCTTCCACTATCCCAGGTTGCTCCAATCCCTGTCCAACCTGGCATTGGACACTTCCAGGGATGCAGGGGCAGCCCCAGCTGCTCCGGGCACCCTGTGCCAGGGCCTCCCCACCCTCACAAAAATACATTTTCTGGAACGTGGCTCTGTGTTCTGTGGGAAAATATCAAAAATCTGTGAGGAAGTGTTATATTTTTTTCTATCCAGAAGCAGAACTGAGGAGCAGGATCCATCATCAGGCTTCCCTTTTCTCCAAGACAGAAACTCAGCAGCTCTCAGAGAGGAGCTGGGGATCCCTTGGGCATCCCTTGGCTCTGGGTGTAGCTGCACCACTTCCCTGAACTGCAGAGTTCAGGGAGCAAAACTGCTACTGCAGGGCAGGGGACACAAACTGCAAGATATTTACACAACGTTTGTCATTTCAAAATCAAAAATTACTGCAGTGGGAGCTCTGAGAGCTCCAACACGGACAAAAGATTAGAAGCTAATTACATTTTGAGTAGAAATATTGGACTTTGATGAGCCTTGTGAGTCCCTTCCAGCTTGGGATTTTCTACGATTCGATGTTTTAACTGTTTCGTTTACCACAATATTGCAGAAATGGCCAACCCAGCAGAGAGCAGGTATGTTCCTACCAGAGCAGAGCTTTGGTACAGCTGAGCTGAGCTGAAACCCTGTGCTCTGATGCAGATATTGATCTGTTGATCAGATATTGAGGAATTGTGTGGGCACACCCAGTCTCAGGTAGGAGCAGCTCAGACCCAAGCTCTGCTTGCACTGGTGGTTCTTAGTTTGCCTGAGCTGGAGCAAGAGAAGAGGAAAGCCACAAGAATTGTTTAGAAACAACAGTTTATAAAACGGGAAACTGTAAACAGTTAAAGAGCTCAAGGTATTGAAGGGAAATCAAAGTTAAAATCTCAGAATATCCTGAGCTGGAAGGCACCCACCAGGATGATCCAGCCCAGCTCTGAGGCACAGGACAGCCCCAAAACCCCACCCTGTGCCTGAGGGTGTTTTCCAACGTGATGATCTTTCAAAGGATCAGGACAGGAACAGGTAGTTGGACATTATTATCCTTATGGGTCCCTCCTAATTTGAGATCTTTTATGATTATTTAAGGAAAAATATTAGGACTTGTGTGGGATCACAGCCCAGAGAAGACTCTTAGTATGGCCTTGCTGAGCTTTCATCAGGCACTTTGGGCCACTTTGATGGACACAGGTAGTTCATCAAAACCTCAGCACCACGACATGAAAATTAATTGAATATTGGTATTGGAGTTGAAAGGATGACCTGATTTCTGGTCTGATTTCTCTTTACCAATGCCCATCTGATTTCTCTCTCTGCTCAGTTTCAGTTGTATTAGGATGACATTTCAAATCTCAGTGCTCTGCATGAGTTCCAGAGCAGCTTGTGCCAGTGGGAAGGAGGAGTTAGCATCTGAATGAATTTCAGCCTCCTGTTTTGTCCTGAATGCTTGCTGTTCCCTTTTCAGATCTGGAAAGTTGCAGAATGACATATCTCTGGATTTTTTATGTTGTGATTCTTTTCTCCTAGGATCTATGCCCTGCTGGTTCTGGGAAACTTGTGACCTCTGCATTTTTAATTAGAACTCGTAACTTTTTCCATAGCAACATATTTTGATGCTGCAAATACAGAATCTGTCAAATCAAACAGCTCCTGGTCAGAAGAAATCCAAATATATGCAAATGCTGAGCAGTAATAAGATGTAGGATATGGCACAGTTAAGAATAAAAAAAGAGGCAATAAAAGAAGGATGGAAATCTTTGGTTAATTTCTAAGTTTGATTTAAGTAACTAATTAATCAATACAAATTATTAAATTGTTGTGTCAGTACCCACCTGGTACAAAGGAATGAACTGGTCTCAGGAAATATTTTAGATGTGGAAAAGTCTCACTCACGGGGATGAGCAGGAGAAGCAGGTGGTAAAAGCAAAAGAAATCCTCTGAAACAAAACCCAAGCTCAGATATTAACAGAATAATGGAATTCAATAGGATGGGTTAAGGCAAATAATTCAGTAAAACACAGCAGTTCTAGATGAACTTTTTCAAAACCATTGATTTGTGATGCATACCTTGCATGTGCCAAAAAAGTATTTCCTTCAACAACAAAGTTTTGGAACTTTTGTCATTTGGCTTTACTGTTTAAGGGTTACTGTCATTCACTGATTCTCAATTACAGACATTTTTGGGTATTATTGTTTTTACTATATTTATACACTTGATATACTATTTATATACTTATTTGCTATTTTACTGTATTTATTTACTATTTATTGTTTTACTATATTTACTATATTTATTTAATACAATTTGGTATTATTTATGAATTATTTCCTATAATTTGGTATTACTGTTTTGACATCTCTGTGAGCTTTTTAAAGATATTTCTGTGTCAACAGAGACCTATGCAGAATACTGTCACCTGTTCCTTGAACTTACCAAGTAAGGCACTACTCAATTTCCTCTCTGGCATGAAAAGTCTTGGACAAAATGATTATTATTTTCTGATTAACCAGACTTGTGCTCACTCTCATACTCAGTTACTTGGGGATCCTTTTCCTGCTTCAACAAAGATTTTGTTTCAGACTAAGAAATCATCCTGCCTTTCCTAATCCCCCCCAACCCCTCACCCTTCTGCAGGGCCATCCCTCTGGAATTCCCTGTCAGGCCAGCAGCCAGGAGATACCCACGGGCTTGTTCAGGTTTTTAAACAAATGTTGAAGGGCAGGAACATCTTCTAGAAGCAAAAACACCAATGTGGAAATAGCTGCTTCGGTTTCTTCCCTCTGGTTAGTGTTAGACACATGATTACTGTGCCTTTGTCTAGTCCATCTGTTTCCACTTTCCATAAAAAATGCTGGGATATGAAGTTCAACTTGGTGTGTTTTAACCTTGCGTTGCAAACGAGGGGTTCCTGGGTGCTCCCTTCTCACAGAGGCCACAGGGCTGTGGCTGGGCAGAGGGTCACAAAACCCTCACATTTCCTCACAGATATCTGATCTTTTCTCTCAGAAAACTCAGATCCACCATCCAGAAAAATGTCCTTATAGTCTGCAAGGCTGTCTAAACAGAGTATGAAAATAGATGACATCACTTACACAATTTGGGTTTTCTCCACCAAAATGAAAAGCTCCGTTCGTGTGAACTCCCCGACAATTGTCAGAGGAGGGAACTTTTCAAATGAAATGCTTCATCTCACTAATTTAGAGCAACAAAAACCACAACACTGCTCTGAAAGCTTTGATTTCCAAAAGCCATGACGTTTTTTTAATTTATTTAGAAGCAGGATGGAACAGTTTCATAAATCTCCTGCCACATATACCATCCACTTAGGCAATCTGACAGCTTGTTTGCCGGAATACATGAGACACAGAAGGAGCATCACTATATTTATGTGTGCTCAAAAAGGACACAATATTATTTTTAAAAACCAAACAGAAAAAAAATTGGAATGTTTTGGAGCTGGAGGAATGAAATTTCCCGCATTTTGCCTTCCAAGTATAGATGGTTCAAGGTTCTGCCTGCAGCAGCCAGGCGGGATTTCTGCCCAAGGAGCTGGGACTGGCAGTGCTTGGACCAACCCAGCACCATTCACTCACTCCCTTTGTGTGGCTGCAGTTTTCCCAGCTATTTCCACAGATCCTGGCTGCTCCTGGGTCCCGAGGATGCCACAACCCCGAAGAGTTTTATAAATCTAGAGGGGGAAATGATCTGTCTGTCGCAGTCAGCACAGAGCCCACGAGAACGTCTGTGGGGTTTTACCAGCCAAGCTGCTGAAAAAGGAGCCAAGATGGGATCCCTGACCTTTCCCAGCCCTCCTCCACCCCGAGCAGCCCACAGCCTGCGCTGGAAAAGCTTCAGCTCACCCAGGCAGCAAAATTAGAAATCTTCTCCAGGGACACTCTTACTCTTACACCAAACCACTCCTCAGTGTGATGGGGGATGGAAAGCAGGGAAGAGTGAGTGCAGAGAGTGCCTGTCCCTCTCTGAGGGTTTCCCACAGCTCACTGGGAATGCCCAGACATGCTCAGGCAGCTGCTGAGGGGTAGGAGCAGAGCCAAGCCCTGGCCTGTGATTCATGGAGCAAGAAAATCATGTTTGAGCTGAGGAACAGCAGCACTTCACAAGTGTCCAGATCCTCTCATCCCCGCTGCTCACAAAAACCTGACTGGCATTCCATAATGGAGTTGTTTTTCCAAAAATTTTTGGACTTATGACTGTTGCTTAAGGCTTTTTGAAGGTTTATGATAACTGTATAAGTTCTTAGAGAAAACCTGTTTATTATAGTCTCGTTTTTATCCTAAGTCATCACAGCAAGGTGAAATAATAAACATGGAGAATTGTCCAATAAATTAAAATTATAAAAATAAAAATTCCAATGAACTAAACCCCAGGTATGTCCAATAAACTAAAAATCAGATATTACAAATAACCAGCTGCAGTACAGTAATGTTTTTAAGATCAGGTGAATTGTTGCTGGTTATGATTAGAGGTTTCAGGTGAAAGCTACCAAAGAGTTTGTCCAATTTCTGTGACCACTTCCAACTCCTGTCTGGCTCTGGGAAAATGCAAGGATTGGGGAGATTTTGGGAGAATGTGAGGTTTTGGGAGATTTTGGGAGAATGTGAGGTTTTGGGAGATTTTGTCCCACACGGTGCAGAACCTGACCCTGCACCAGCCAGAGGGAGAGCAGCTGCTCCCAGGGAGCTCCAGGTGTGTTTTGGAAGGGGAAAACAGAATCAGCACAAAACCCCTGGAAGGTTTGGCAGCTGCTGCCCCACAAACACAGAGGTGCTGTTATTCCAGCAGATTCCCAGCCTCCACACCCTGAGCATCTCTTTTGTGTGCTCCAAAAGCTCTTCTGTGCTGGAGTTGGCCTTAACAAGCCTCTGTTCCTCTGGCTGCTGGGGGCAGTGAGGGCAGAACCGTGGAATTATGGAATTATGGAATGATTTAGGTTGGAAAAGCCCTCTAAGGTGATGGAGTCCAACCATTACTGCAGCACTGCCAAGGCCACCAGGAACCCCTGCCCCATGTGCCACACTCTGTTTCCAAACACTCCCAGGGCTGGCGCCCTGGGCAGCCCAGTCCAGCCCCCTTGGCAGCCCCTGCAGTGGAGAAATTGTCCCCAGTTTCCACCCTGAGCCTCCCAAGCCCAGCCTGAGGCCGTTCCCTCTCCTCCTGTCCTTGTTCCCTGGGAGAGGATCCCAAATCCCCCCCGGCTGTGCCCTCCTGGCAGGGAGTTGTGCAGAGCCAGAAATTCCCCCTGAGCCTCCTTTGCTCCAGGCTGAGCCCCCCGAGCTCTCTCAGCTGCTCCTCACTGGAGCTGTGCTCTGTTATGTGCACACAAATCTGAAATTACGGGATTTTCCTGCAGGAATGTGGGAAACTCAGGGGAAAAACCACAGTGGCTCCCAGCTCACCCCAAGAGGAAACAGCCTGGGCTCAAAGTGTCTGATGAAAGCTCAGCAAGGCTATAACTAGAGTCCTCTCTGGGCTGTGACCTCATAAAAGTCATAATATTTTTCCTTAAATAATCATAAAATATCTCAAATTAGGAGGGACCCATAAGGATCATCATGTCCAACTACCTGTTCCATGCAGGAATACCTAAAACTAAGCCATAAGACTATAAAATATTGCTAGAAATATGTATAAAAATACACATAACCTATAATATATTGCTCTATCTATATAAAATATACTTATTAGGTATGAAATACATATAAGAATATACATATAATACATAATACAATACCACGATGCATTGTGTATGTAATACATTACAGAATACATGAATGCAATCATCAGAAACACAAGAGGATGTAAAAATTACTCTCTCACCTTTATAAACCTTTGTATTGCATTAACTGTCCACTGCTCTTCTGCAGCCTTTTACTGCTTTTTGTGCTTACACTGACAGTCTGAGGTACCTCAGGAAGGCAAGTGCTTTAAGTGCTGTGTGTGCCCAGAGCTGAAGAGTATAAAAGCCGTGCACGGTAAATAACTGACATAAAAACAGGTTTCCCTCCTCCACTCAACCCTCTGTAAAGGCAAAAAAGAAAAAAAAAAAAGGAAAGAAAATGTCTTCTCTCAATATAAAACCTTAAAAACTCAAAACTTGGCTTCCTTTCTCAATAAATTCCATATTACACAGTGGCAGATAAATGTAACAAATATTTAACAGAAGCTGCCTTCACACAAGCAGTGGATCAGGTCAAACACTGTTTAATTAAATATCTTCCCTCCTAATTAAATATCTTGCCTACAATCATCTAAAGGACATGGATGTGTATGAGATTAGGACGCAGATGTCTTAAAGGGCTCCAGAGTATTCTGTCTTCCTCAGAAAGGAGCATTTTAGGAGTTGCTCAAGTCAGAAACCAGCACTGGTCCTGTCTGGG
Organism: Motacilla alba alba; assembly: GCF_015832195.1. Taxonomy (NCBI): domain Eukaryota; kingdom Metazoa; phylum Chordata; class Aves; order Passeriformes; family Motacillidae; genus Motacilla; species Motacilla alba. The sequence continues at coordinate 2,387,536 of NC_052041.1, forward strand.
TTTCCTTCCCAGGAATGTGTTCATTTCCCCCCAAATCTACAGAAATTTCCCACGTTCACAACATTCTACAGCAACAGCAAGAACAGTCATCCGTCCTCTTTCCTGAGAGTGGATTGTGTTGCCCCCTGCTTCCCATGATGTAAAAGCACACAGCATCACCTTTGCCATGGCTCTCAGGATTCAGTTCCATCAAATTCCTCACATTTTCTCCATTATTTTACTCCTCTTCCCCATTATTTTACTCTTTTTCCCATTATTTTACTCCTTTTCCCATCATTTTACTCCTTTTCTGATCATTTTACTCCTTTCCCATTATTTTACTCTTTTTCCCATTATTTTACTCCTTTTCCCATCATTTTACTCCTTTTCTGATAATTTTACTCCTTTCCCCATTATTTTACTCCTTTTCCCATTATTTTACTCCTTTCCCCCATCATTTCACTCTTTTCCCCATCATTTTACTAATTTTCCATCATTTTACTCCTTTCCCCCATTATTTTACTCCTTTCCAGACTAAAGTCTTCCATATATTCCTCTCTTCCTGCATGTTTTATGAAAAACAACTGCGTCCCCTTCACCTCACCCTTGTTCAGAGGTTTCCCAGCTCCCTCCCTTCCCCGGGAGCAGTGGAATACCTGCACATGTGCCCAGGCAATTTCCACAGGGCCAGAATTTATTCTGCAGGTTGCCTCACGTTAGAGACCAATTAAAAACAAATCATCCAAATGTAATTAATTTTCCTGATTCTGAACAGTCAGCTCAGAGCCAATCACTCTTAGTTCAAAATTAGGTTTTTGAAGGGGTTTTTGTTCATTTTTGGGGTTTTTTTTTGTTTTGTTTTGTTTTTTTTTTTTAAGTAATCCTGGTGCATCACATCCCTTCACATCCCTGCACTGACCTTTACCTTTCATTCCATTCGACAGGAAATGTAATGTAATTACCTCCTCTTGCAATTCCTCAGGGACTTTGAAGACCAGAGCCCACCATGAAAACAGAGTTCCCTTGCTATTTTGCCATTCCTAAATCCCTTCTGAATACCACAAGCCCAGGTTCAGACCCCAGGACCTCCTGGAAATCAACTCTTTAATCCCATTTTTCTTCCTACCTTCCAAAAGATCCATAAGGAATTTCCTCTCCTGCACCAGGACAGCCCAGCAGTGGCAGCACAGAAACTGCCTTTCTGAAATGCATGGCTGTGATTTTGAGATTGTTTCAGCCCGGAGAATTTCATATTTTTATTTGGTTCCATTTAAGCGAATCCACTTGAAGAGTGGAAGCATTTCAGGAGGCTCAGGGGGAACTTGTGGCTCTGCAGAACCCCCTGACAGGAGGGGACAGCCAGGTGGGGCCAGGGGCAGGAGAGAGGACGTGGCCAGGGCAGGCTCAGGATGGATGTTGGGGGGTATTTCTTCACCAGGCTCGTCCAGCCCTGGCACAGCTGCCCAGGGCAGTGCTGGATTCACCATCCCTGGGGGATTTAAAGCCACGTGGGGATGTGGATTAGTGGTGGCCTTGGCAGTGCTGGGTTACTGAAAAGGAGGAATTCCAAGCAGGATGACGAGGAGGAGAAGAGGGGAGTGTTCACTCAACCCAGACTTGTTGTCGTTTCAATTTCTACAGTTCCTTACAGAACTTCTGTTTGAGCACTTTAAGACGAGGGGCATTTCTGCTGTCTGAGGTTTAGAGTGCACGGAACAGCATGAAATATTTCTATCTATGCAGGTACAGTTCACCTGCCTCCAGAATGAGATCAGTTCATGGAGACGCCACACCAAAGACAAGTGAAATTTTATTTTAAGGTCTCTTAAAACAAGAAACAAAACCATACCCTAGCTGTAGATTGCTTTGTGACCACTAGAACAAAAAATGAACATCCTGCTAGAGTCAGGGAGACTAAGGAATCATTTTTCCTGAAGGTAACTGATTTTACAGCTGTCAGTAAGTGGAAAATAACTTTTTAAGAGGGGCTCCTCGGAGAAAAGCACTTGGATTCCCCACAGTCTGGGGCTGTAGTTGATGTTCTGTGGCAGAGGGGCAGGGGAAGAGGAAAGGAAGGGGAAGAGAGGAGAACAGGACAGGACAATGGAGAGGAATTGTGGAGCTCCTCTCTCTTTGCTGCTTTTAGATTTTGTCAGGAAAACAGAATACATAACAATTATCGACTTCAATTATATGCTATAATTTCACACATTTTTATAAGGTGGTTAAATCCTTAAACAACTTGATTAATAAAAAACAGTGATACCAAAATTTACCAATGTTGTCAATAATTTCCAGAACATTTTGTCTCTCAGCTGATGTCAACAATCCTAGTTTACCAAATTTGTATGTCAAAATTTTAAATCTTTCCAGACAACTTCAAATCAATGATGGAAACACTGAAGTTTTCTGTGGTTGATCTCAGCTGTGGAATTCTGAGCCATGTTTAGGAGATGGAATATACCAGATAAAACAGAGAAGGAGGCCCTCAGAGCAGGGATTGTGCCCCTTCCATTCACAGCCCGTGGCTCAAGGCACCACAGGGCTCAGCCCTTCCAAGTCTGCTGCATCTCCAGGGAATTAATTAACTTGGAAATAAAAGAGCAGGATGACAGCTGATGGGAGTGCAGTAGATACACAGAGGGTTTTCCACATCACTGTTTTAAATTTAGGTGACCAAACTTCGACCTCTGGTTCCTGCACTCGGAGTCTGGCTCTCTGTAGAAGCCTTTGAATGCAAGAGGCCGTGTACAAATGTCACCTTTTATCTGGGCTGGATGGGAGGTGATATTTTTGGCAGCATTAAGTTTTTTTTCTAGAATTTCTCTGTGTCCCATATTCCTCAGTATTTATTTTATAGTTGTGTGTCCATGTCCTCTGGGAGCCTTGGTCTGAGAACTTTCTGCCATGGTTTTGGTCGGTATTTGAATGAACATTTAGCTCCTTTTTTGTGTCATTCAGTCACGTTTCCCCCCTCCCAGGACTAAATTTGGGTTTCTTTACCCCTCTTTGGAGAACTTATTGTCTTACATTAATTCTCTGTGGCTACAGATTAACCACCCTGGCATATTTCAAGTCTAAAGTTTGAAACCCAGTGAGAAATAAAGGTGAAAAAAGACACAATTGGATAATAAAAATTACATTGATCATCTGGCAATATTTCAGGAATTTGTTCTCATCTCTTAGTGGCCGTCAATGAATCTCAGTTTTCTTTTCCAGGGAATAGCTATAGGGAATTTTTTTTTAATACTAAAATGTCAAAATACCAAATAATATCCCATTCTCATAATTTCAAACATAGCAGCCTATTAAAAGTTGAACCTGGTGATCTGCTGCTCTGGAGCTTAATTTTGCAGAAGGAAAATCACTGTTCCTCAGGTACTGACTCCTCAGAAATGGCATTTGACTTGGCTTTTCCTTGCTGAGTTCCAGCTTTGTCAGCAGTGATCTGCCTTTGTTTCTCTGCTGGGAAGACCCTGCAGAATTCCCTCCGCTCAGCACCGTGTGCCAACAAGCAGCCAAACTCCAGAAAAAGGAAGAAAAGCCCACACTTGGTGTGTCTGGAGAGCTGCAGGCCATGGAACCACTTCACCCAGGATAAAAAGATGGAGAAGAAATAGACTCCAGCAGCTGTGATAATAACCAGGCATTTCCACATCAGTCTAAACAGTTCTGAGGAGCCGCAGGTGTACTCTGGACCACAGACTTCTCCTTCTCCCAAGAGAAAACATCCCCAGAAAACCAGGGGATGCTGTACAACAGGATTATATCCTTAACTTCACAGCCACAGAATATCCTGAGCTGGAAGGGATCACTGAGTCCAACTCAGACACCCCAAATCCCACCCTGGCATCCCTGGAATGGTGTCCACACTCTCCAGGAGCTCTGGCATCCTCGGGCTGTGCCCATTCCCTGGGCAGTGCCCAGCACCATCTGGGGGAAGAATTCCTTAATTGCTCTCACTGGATCTGAAATTCCTCCATTCCCCGCTGGCTGTTCTCACTTCTAAGAATTCCAAGGGACCCTTGAATACTGAGAAACATTGCAATTGTGGTGGAAAGAAAAGCAACACCTTCCAAAGAGCCTGGAAGAGCTCTGGAACAGATGCTGATCTTTGCCTTGAGGTTAATATCTGCTGGTGAGTCACCAGGGCAGAGATTAGAACGCAGTGTTTGTGTTTAGATTATCTGCTGTAAACACATCCGGGTGACTGTCCTGGGATTAATGGAGGCTGACATTTGTGTGCTATCACCTCATTGTTATCTGCTCCTCACAGGCTTTGTTGGCAGTTCCATAACCACCTCCCCCATTCAGCTGAGGAAGGGGAATAAGAAAGTGGAAAAGGTCAGAAGTCTGAAGTGATCTTCACCATGTGCTTGACATTTGCATCACAAAAACTAATGGAGTAACTACAACCCCAAGAGCCACAGGACAAAAGCTCTCTCTCCTCTGGGGTGCAGCCACCTTCTCACACAGGATTTGTGTCTGATTCTTCTCCCAGCTGCGTAAGCCAGTAACAGAACGAGGGGGAACAGTTTTACATGAAAAGAGGAAGATTTAGATCAGATATTGGGAAGGAATTCTTCCCGATGAGGGTGGGCAGGCCCTGGCACAGGGTGCCCTGGCAGCTGTGGCTGCCCCTGGATCCCTGGCAGTGTCCAAGGCCAGGTTGGACAGGGCTGGGAGCAGCCTGGGACAGTGGAAGGTGTCCCTGCCATGGCAGGGGTGAGGCTGGGTGATCATTAAGGTTCCTTCCAGCACAAACCAGTCTGGGATTCTGTGATAAGATTCATTTCCAACACCCCAGGCTGTAGCTGAAGTTTGCTGAGACACTTCTGCTTTTTACTTCTCCTGCTGGAACTGGAGCACCACATTCCAGACACCTGCTCTTTCCATGGGGAGAGAAGCTCCAGCAGAGAAACATCTGGAGGAGCCCTGGAGTGGTTCCACCATGGGCAGGGATGGCTCCCACTCGACCAGGTGAGATTTGGGGCGCTGGAGAGCAGAGCCTGAGAGATCAGTGCAGGGCTGGAACTCCTGATATAAGCACATTTTCATGCAAAGCTGAAGGCAGAGCAAAGCCCCAGCTCAGCACATCTCTTCCCTGCACAAAAGAACTCCAAATGCCAGGAGGCTCTTGCCAGAGAACGTGGGGAAATCCCATCTGAGAACTCTCCCAAAGATGCCCTTGGACTCTGCTGGTGCCAGAGGGAGCCGCTCCCTTCAGGGACTCTCAGAATCTGAATTTCCTCTCCTTGCTGGTTCTCTCCTATAGAAGCTCCCAGTGGCACCCATTGGTTTCCAGCACCAACACAAGCAGCCACTTTCCAGGGGCACCAATGATCCCTTCATTGCACTGCTTTACCAGGCAGAACAAAGAATCTGAGGGGGAAAAGAACCCCAGTTTACAAAATTCACAACAATAAGTTTTAATGGAATGCATTACTTTCGCCTCATTCGGTTCTAGAGAGGACAATGTGATTCCAGGAATGTTTGGGCCAAAAGATTCAATGTCACTGAAAGCCTAATCCTTAGAAAACATTGGAAGATGAACTTTGACTGTATAGAACTTTAAATAAAAATAGCATTTTTACTAATGTATTCTTCCCAAGTGCCTGCTTCTTCCTAGCATGTTTCCCATCCCAATACTGTTTTTGCAGCTGGCAAATGACACTGCCAATGAGTCTTTATGTTCAATGTTGTTTAATATATTCCCATCAGAAAGCTATTTTTACTGTACAATTTCGATATCTTCTTGAAGTGTCTTGCATGTAATGTTCATACTTTAATTTACATTTCTTTCCCATAGGATAAGTAAATAGAGATTCAAACAACAATATTGAACCAATTTAGGTTTGTTTGCTGAGAGAAGGGATCTTATAGAATGGAAAATTGCTTTGTTTTACTGAAAATAAAATGAAAAATGCAACTTTCAGGCAGTTATCCTGGAGATAATGGGCAGACCACCCTCCTAATGGGACATTTGCATTTCATTTAATAGGTTTGGGGAAATAACGTGGTCAATAATCATTATAAATGGTGGGATGGAATGTTCTCAGAATCCTGTCCCATTCATAGAACAACAACTTTGACAGGTACAACCTTTAACCTGAGGGAAACACCAGCCTGGCCTGGGGCTCAGAACCAATTTATTTGGGGTTTGAGGAGCAGCTCTTAGTTATGCAGGTTTGCCCAGGACAGATCTCATCACACCAAGACATTCAGTCCCTTCCTGCTGTACCCTACTGTACAATAATAATAATTAATACACATCCTCTGATCCTTCTCTCAGACTGAGAAAATTTTTATTCACACACAACCAGTATAAAAATACTGTGACCTCTTTAACAATCTTCAAGCCAATACTTTCTGCTGAATTGGAAAAATAATCTTATGTGGCTGCAGAAATAATGTTTGTGTTTTATCAGTGCTGTTCCCGCCAAAGGCTGGATTATCTGTTTCACATCCATTTAAACACAGGAAGGTTATAATGGGGCAGACAGCAATCTGGGCTTTATTGGCTGGGAAAACTGACCTCATAAATCTGATTTGATACATCTGTCCTTTGGGCTGTCTGCATGTATGCCCATGCATCCACTTGGCCATGTGCCTGCTCAGTGGTGGATCAGCTTCTGTGGCTACTGCTCAGAGGATTTTCCATCTCCCCCTCCCTGCTGCAAAAATAAATACACTGAGGGAAGTGCAGAAAGGAAGATGTGTTTATGGGTGCTTGGAGGTGCTTAGGAGAGATGAGATATTCTCGGAGGAACGCTCAGGAAAACATTGAAACCGCCCGAGCAATGCTGATTGTCCATTTCTGGCAGCAGACAGGGGTGCTGCTCCCACTGGCACAGGTGCCCAGAGCAGCTCTGGCTGCCCCTGGATCCCTGGAATTGTTCTAGGACAGTTTGGACAGGGCTTGGAGCACCCTGGGATAGTGGAAGGTGTCCCTGCCATGGCAGGGGTGAGGCTGGGTGATCATTAAGGTCCCTTCCAACCCAAACCATCCAGGACTGTATGATTCTGTGATTCTGTGATTCTGTGATAAGATTCATTTCCAACACCCCAGGCTGTAGCTGAAGTTTGCTGAGACACTTCTGCTTTTTACTCCTCCTGCTGGAACTGGAGCACCACATTCCAGACACCTGCTCTTTCCACAGGGAGAGAAGCTCCAGCAGAGAAACATCTGGAGGAGCCCTGGAGTGGTTCCACCATGGGCAGGGATGGCTCCCACTCGACCAGGTGAGATTTGGGGCGCTGGAGAGCAGAGCCTGAGAGATCAGTGCAGGGCTGGAACTCCTGATATAAGCACATTTTCATGCAAAGCTGAAGGCAGAGCAAAGCCCCAGCTCAGCACATCTCTTCCCTGCACAAAAGAACTCCAAATGCCAGGAAGCTCTTCCCAGAGAACGTGGGGAAATCCCATCTGAGAACTCTCCCAAAGATGCCCTTGGACTCTGCTGGTGCCAGAGGGAGCCGCTCCCTTTAGGGACTCTCAGAATCTGAATTTCCTCTCGTTGCTGGTTCTCTCCTATAGAAGCTCCCAGTGGCACCCATTGGTTTCCAGCACCAACACAAGCAGCCACTTTCCAGGGGCACCAATGATCCCTTCATTGCACTGCTTTACCAGGCAGAACAGGATGATCTTTAAGGTCCTTCCAACCCAAACCACTCTGGGATCCTTCCCAATCCTGTGATTCCCTGTGAGGACACAGTAGAGTCCATCCTTACACAGGGCTGCAGGTCATCCTGCACCCCAAATATCAACTCCCCATCAGCACCAAGGCTTGTGCCTGCCACCTGAACAGCAGATCCCAAACCTGCTCTTTCCGGGGTGAGAAATGCTCCAGCAGAGACTCAGCTGGAGGAGCCATGGAATGGTTTGGGTTGGAAGGGACCTTAAAGCCCATCCTGCTGCATTTCCACCACCTCTCCCACATCAACACCAAAACATTGCTGCTGCCACCTACCCCAGCCAAAAATACCCAATTTCAAAGAGCCCAGGCTGTGAGTAGGGACGGAACCGGCCCTGTGGGACCCCAAGCTGGGTGTTCCAGTCATTGCAGGTGCATGGATGTGCTGGGCTGCCCTTCCTGCAGTGGAATGTCCCAGTTTGTCCATCACCAGAGGCACGTGGGGGGTTGCTGGGTGCTCAGTGCAGATCCCCTGCAGTGAGTTACCTGAAGGAAACCACCACCAATCCCTTTTCCCTCCTGTGTTCCAGCCATTCCATGAGTCAGGACTCCTCACTCAGGCTTACACGGTTTTCCACTAGCAAACCAATCTGATATTGGTAGTGATTAGAAGAGAAAGAGTAAAAAAAGGGTATTTTTTTGCTCTTTTCCTTTGTCTATTCAAACAGAGGTCCAGGTACCAATCACAGACTCGTTAAGGTTGTAAAAGGTCATAATTGGCAATTTTTGAAACAGCTCATGCAAGGTCAAGAATGTGTTTGCTCCTTTCTGCTCTCTTCCCCTCATATCAAGGACCTTTGATGTGAAACTTCAGAAGGGGTCCTATTACGTTCTACATAAAAAGTGAAATATATGATAGAAGTAAGAACAAATTAAAAATTAAATATTCTCATTTTAGAACATTTTCCTTCTGCCCTAAGTTTTCTTTTTTGATAGACCCACAGGTAATTCAAGGACTGATAAACATTTCTGGTGGTTGCTAGATGCAAGAACAGCAGCAAAATATGTTAAAAAATATTGAAACATTAGAAATATATGTAAACCCTAAGCAGCCTGGCTTGGAATCTGTACTGATTTCTGCTTGTTTCAAGCTCTGTTGTTTAACTTCATAGTGGGAGAGCAGAGGATTAAACCCCAGATTAGCCTCCATTCTCTGGCTGGATTTGGCAGTCCAGCTGTTTAGAAGGAAAGCAAAGAGGAATAGGCTCAGGCTATTGATCCAATTTTCTGCTCTGTGCTGAGAGAACACAGCAGCCTGAGCTGATTTTAGAACAACTGCACTTCCCAACAGCTCTTCTCGTAGTGCAGGATAAGATAAGAAGATCATGGGAACAGCAGCTGATAGACTAATCCACCCATTGATTTCTCCTCCCTGCTTACTCCCTGTGTTTTAATTGAATTTTGTGGTTCAGCATTGGTTTCAGCCCGTGCTTTCCGAGTCAACCAGAGTACAAAGTAAAGCAATGGGAAAAATCAAATTCTTGAATTTTGTCCAAATGGAATTGGACAAAAATAGACTCAAAGATTCTCATTGCAAATTGGACTCTGGAATGAAGGTTGTGTTGGGGGGGGTTTTTTGTTGTTCTGGTTTGGGTTTTTCTCCTTTTCACTCAGCTCTTGCTTGCAACAAGGCCAATGTGAAAAGGAGAATGCTGGGAAAGAGACATTTTCTTGTTCCCAGCAAGCAGGTTAAAAAATTGAGGGAGTTGGAGGTTTTGAAGAACTCACTTTTGACACAGAAGTCACAGAAGAAACTTAGCAGACGGGGACAAGTTGCTGTCAGTCACCTCTTACACAAATACTTCCTTTGCCAGCCGTGCTCCAGCTCGGTTTGCTGGCTCTCATCAGTGCTCTAAGTGCTAATAATTCAACTGCTGGACATCCAGAGGCATCAAGTGCTGAACATAATTCTAAAAGAAAGGGAGTAATTTAAAAATAGAGATGAACACTTCCCTTCCACTGCAGCACTGGGCAGTGTCTCCATGCCCTGCCTGCCCCGTGCTTCAGACAAGTCACAGATTTTTCTACCACCTTGAGGACAACTCCTGGATCCCTGTTTCCTTTTGCTTTACCTGGACAAGGCCCTTAAGAACTTAAAACAAGATTTACAAACATGGGTGATGATTTGTTTGATCACTTAGAGCCAAGATTATGGATGGTAATTTCAACACCTCCTTATTCCCCAGCATCCCAGGCAAACTGCAGGGAATAGATGCCCCTTCCTCATTAGCAGAGCTGACTCAAAGCCTGGTTCCAGTCCCAAAGGACACTGTGCAGTGCTCAAGTGGCAGAGGAACCCACAGGCCACGTGGAAACAGAACATCCAGGGTGGAAAAAGGAAAAGCACACGCACAACACAACTTTTCCCACTGACCACAATGTTGTAAAATAACTCAGGTTCCACGAAAGAGCTGCAGGTATAAAAACAGTATTAGACTCAAAGAATAAGGGAGGCATTCTTTGAATACTCTGTAAGTTCCCCTGGACTTCCAGAACTCCTGAGTAGCTGCTTTTTACAGGAAAACATAAAGCATATGTATTACCTGAGATTTCCAAGTGTGAGTTCTGCCCTTAATGTAGTAACACTTAAAATTCCCAGGTTAATTCCCAAGCAGAATTATCTTACCCATGTGACAGCTTGAATTTGGAATGACCCATATTTTGGAAAGGTTTGTGGAGTGACAAATGCAACATAAAATTGTCTTTGCTTTCCTGAAAAGAACAGTACAAAGAGGACAATCCAAAATACCAACTGTCCCTTGGTGCATAACGAGGAACAGCTTCAGGACACAACGTGGTTCTGTGCTTCCAAGGAATGCCAGCACAGCAAGGAGAAGGGTGCCAAGGCACAGCAGCATGGCAGGAGCAACTGCAGAGCCAAGCCTTCAGCAGATGGTGGGCAGCCAGGCAGGAGCCAGGCGTGATGCTCCCCACGAGGAGCTGCACGTCCCCGTGGTGTCACCCACGGCACTGCCAGGCTCCCAGAGCTCTGGAGATGAGGGAGAGCCCCCAGAAACTCTGAGCAGTGGCACCATCCAAACTCCTTTTTATGGCAATGACTGCTCCAGTCTTATCTTCATGTTTGGGAAGCGTATGGCCTGTGCATAGCACAAGGAAAGAGGGAATAGTATTGATCTCTGGGTTAGAAGCAGTTTGGTTTGGGGATCAGAACCCAAATTAGTTACTGGTTTGGGGTCAGAGCACCAATCTGTAACTGGTTTGGAGATCAGAACCCCAATCAGTTACTGGTTTGGGGGTCAGAGCACCAATTAGTAACTGGTTTGGGACCAGAAGCCCAGTCTGTACCTGGTTTGGGGACCAGAAGCCCAGTCTGTAACTGGTTTGGGATCAGAAGCCCAGTCTGTAGCTGGTTTGGGATCAGAAGCCCAGTCTGTAGCTGGTTTGGGTTTAGAAGCCCAGTCTGTACCTGGTTTGGGATCAGAAGCCCAGTCTGTAGCTGGTTTGGGATCAGAAGCCCAGTCTGTAGCTGGTTTGGGTTTAGAAGCCCAGTCTGTAGCTGATTTGGGTTTAGAAGCCCAGTCTGTAGCTGGTTTGGGTTTAGAAGCCCAGTCTGTAGCTGGTTTGGGTTTAGAAGCCCAGTCTGTAACTGGTTTGGGATCAGAAGCCCAGTCTGTAGCTGGTTTGGGTTTAGAAGCCCAGTCTGTACCTGGTTTGGGATCAGAAGCCCAGTCTGTAGCTGGTTTGGGTTTAGAAGCCCAGTCTGTACCTGGTTTGGTTTAAGTGGGGCTTTTCCTGCCATCTATAACCTGGGCTCAAGGTGAGCTGGCAAAACCTGGCCCTCTCCTGTTGCTTCCAGAACATTCTGTACTTCCCAGTCCCGAGGCAGAGCTGGAAGTTCATTAACCCATTGATTCCAGGCATGAACCACTGCAAATCCCACAGTGCCAAGCCATCCCCTCCATCCATGGGCTTCCATTCCTCAAGAGCACAGAGTGAGTTTTGTTTGCTACACGACTGCATTATATAAAGCTGCTGCTGGCAATATCAAAACATATTAAAAGTTTAACTAAGACAATGTGTTTGAGAAGAATTTGCTCTCTTTGGAGCTGGAATGTCCCCATAAAAAGGCATGCTCTGTACGAGAGTGAGCTGTCCAATGATCTGCCTTGTGTCCTGGAGTAAACCCTGCTCTCCTCAAACCCAAATTGGTTTGGATTCCCTCTGTGCATGCAAAGAGCGCTTCCAGCTCCTGCTGCAGCTGCATGTCTTAAACCTGCACTGGTGGCTGATTGTCACAGGTGGACTTTCATGTCACAGCAGGTCTGGTGACAGTGCCACAGAAGCTCCTCAGAACACACCTGGGAGGGTGTGTCCAAGTATCCCTGAAATGCAAAGCTGTTCCTGTTTGCCAGACCTGAGCCACTACGATGGTTTGGCAAAAACCATAAAAAGATATTTTCCTTATCCCAAAGTTCTCCCTTTTCCTACAAACCCATTGAAAACACTGTAATTCCACTGAAAGCACTATAAATCAATTGAAAACACTAGAAATCAACTGAAAACACAATAAATCAATTGAAAACACTAGAAATCAACTGAAAACACAATAAATCAATTGAAAACACTAGAAATCAACTGAAAACACAATAAATCAATTGAAAACACTATTATTTCTGGCTGGTTCCTTGTGCCTCCTCCCCACCTCACCTGGCCTCTCAGCACTTCACCCCATCTCTGTAGCATCCCACTGCTCCAGCTGTTCCACTATTTCTCCTTAAAGCTTTGTGTTCCCCAGTCTCCCCCAGTCCTTGTGGTCCCAGGAAGGACCTGGGAAGGCCAAGGAAGTCCAGGATACATAAAAGTTGCTTGAGAGCTTCACTTCTCTGCTGATAATTGAGGGATTTTATTTTGCAGACTGTTTTCCAGCAATCCAGAGCTGGAAATCGCAGTGAAGATGAGACAAAGTCTGTGATACTGAAACAAAAACCTGCTGAATGAGTGTGACAGCCCCACCAGGGGCTCACTCCATGCCTAGTTTTCCTCCCAGGAAAACGGAAAAGCTTTCTTTTCATTCAGTTTTCAACTCAGAATAATTCTCACAGGCAGAATTTTGCCTTTTCCTGCAAACAGCTGAACACACTGAGCACTCCCACACTGGCTCAGCCCAAAGGTAGTTCTGGCCTGAGTTCTGCCTCCAGCAGAGCCCAGAAGTGTAGAAAACAAGTGTAAGAAACAGGGCAAGTGCAAAGCAATTCACTGGTGGATGTGCCCTCCCAGTTTTCTGCCTTTTTTAGTAGTAAAAACAAGTTGTAACATTGGCAGGGAGCCGCAGTGTTTTACACTTTCATTATCTCCATTGTTATACAATACAGAGCCAGGTCCTGGAAGATGAGTAGGATATGAAATACTTCTTGAGCTTTGCTTTAAAAGTAATTATTTGCACATCTTTTCAGCCTTCCCCAAAGCCTCATTAAGGGTTAGCAATGAAGATAAGCAGGTGCTGGACAGAAAGATGATGAAGGGCAAGTCCATCCTTTGAGTCCCTGGTGTCAGGGCAGGCTCCCTCCAATTGGGAAATTTTTTTCAGCTACTTTAAAATGTCCAACCCCCAACAGAATCATAAAATCATGGAATGATTTAGGTTGGAAAGGACTTTAAAGCTCATCTCGTTCCACACCTTGCACTAGACCAGGATGCTCCAAGCCCTGTCCAGCCTGGCCTTGGACACTTCCAGGGATGGGTAAATTGTCAAATGCATCTCCCCCCAAGAGTGATGTTAAGTTTACATTCCTCATTTCACAGCAGGACTCCCTCCTGCATCCCCTGTACCTGCCCAGGTAGTGCTGGAAGGAGGAGAGACCCACACTGAGGGAGAGAGCATTTACAAACGCCAGGACAACTTCCATAACTCTGACATTCTGATCCTTTGTGACAGAAAGGGGTTTCACCAGTGATGACCACCCTAAAAAAATGGGTTCCCTCCAAAAGAGACAGACCCAGCTTCTCTGAGCCAGGAGAGGTGTTTGGTAGGCCGGACTTGTGTCCAGGCTGGGACAGGACCCACATGCCCAAAGAAAAACTGCAGCTGGGTCTGACCTCCCTCTGTGAGAGCAGGAAAGCTTTTTCAGTATCTGCAGAATTTAAACCACCAGAAAAACAAGAGACCAGCCACACAAAGCAGTAGCACTGCTCCGTTCCACAAATAAAATCCAGGGCAGAAAAGAGAGATTTCCCACGGAATTGGTGTGAGCCTGGTGCCCAGCTCTGGGCTGTTCCCTCAGGTTAAACACACCTGGCTGTCCCCACACAGGGGAAGCCTCTTCAAGCACATTTTCCTTCTTAATTAAAATAACTTTGACAATAATTTTGAAATTAATTTTGAAATGAAAAGAATTTTGAAATGACAACTGGCCTGTGAGCAGAACGAAGGCCAGCACAACAGCTGGGGTGATCAGATTGTAGGGACTGGCAAACAGGTCCCAGTGAGCTGGAATACAGCATGGAAAAGGATTTCTCCACATGGAGAAGGGATTCCTTGGGGTTTTTAATGAACATTTATTGCAACAGATGGCTTGATGCTGTGCACATAAAAATGGTTTTATTGGATATCATCACTGCTTGCGAATGAATCAGGAAATATGCGGGGCTCAGAAATCACCTGCACAAACCTTGGGGCACCCCTCTGCATCCACCACCGGGTCCATGAGCGGCTCCAGGCTCTGGAAGGGCACAGGGGAGGGAGGGAAGGCTCTCAAAAGGACAAGTAAAGAGATTAAAGAGATGAAACAGATGCCTCGAGAGGCTGGGGCTCCATGGGCTGGGGAGGGAGGTGGGGCGGGACACGGGGGAGGTCTGCAGGGTGGTGAAGGTGATGGGTGAGGTGGGGTGGGGTGGAAATGCTGCTCAGGAACCCTGGCACGGCTGAAACCTGGGGGCACTCACTGGCAGCAGCACAAGTATTGACAGAGAGGCTGCACAACTTGAGGATATTGCTGCCAGAAAAGGTTTGGAAGCAAACAGTGCCTCAGGCAGACAAGTTCATGGCCAACAGGTTCATCCAGATAGGAATGGAGTTAGGATAGGGGTGTGCCTTCAACATCCCTCCTGCAACGACTGTGAGTAAATCTTACCTCCAGCTGTCACTTCTGGGCACAAAGTGCATTTTTTATTCTTTTAAATCTGCTGTAGTCACTAAACTTTTTTTCTGTCTCTAAGGAAATACGAGTAGAAGTGACAATAATAAAAAATACAAATAATAACGGCACAGAAACCAAATAATAATGGTAAGAAATAAACAAATAAAGAACAAATAAAAGAACAAATAATAATGGTAACAAATAATAATGGTAAAAATAATAACAATGACAAATTAAAAATAAAATAAATTAACAATAAAAATACAAATAAAAATAAATAAAACTACTACTACTACTACTACTAATAATAATAGTAGTAATAGTAATCCAACCAAAACTCCAAGCCAAACCAAGCCAGTCCATTTCCCACAGAACACAGACCCACAGAGCTCAGCTTCCAGGCATTGGTATGTAAAGAGTGAATAACACTCCTGGTTTTAATTACTGCCCTGCAACAGTGCTAGGAACAGAGAGCCATGTTTTACAGCAATTCCTAAGTGTGCTCCTTCTTGGAAACACAGAGAAGGGCAGGCCAGGGAGAATCCTGCAGATGGGATTCTTTTACAAAGTTGGAATTCAACCCAAGGAAATTAAATCTTGAATGACTGGGGGGCAATCTGGGGCTCTCCTCAAAGTGTGGCCTCTCTCATGTTCACTGATTTATGGTAAAGCACAGGTAGCTGGAAAACTTTTCCGGGGCAGAAAAGTTTGAAGAAATTGGCTGATTTATGGTAAAGCCTGTCCTGGTAGCAGAGCCTGGACAAATCCTAGATGAACTTTAAAGCAGCCAGGTAATTCCTGTTATCGCACAGTAATTGCTAACTCTGCCAAATTACCTTTTTGTACCTCAATTCCACGGCTTGGTGACATTTTGCTAGTTACTATTTCTGTCTCCTTTCCAAAAAAGTTTTCTCAAAAACTTCCAGCAAAGCCAGTGCCTGAGAAGGAAGCTTTAAGCAGAGTGTTCACAGAAAAAGACCACGTTCAGACCAAAGAGCAGGAAAAGGTGTTTCATGAAAAGCCTAATTTCACCCTTAAAAAATTATATACCAGCAACTCAAATGCCAAAGTGTTTGTTCCACCCCCTCCACAAGATTTAAGCAAGAAAGCAACATTCCCTGAGAGCAGCAAGTTCTCTCGTGGGGTCTGTTCTACAGCAGGAGGTCAAGGGGCACTCTGGAATGTTTTGGGGCACTCTGAAAAAAGCAGATGCTTCTGTGGGAGAATCTTTGGCCCAGTGGCCACAGTTCCTGTGGTGTTGTGTACATGAATTTGCTGTCCAGGGCCATGGAAGCATCCCTGGAGAACAAGCACAACCTGATCCCACAGCTGTGGCCCCAGTGCTGCTGCGCACGAGGATCCAGCCTGAAAGCAGGAGGAATTGTGCTATGAGCATATGTCATCTGCCCACTTGTGGGAACCCAGGACATCCCTCTGGGTGCCCTGGATGGCCAGAGCCGCTGGCAGGGGGCTCTGAGACCCTGGCAGCAGCCAAAGACACACGTGGGGTTTTGATCTGAGCCCATGGAGCAAATCACCAACTCTGTATCAAGAATTACAAGTCACAAAAGTTTAGGTATTGTGGTAGAAGTAGTCACAAAGTGAAAGGAAGGATTTTTGAGTGCTGTACAGGGGGTTTTAAGCCTTGTACGCAGGGGTCCAGGTTTTGTACATGGGGGTCAGGAGTTTTAAGATGGAGGGATTTGGGTGTGCCCTGTCCTCCTTCTTTCTCCTTCCCAGCCTCCATGTCTTTGGTGATGCTGGCACTCACAGATTGGTTTAGAGTAGAAAGTCACCATTCAATATAGATAGCAGGCATGGGGGAAAAGGTATAAACATGGAACAGTAATGTGTGATATCAAAGATGGCAGCAGCCCCTGGGAGGGCAGTGTGCCTTTGTCTGACCTGCTGAACGGGCCACAGCAGCTCAGGAGAAGAATCTTTAGATAACAACAATAAACAACCTTGAGACCGGACAACAGAGGACTGCTGAGTCTTTCTTTGAAGGCACGGGTTGGAGCAGAGACTTTTCCATCTTTCGGGGTCACCCCAATCCGGGGCTGAGACCCCACACCCACTAACAGGGCAAAAAGGATCAGATTTTAATGCTCATGCCCTGCAGATAGAAAATCCCTTAAGCAGCAGCCAAGTGCCAGAGGTCATGAGCAAAGCAGGGTCCTGCAGGAGAACCATCCCCACTGTGGCTGTGCCCCTGTGAGCAAGGCCCAGCTGCTGCCAGAGGGGTGGGAGAGCAGTGGGGAGCCGGGAGGAGAAACACGAGGCCATTTCATCCATCAGAGCAGGGAGGAGTTGCTCTAGGTCAGGGATGCTCCTCTCTGCTTCCAAATCCTCTGCAGCAAGGAGAGGAGTGATGCTGAAGCCATGGATTCTCAGGGAATCTGGACTTATGGTGCCACTGTCCAGCAGCAGGAGGAGCAGCAACTGACAGAACCAGAGGTCACAGTCTCAAGCTGCACCAAGGGAAATTTAGGTTGGATATTAGGAAGAAGTTTATTCCAGAAAGGGTGATGAAGTTCTGGAATGTTCTGCCCGGGGAGGTGCTGCAGTCACCATCCCTGGGGGTGTTTAACAAAGCCTGGATGTGGCACTGGGTTTAGGTGAGGTGTTGGGGCTGGGTTGGACTCGATGATCTTGAAGGTCTCTTCTAGCCTGGTGATTCTGTGAATTCTGTGAATTCTGTGAATTCTGTGAATTCTGTGAGCATGCAGACCGCCCCCAGAATGGTCCCATTTCATGCTGCCACTGGGGGAGTGAGTCCTTGAGCTGCTGAGCTTCTCTGGCAGTACTGACACCCCCCAAAACAGGATCCCCCTGTCAGACTGTGGGTGTTTGAAAGACTGATGCTGGCACAGTGTTGGCAGCACAGAACCAGGCAAAAATACCCAACCCCAGCACAGGGGAGGGATGGCTTTTGCTGGCTTTTTAAAAGCCTCTGTCAAGGAGATGAATGTGAAAGGTACACCAGAGCAGGTGTTCTCCTTCTAAAAATCCATCAGAGCAGCTTCTGTCCAAGGAGAGAGACCTCAAACAAACTCCAGCATCAGCAAACTCTGACAAACAATGGTTTCCAAGGAGAACTCAGACTTCCACCCAAACCTGGCTCAGCCAAGCGCAAAAAGCTCAGTCCTGGGGAAAAACTTTGCACCTACTCAGCAGAATTTCTTAAAAATATTAATCCTCTCACAGAAGAGCATGGAATAAACATCTAAGTGCTGATTCTCAAAATCCATAATTCCTCTAATATTTTTAATAGCATATATTCTCTCATTTGATCCTCTCTGCCAATGAACAGCTGATAATTAATCATAGAATGGTTTGGGTTGGAAAGAGCCTCTAATCCCATCCCATTCCAACTCTGCCATGGCAGGGACACCTTCCACTATCCCAGGCTGCTCCAAGCCCCGTCCAGCCTGGCCTTGGGCACTGCCAGGGATCCAGGGGCAGCCACAGCTGCTCTGGGCACCTGTGCCAGGGCCTGCCCACCCTCAGAGAGAATTTCATCCTAACATCTAATCTCAACCCCCTCTCTTTCAGTTTAGAGCCAGTAATAAAAGCATATATTAAATAAAGCATGTATTGCCTGCAAGCCTGTGCATTCCAGAAAAAAATGGTTGTTATCTCTTCAAACAACTGTCAGGCCAAATGTGTGCAGGGTCTGAAACAGAATGTGAAGTTTGTCTCAGAGCTCTGTCTATATGTCACTGCCACTACAATTATGTTCTCTCTGTAACAGCACTTGAACCATCACCAGACATTTTAGTCAGCTCAGGCTTTTGAGATGTTTTCATTTAGAGTCAAAGGGTTTCTTTCTCCTGTACAGTGCAGAACCAAGAGAAAGAAAAAAAAGGAGTGCAAATCACTTCAGCAGTGCAGCACAGATGAGTGGCTGTCCCTGCTCAGTTTGGATTGCAGGCTATTGGAATTCAGCGTGTTCCCATCGATTTTCCAACATGCCCAAGCTGCATTCCCCATGTGGTATCGACTCAGCTGGGAAGCCATGAGGCAGAGACAGTTAAGAAAATATTTACAGGAGACTGAGCCCTACAGTAAATCAGTAATGAACTTGTTTGTCTGACCCATTTATTCATGACCCATAAGTGAGCTTCTGCTGTCTTCTGGAAACGTCTCCCCCACACACAACCCCACAGTGGTGCTGCACAAACCCCCAAAGGCAAAACAGACCCTCAATTCCTCCATCAGAACAGACCCTCAATTCCTCCATCAGAGCAGACCCTCAATTCCTCCATCAGAGCAGACCCTCAATTCCCCCATCAGAGCAGACCCTCAGTTCCTCTATCAGAGCAGACCCTCAATTCCTCCATCAGAGCAGACCCTCAATTCCCCCATCAGAACAGACCCTCAATTCCTCCATCAGAGCAGACCCTCAATTCCTCCATCAGAGCAGACCCTCAATTCCTCCATCAGAACAGACCCTCAATTCCTCCATCAGAGCAGACCCTCAATTCCTCCATCAGAGCAGACCCTCAATTCCCCCATCAGAGCAGACCCTCAATTCCTCCATCAGAGCAGACCCTCAGTTCCTCTATAAAAACACACCCTCAGTTCCTCTATCAACTTCTTCATTTTCTGTAATGAACATGAGAAGAGAATTTGCATTGTGATCATTCCTCCCAATCTCTTGATTAGCTTCTACTCAGCCAAACATGGGTGAGCTTCCTGCAGCTGAGTTGTAGAAGTTGAGAATCTCCTCTGGAGCCAGGCTGGGAGAGCTGGGGGTGCTCACCTGGAGAGGAGAAGGCTCCAGGGAGAGCTCAGAGCCCTGCCAGAGCCTAAAGGGGCTCCAGGAGAGCTGGAGAGGGACTGAGGATAAGAGATGAAGGGCCAGGACACAGGGAATGTGTTTCCACTGCCAGAGGACAGGGCTGGATGGGATTTTGGGAATTGGGAATTGTTCCCTATGAGGGTGTGGCTGCAGCTGGGGCTGCCCCTGGATCCCTGGCAGTGCCCAAGGCCAGGCTGGATGAGGCTTGGAGCAGCCTGGGACAGTGGAAGGTGTCCCTGCCATGGCAGGGGTAGAACAGAATGAGCTTTAAGGTCCTTTTCAATCCAAACCAGTCTGGGATTCTGTGATCTCTTTCCACTCACTTTAGCCCTGGGAACAGCTCTCAGACAAGTTTACACAAGTTAACAACGTTCTGCTTCCTGCAAATGTAGAAGTGTAAAAGCTAAATATTCTTTCAGGTAAAACAGACACTGTCTTCCACTCTGAGTGTTTAATTTCAGCTGTTTATAACTCTTCCTCACACTCACAGTAAGCACCCCCAGGACAGGCAGGGGAAGAAGGTTGCTTGTGATACAGCTTTTCTCATGTAAAGACTTAGCATGACAAGGAAATATTGAATGCAATGCACACACACATTTAAATAAGTGTCTCTGAAGAAAATAAAACTTGTTCAGCTCATCCCATCCCTTTATACTTTTACAGGACCTCTGAAAACGGTTTGATGCTCCGTGGGTCCCTTTCTCAGTGACCTGACACCTCTCTAAAGTGCCAAGATTTTATGAACAGCAGCTGTACTCGCCCATGTTGCTTCCAAACCCACAAAGATTTCAGAAATAAATGAGGATTCATCAAAAGCAACATTTTTCCTCGAAGGCTTCTTTCCTCTAAACCAAGAGAGCACAGACACTTCTTCCCAAATGCCTTGTCTAAGATTTTCAGCAGCACAAAGGACACAGATACCAGGAGGAATCCACAGAATCGTGTAGCATTTTGGGTTGGAAGGGACTTTAAAGCTCGTCTGGTTCCAACCCCTGCCGTGGCAGGGACACCTCCCACTGTCCCAGGGTGCTCCAAGCCCCAGTGTCCAGCCTGGCCTTGGACACTGCCGGGGATCCAGGGGCAGCCACAGCTTCTCACAGAAGCTCATCCAAGAGATCACGGGAGACTTTAAACTGTGGTAGAAGCAGAGAAATAACTGGATGCACAGCGGAAGAGAATCAGGATTCATCCATCCTGTGCTCACAAGGCTCTTTGTCCAGCTGCCTCTCTGAGCCCAGAGCACATCCTTTCCTTACCCAGCCTGACACTCCAATCCCTCACCTGGCACCAGTGACCTGCCAAAGCAAGAGAGCCCTCAACTCACGGAGGGGTTCAGCAAGGCTTTCCTCCTTAAACCTGAGCCTCCAAGCACTGCTGGGGGAGGAGGATTCACCTCTGAGCACAGCAATGCCCTGGGATCAGGCATTCCCCCGTGCACTGCTGCCACACCTTCTCCAAAAGCTGCCTTGCTGTTTGTTTGGGTGACATGGGAACGTCAGGAAGAGCAGACAAGCTCCTGCTCCTTCCCAGGGATCCCAGCCTGCTAACATCAGCCTGCTGGGGTGAGCTCAGGAGAGAATGTGGGACAAGAGGGGGATTTCTTCAAGAAAGAAATTAGTGCTGGTGATACGGATTAAGTACAAACACAATGTTCTGTTGATTACTGTGTCCAAAGGAGCTTTTAAAAAAAGACAGGCAGTTTTCTTAGAACACAGTTTTAAGAAAAAACAGGCAGTTCTTGCCAAGAAATACTCTTAGAGATGCTCAGCACAAGCGTGCACTAACTTTTATGTAAAGAAAAGGAAAATCCTATCATTTTATAGCTCTCATCTAATGCTGTTTGCTGCAGTCACAATGGGCTCTAAGGCTCTTTCCAATTTTCCAGCACAAAGTTCTAAATCTGAGGATGTCCTAATGAGGCCAGAGAAATGCTTGGCACTGGCACAGCAGTTCTGCCATGGACCCTGAGGCTTTGATCCCCAGGTCAAGGTTTGCAGGCAACATCTGAAGAAACTCTCCCTGTGTAAATGAAGACACACTTTGGCCTGTGACTGCCACCATGTGCAGAAGCATTTTTCTTGGAGAAAAACAAAGCAATCTGCATAATCCTGGCAAATGGGAAAGGCAATTTCAGCACTTACATCCAGCATTTTGTGCTGCAATTTCCTAAAGGATATTCCAGGCAATTTTAAACACACATCACCTCCAAGAATCAATCTAGCACTGAAGCCACTTTGGCTCTGTGGGGAAGGAATTTAAGGTTTTTCTGCTGGTGCTAATGAAACATGAGGATAGGGTGCTCCAGGTTCAGAAAGCAGCACATCCCCATGGCAGAGAACTTTCTCTCAAGGCTTCTCTGCCTCCTTGCTCTTCTCCTTTATGTAGTGCCTTCCACACATCTTTCCCAAAGGATTTAAGGACCAGTCTCTCCAGCTGGCTGCCCTCTCCTGGATGGAATCAAAAAGTGTTTGATTACTTTCACTTAGATAAAATGCAGTGATCTGCTTTTAATATTTTTTCCTTGGGTCTGTTTAATCACAGAGGTTCCACGGTGCCAGAACAAGAGCTATGAAATTCTAAGGGGCTGCTTCATAATCCTCAACAGAGCTGCCAACTTTTTTGAGAGTTGAGTTTTTAGCCAAATTGCCTTTTATATATTTATTTTACAAAGTTCTAAATTTTTACATTTCTTTCCTGTATTTACCATTGCCTAAATACCACTGCTGTTCCCTTGTAAGCTACTTAATCTCTCTCCTCAAACACGCTGGAAAACATTTCCATATCTCTTTGTTGCTGAAGGTAAGCGTGTTAAACGCAGAATATTTCACTTGGAAGGATTCTTATATAATCTCTTCCTCTGCCTCAAGTCAGGGTCAAATATTTCTTTGCTACTCTCAACCAGCGCTTGGCTGACCCCAGCCACAGCCAGCTGATAATGGGGACTGCACGGTTTTTGTAGGGAACCAGTCCACTCCTTCCCCGGTTAACCATTAGCGTTCCTACAGGTTTGCTCCCCGCTCCTGAGATGAGCAAAGGGCTCTGGAGATGATTTTCCCAAGGACCCGTTCACCGGGGAGCTGGGAGTTTCCCTCTGGGAGCCCTCATCTTTAAATCGAGGGCAAGGATTAGGATGCAGAGAGGCGAGGCAGAGGACAAACCCCCCTCGCAGAGGGATTCAGTCGCTGCCAGCGGCGCGGCCGAGCCGGAGCCTTCCCGGGGCGTTGTGCGAGCGCGCTCGCAGAGCAGCCAGGCTTTGAAACTTTCGCTGCACATCTGTGCATCCCTGCCTGCGCTCGGCAGCGAGCCAAGCGCCGAATTCCTGCGAGCCCGTGCAGCTCCCACACGTCCACAGCGCTAGGACCCAGAGGGAGCCGGCTCGCCGTGAATCAGAGCGGAGCCCCGAGCGCTGAATGAGGCTGCGACGGCAGCGGCGATGTGAATGGCTCTGCGGGCTGGCCACAGGGGCCGAGGACAGGGGTGCCACAGGGGACGGCAGAGCAGCCTGGACAGCCTCGGGCAGCGGCGAGCCCGCGGCGAGCAGCGCTGCGGCTCCCAGGTGAGTGAGCCCCGCTCGGAGCCCGCGCCGCGCACGGCCCAGGTGCGCTCCGGAGCAGCGCGGCACGGGTGGCACGGGCTGGCATGGGGTGGCATGGGACAAGGTGGCATGGGAGAAGGTGGCATGGGATGTCTGGGCGGCTCGCTGCTCGCAAGCACGGCGTGGTTTGGTGGAAGCGAAAATCGCATCTGCTGAAGGCAGGTTTGGCCGCGCGCACATCTGGAAGGTGTTGGTGGGGCAGCTGTGGATAAGCTTAGAGCTCGAAAAACATCTTTAGCCAGAGCAGCTTAATCTCAGGGAAATGCAAGTGTTCATACTCTTTTTATCCAGGTATATGGGAACTTAGTTTTATTTGCATTCTACAGCAGTCACACCTATATGAACATTCTTTACTGGCTTTGTTCTGAATATTGAGGCTTTCTTATTTCCTTTTTTCCCCGCCTTGTGATAATTCTAGTCTAGATAAAAACTCCTTTCTTTCTTTACTAATATAAATAAATAGGAATTCTGCTAAATCAAAGCGTGACTGACCCAAGGCAGGATCCTTTCAGCTGCAGACAGAGCAGTGCTTCACCAGAGACCCTGTATCCTCTGGGATGTCCACTTGGAAAAGCTCACGACCTCCCTGCTGCCTGTGTGTAGTGACAGGATGGAGCTGACAATGTTTATTGATTTATAGCTGGTGATAACACTGTTTTAGCTGAGACACTGCTCACAGATAAAAACGGGGACCCCAGGCAGGGAGACAGAAGGAATTTGTGTGCTGAGAACAAAAAGTGTTTGTGCTTCGGTTCTTTCTTCAATTTAAATTCTCCTTATAAAGCTCAAGAAGTTTTAGAAAAACACCAAAAGTGAGCGTGCTTGTCAGGCTGGTTTTCCAAGTTGTCACAACTTGGAAGTTGCACTGTGGCTGTTAGACAGATAATTTATGGATGTTTTCATGCATTGGAGTATCACAATAAAGTTTTTTGGGGCACTTTTTTGCTAAGCCAAACTAAAATGTGACAATTATCTGCAATAAGACTGAGAGGGAGCTGACTTGTCTGTACATTCCTGCTTGTGGCACTTCTGAGCTGGTTCAGATATTGTGGAAAACAGGCTTTTAAAATCCCCCTGCCAACTGCCATTTCAGGGAGTTTTGTCTGAAATTCAGAGGGTTACAACATTTTCTGCGCTTCCCCAAGAGACTGCAGGGATGGAAAGAAGGGATTTGAACGATGAATCAAATCTATTGGAGAGTTCTCAAGTATGATAAGAAGGACTGGGCCTTAGACTGTATTAATAATCATAGATATGAATCATTTTAAAACAAATCTCAGCGAGGTCTGGAGAGGAGCCCCCTGACACATCTGTGCAGAACCAGTGATTTCACAGCTTGATCAGTCCCAGCCACTCACCCCGGAGGGATCTGGCCCTCCCAACAAGGTGGTAAAGAAAGTAACCGTGGCTGTATTTCCTCACCCTCGTAGCTCAGCAGTGCCCCTTTTCCCCACCGAAGACTGAAATTGTATTTTTAGATGTCTTCATTTAAGTTCAGTGGAGAGCTACAATGAGCACAAGCATCACTTTAACCCATATGCTAAATAAACAATTACTTCATAGGGTAACTGAGCAGCCTATGAAATAACCACAGGATAGTAATTTAAAAACTAGTTTAGAAAAAGACCTGAAATACGTATTCAGATTAGCATTTTCAAGTGTAAAATGTCTTTACTTAATGGGATGTCTAGAACAAGGGTCAAATAGAACACATTAAAAGCTAGATTGTTTCAATCAATAGAATAAAGCCCATAAATTCCCCTACTGCTCCATGGCTTTGGCCATATAAATGTTCCTTTAAGCACAGATTCTATTAATTGGTTTTCTGTTTCCTTAAAAAATGCTTTTAGGACTAACAGAATATTGAATACGTACTAATTAGCATTACTGACTTAAATGAAAGGCACATGGAAAATCACTGGTAATTTTAAGAAGTTAACAGAAATCTTTGATTTTTTTTTTCATCTACATTTTACAAACAAACTGCTGATAAAGGAAAAAAAAAAGATAAGGGGTTACTAAAACCCATAATTTCATTCCAAAAGATTCAGTGCTGTAACAGCAACAGTGAGCGCTGGATTGGTGGGGTTAGAAATGTTTGTCAATCCCAAACGTGGGGCCAATAAAAGCTGGGGAAACTCAACCCCTTCCAGCCCAGCTACAGCAACGCTGACCTCTGCTGGCAGCTGCTCGGGCAAAGGATTTGTTACACCAAAATATTTATTAAATCTCATTTTATTGCCTGAGAAAGGGGTAACACCTCTTCCCACCAAATTTATCTCGTGGAAAGAAAGAAAGAAGGAAAAAAGACTTGTCCCAGGGCATTGGGGATGGAGAAGGGGCTGGAGCATCAGGAGGGGCTGAGGGAGCTGGGAAGGGGCTCAGCCTGGAGCAAAGGAGGCTCAGGGGGAGCTTGTGGCTCTGCACAGCTCCTGACAGGAGGGGACAGCGGGGGGGGTCAGGCTCTGCTCCAGGGAACAGGGACAGGACAAGAAGAATTGACCCCAAGTTGTGCCAGGGGAGGGTCAGGGTGGATATGATGGAAAATTTCTCTCCTGAAAGGGTTGCCAGATATTGGGACTGAGGGCAGTGCTGGAGTTACCAACCACCCAAAGTGTTCAGAAAGGCCCAGGTGTGGCACTCAGGACGTGGCTCAGTGGTGAGCTGGTGGTGCTGTGTTAACATCTGGATTCAAGCTTCTTAGAGGTCTTCTCCAACTTTAATGATTCCATGATCCTGTGGGAGCAAAAGGCCATGCACCAACGCTCCTACAGCTGCATTCCTGCCCTGGCCAGAAGGAAATTCTCCCTGTGCTGGGTCTGACCTGGGCAGGGTCACAGAGGCCAAAGCATTTGAGAACATTGCTCCGGCCAAAGGTCAGGGACAGATGTCCTGTGGGATGTGTTGTGGCTTTTTCTCTCCCCACAATGCCCTTTGTGCAGCCCCACAGAATTCATTAAATATTTGTGTGTGTGTGTGTGGATGTGAATTTATTCACAAAAATGATGCGGTCGAGCAAAGCAAGATCATTTTTGCTGTTGCCAAGAGATCGCAGTATCAATCACTGCGAGTTATGTGCACTCTTGTCTGCCCAGGGCCACTAACACTAAAGGAATTTGGGGGAAAGAAGATCTCAGACCCTCAATATAAACCCATCCCAGCCCCAAATCCTGGGTAGTGCTGGTAGTTCTGGTCACTGGTTACAAGGATTAAAGGATAAAGTAAAACAAGAAAAGGTGCAGGATGATGAAAGCCTGGAACATTTTCTGTATTTAGAGAAACTACAGAGATTATGATTTCTAAGTCTGGAAAAGAGATGGCTGAGCAAGGGTGTGAGGGAGATATTTATAGTCACAGTTGTCCTTAAGATGCAGAGAGGAAATGGCTGTTGTCAAAAACCGAGGAGCAGGAAATAAAACTGGCAGGTGGCAAAGTCAAGGCAAACAAAACAAGGTGGTTCCCCTCTCTGGGCATGAGGGAGCTCTGGAATTCCTCCCCATGGATGTTGCAGGTCACAGGGCTCAGGGAGCACTCAGGCACACTGAGAGCAAAGCTGCTGCCTGTGTTTCCATCAGTCTGTGCTTCCAGAACAACCTCTGGGTGGGAGAGCAGCCCAAGGAGAGGCTCCCCACGTGTCCCCCTCTCCCCAGCCACCCCCAGGGGCTGCAGGAGGCAGAATTCCTGACCTGCTGCTCTAATTCCTTCTCCTTGGTGCTTCAGCTGTCAAATACTCCACCTACCCCAAAAAAGGTGACTGTGTAACATTTGCTGTGGGTTGCCAGTTCATCGGTGAAAAAATGGCAGAAGGTGAAACAGCATCCCTCATTTTGGTGTTTGCTCAAGGATTAGGTGTAGGCCAGTGTTCATGGATGCTACCATTATAGAAAGACATCAGTGATGGGATTTACAGCTCCTCAGGCAAATCAGTGTCTGAGGCAGGGGAGAAGGGCCTGTGAGTCCTGGGGCATCTTGTGAAATTCACTGAAATGGGGGAATGTCATTTTATCCCATCTCAATGTGGCCTTCATGTGGAGCTGGCATCTTATTTGAAAATTTTTACTGAACTCAGGTCTTTTCTAACAGCTTCCACTAAAAATATTATGCGCAAATAAATCTCAAGTAAAAAGTAGCAGGGCAATGCCTCATTAATTACACTGACAATAACCTTTCACTCTGAGAACTGCATCACCCTGAGAAATGCAGCAGAGAATGGCACTGCCAGCAGAGAATCCTGGATGCCAAGAACCTGAGTGCATTGGCAGAGAGCTGGGGAGTCACCAAGGACATCCAGAGCTGGCTCCAGCAGCCCAGAGTCAGAACAGCTCCTGGGAGAGACACTGAGATCACACCAGGGCTGGACAGCAGGAGAAAATCAGCAAAGTGCTGCTCAGTACTTGGAACTTGCACACAGATGAAAGTTGCCCAGTGCAAGGAGGAATCAGGCCCTGAATACACACCAAGGAGGCTCTGCCATCATATCTACATTCAAATGACTGCAGCAGGTAGTTTGAAACAACATTTGAGGGCTTTTCTGCCGTCCTTTGAGCTGCCCCGGGCTGCTGCTGACTGAATGAAACACCTCTGATTTTTCCTTATCTTGGAGGCAGCTGTTCATCACCTTTCTCCTTTACTCCCCGAGGCTCCTGCATTTCCAACACATATGGCACAGTGCTTGACACCATCAGAGGACCCAAATCAGGATGTATCAGTCACACACTGGCTGTTGCTGGGATGGGTTTTATCACATAAAATCCCAGGATGGTTTGGGTGAGAAGGGAATTCCTGCCATGGCAGGGACACATTCCTCCATCCCAGGCTGCTCCAAGCCCTGTCCAGCCTGGCCTTGGGCACTGCCAGGGATCCAGAGGCAGCCACAGCTGCTCTGGGCACCCTGTGCCAGGGCCTGCCCACCCTCCCAGGGACAAATTTGTCCCCAGTGTCCATCTAACCCTGCCCTCTCTCAGTGTAAAGCCATTCCTCCTTGTCCTCTCTCATGGACACGACTTCCACATCTCACAGTGGCATCTCCCCGAGGAAACAGAGGTGGTGACAGTGCCCCAAGGGAGGTGGTGACAGTGCCCCAAGGGAGGTGGTGACAGTGCCCCAAGGGAGGTGGTGACAGTGCACCAAGGTGAGGAGCTCCCTGGCCCGGGCTTTCCAACCAATCCCTGACACAATCCCCCCTCGGTGTGACAGAAATCAAACCTGCACTGACCAGACCACTTGAGGTAGTTCAAGGCTTCTTTTTTCAGGGGTTTTCTAAAATTGAACATCAACACAGACCATAAACTGGTTCCAAAAAAGTCTTTCCCTCATTTATCTTCCTGGCTCCAAAATCCAATTTCCTGTCCCCATGGGGTCCATAACAATGTGCCAATAAAAGCTCAGATTCTGCTCCCATTGACTTGTTAGGAATCAAAATCCTAACTGGGATTCGAGTACAACAGACAGACAAAAAACAAACAGAAGGTAAAACCACTTCTTTGATTTTTTTTTTTGGGGGCCTTGGTTGACGTATGATTGACAAAATCATAGAATCATGGAATGATTAAGGCTGGGAAAGACCTCCAAGGTCAGCAGGTCCAACCTTTGACAAACACCACGATGCCCACTAAACCATAATGACCGTTTATGTTATGCAAACATGAAGCTCCTCCAAGAAGAAAATCAAAGGAATGAACTAAATGAATGACTAACGGATAAAATGAACCCGGGTTGTAACTCAGGGCTGGTCATTTCTTTTGATCTGCCATATTTGTGAGAAATGTTGCTGCCTTAAAGAGGATGCAGTGAAAGTTGCCTTCATTAACTTGTTAACTGCCCAGGAAATTTTTAAGGATTGCACTGATTCTGACAGCTCTGACCTCCAAAGAGTAAATTAGCCCAGTGTAAATACAGCTGGGAAGCAGATTATGTGTTTGATAACTTTCTATTTGCCAAGAATGGCTTTGCAAGGTGAAAAACTACTATTATGATTTTTTTCTAGTTCTTAATCACTTTGTATTTTCCCTGCTGTATAAGTAGAAAGGTGACACAGATTTTTTTTTACTGGTCTGGTTCACTGCTTCACTTTGTTTTATTTTGTTCCTCACACAACCAGATGTGATCCAGGCTCTTAAAAAAAAAAAAAGTTCTTCAGAAATTTCTGTGATGGGGATTTGCCAGGCGCCTCATTGCTACGTAGTACTTTGATTATGATACATTTAAGAGCTCTGGCTCACAGAATATGTGTTTTTCTATTTTGAAACATAGCTTTTATTCTTTTTCTCTGACGACTTTATGTGCTGGATGAGTCAGGTATGAGAAAAGACCTGTGCTTGTTCACAAAGAGCTTTGCCCTGTGGTGGATGACACAGCCTGCCTTTTCCCAATGCATCATTTCCTGCCCATTATTCCATGATCCTTTTGGGATATTCTATGTCCTGGCACCAGACCAGCGAGGGGTTTGAGGTGGGTGCATTGCTACAGCCACAGAATCTGTTTATGTGAATTATTGAGATTTTGCTCTTAGAATCTTCTGTTTTCCCCTGTCAGAGACAACAAGCCCTTCACCTGGTCGTTCTCCGTGCTGAGAGGACATTGAAGGGTTCCTTCTAAAAAGGAATAGGTTGATTATCCTTGTTTCTGCTCAGTGTTAGCAATTTGATCCATTTCCCTCAGCAAAACTGAGGGAAATCAGTAACTGATCACAGTAACTGCACCTCTTACCTGGGAGGAGAAAGTACCTGAAGTGTGTCAGAGAAACAAATCAGCACAGAACAAGCCACTGAAGTGAGGTGTGGGTTTATTTTCCGTGTCAAAAATCTTTTCCATCCCTTCCCTCATTACTGGGGAGCACCCTGGTCCAGGGGAAGGTGTCCTTGCCTGTGGCAGGGGTGGAGTGGGATGAGCTTTAAGGTCCCTTCCCACCTAAACCATCCTGGAATTCCATGACTGGTGTTATCAGTGCTCTGAACATTCAACATCCACATTTCTGTTCTGCTGGATCCAAACACTCCGTGCCCCAGTCCCTCCTGCCAAACCTTCCTCTCATCGTTTTCTCAGGCACAAGCTGTAAAGAGGAGAGTGCAAAGGGTGACTGCTCAGCCTCACATTCCAGGACACTTTATCTATGCCAAAAGTGTGAGTTTCTGGTTTTGGCAAAGCATCCAGAATCCAAAGCATCAGAGGGAGTTTGATCCATCAGCTCTCCCTGGGTGCACGTTCCTGGTGCTGGGCAGGGCTGTTCCAGAGACCATTTCTTTTCTCTGTGTGTTCTGAGACAGAAAAGTGTGTGGCCCTTTCCTTCTCATTTCTTCCCTCCTCTTTGAAAGCAAAGAAATTAGAAAACTGTTTAATAACCTGCAGAATTTCTCCCCTTTGTTCAGTATTCCACATTTTAAAAAGAATTCGAGTAATTTGAATTCCGTCTTCAGCCCTTGCTTGTGCCATCACTTGAAAGCCAAAGGAAATACTTTCTGTGAAAATAACACATCTCCAGTGCCACAGGAAAACTGATGTGAGGTTTAAAGTTTAGATTTAAAGTTCATCTCTCTCCCTTTGAATTTGGAGAAGCTCATTTCCAAGTGACATGTATTTAAACTCTGGCATTGTGCACAGAAATGAAATACACACCTAATCAGCAAAACTCCCCTCTGGTTTTCATTTTAAGCAGGCAAAAAATGATCTTGTAAGGCTTAGACCTTGATTATTCCTTTGAACCCAATACTAATGCAAAGAAACCCCAGAGAAAAGTTGAAAGATGCAAAATTCAGTCACAATAGGCTTCTTTAAAAAGATGGTTCAGTTAGAAATCTGCTAGACATATGTTATTTTAAAAAATAGAATAAAAAACCAAATTTTTTTTGTCAGACAATGTAAAATTGTCATGTATTCATCATCTGAGGAAAATTGTAGCAAAAATAGGCAAATACCAGAGAAAAATTTGTTCCTATTGCCACAATTATGTCAATAATCTGTGGAGTCCCACTTTTCAACAGCATTTAATATTTTCATACTACAAATCACATCTGGCTACAAATGTCATCTTCTGTCTCCTCCCACTCCATCCTCATCCATATTCTCTTCCTTCCAGTTCACAATAAAACTGCTTTTTTTGTAACCACAATGATTCTTCCTGACAACTGATTCACCACACAAAAGCATTAACAAATAACACTGTAATAAATACAAGGTGCACAGCAAATATCCAGACAAGGAAAATACTTGGTTACATATGGGGTTAAGTGTTACAATGACAGCTAATTTCAAAGGTATCAGGTTATTTGTACTAATTAATATTGGCACAACCCGCATGGAAATTCAGATTTGGGAGTTTTCTGGGTGTGTTTTGTGGAGCTACAGAAGGTGTGAAGCCTGTGGCACCTGTGTTCATGTCCTGCTGCAGAAGAGCGATGGATTTTTAATCCAAAAATCCAAACAAGAATTATGGTTATGTGAGAAAGAGAGCATGGGATTTATTACAGAATCACTAAGGTTGGAAAAGCCCTCCAAGATCATCAAGCCCAACCTTTGCTTGAACACCACCACACTCCTTAAATCATTCTGCACCCCCTGTTGTGACCAATGCCTCATGACAAAGGCCAAACCCACCCCCCAGGGCTGGGGGCTCCCAGCAGGACCTTTCCAGAGGATCCCAGAAGTTGAAGGAGCAGTTTGGAAGCTCTGGACTCAGCATTCCCAGATTCCTTGTGAAACCCAAACACTGGCTTGGACAGAAAGGTTGAAAAGTTTAGGTGGGATAATGGGAAGGAATTCTGCCCTGTGAGGATGGGGAGGGGCTGGGATGGATTTCCCAGAGCAGCTGTGGCTACTCCTGGGTCCCTGGCAGTGCCCAAGGCCAGGCTGGATGGAGCTTGGAGCAGCTGGGACAGCGGGAGGTGTCAGGGTTGGAGCTGGATGAGCTTTAAGGTCCCTTCCAACCAGAGCATTCCAGGATTCCATACTGATTCTTTCTAATGCTGGGCCTCACCCGAGGTCCTGCCACCTGCTCTGCACACCCGGCCAGGTGAGGCAATGTCCAATCCAGCTGCAGGGCTTGCAGCCAGATGTGGGTGCTGTAACTGCAGTCCTGCTGTCACTGCTGGCTGCAGAAGGCTGGCTCACCCTGTGTGCAGCTGCCCTGGGTCACAGGAGGACTGGGGCTCGTTAACTGTGACATCAAATTCAGCTGCTAATTGTGCCTGGAATTTCTGATATTACAATGGGATGGGATAGCTACACATGATAAATATCAAATATTCATCAAAGCCAGCAGTTGATAAAATTGTGCAACCATGTGCGTGCAGGGAAAATGATGATTCACTTACAGATGTGCTGCTGATCTTTCATCACTGCACACAACCTGGGGCACATCAGGAACCAGACAAATGTTTAAGCTCCACCGTTATTTTCCACTAGACAAACTCTTGTAAAAACTCTGACATTTCAGCTCCTCTTTGAAACAATTTCTGCTGGATGTAAGAAATAAAACCCATAGAAATATCCTTTTGGGGTCAATTCTCTAAACATAATGACTAAAGAGCCTACTGGCTTTACTCTAAAATACTGCAATTATTTGTGCTAGTACTAATAACTGCAAGAAGCTGGTAATATTTATATTTCTAAAACCTTCCAAAAAGTTGGTTTAACTCCTGAAGGCTGCAAATTTTCTGTCCCAGAGACAAGACAGCACTGCAGCATCATGCAGAAGGAAGAAATGTGAGAGGGCAAGTGTCTTGTTCCAGTCTGTTAATGTGTACATTGCACTGGGACCTGCTGTAAGCTGGAAATGGAAATAAAAGGGAGCCCTGGTGAAAATCTTCAAATTATTGCAAAGAGCAGGTTTTCAGGAAGCAATTAACTGTCTGACTGGGAATATCCCTGCTTTTTATTTGATGTCAAACTCATGGGTGGTATTTTGAAACATTTGATTGAGCTCAGTCAATTAGCCTTGATTATGGTTTGGCTTTTCCCTCGGAATAGGCTGATCCATAGGGAATGCCACTCATACCAGCACTGAGGCAGAGCAGGATGACTCAGCTGATTAATCAGCTTTCTTTTCTCCTATTAAGAAGCAAGACTTTGGCTTCCCCAGCTGCTGGAGTGATCGCTATCGAGCTTGTGTTGTAACTCACACAGCTTTGCTCACCCCTGACTCACATTCTGGGAGAAGGAAAGTCACCTGCACCCCTGACTGCTGGAGTGCTGGATGAAAAAAAACCAAAAATCAGCACCTGATCTGTCAGAGAATCATGGAATTACAGATCCCACACTGGTCTGAGCTGGAAGGGACCTTCAAGCTCATCTCATTCCACCCCTGCCATGGGCAGGGACACTTTTCACTGGAGCAGGCTGCTCCAAGCCCTCCCACACCTCTGGGCCTGAGGGACACACAGCAGTGCTGCACCCAGGGATTTCTGTTCACCATAAAGTCCTTGTTTGCAGGAGAAATGTTCCCATTCCTGTTGCTTTCTGATTGAGATTTGTCCCTAATTTGGAATCAACCATGTTTCTGGGTTCTGACAATTCCTTCCAGACAAGCAGGTACTGAATCCTCACCTGTATTTTGCCAAATAAATCTAATAACTTCCTTAGAAACACAGCACAGAATCTGCAGATGAGCAATTTTTTCCAATCCAAAAATTAGATTAATTTATTAAATAAGTTAATGGAAGAAAAAAAAACAAAGGCTACTTGTAAAAATCTTAAGTAAACACAGAGCTTTTTTCTCTTTCTTTAATAGGTAAATGGCACAAAACACAGCCAGGGTACAGTCACAGTGTGTAATCATGGCCATGAAATGCCTATAATGTAAATTGACTTAATGACAAAATTAAACAAATCTCAATTAAAGGCACAACGATTCCAGACAGGCAAAACCCATCACTCTCCCAGCTTCCCACTAAGTAGATCTCCAAGCATGGAAAGGTTGCCAGCTATGGGGAACAGTTTAGAAAGTTAATGACAGTACAAATGGGATTGACTGGAGACTGTAATCCTGGCTCTGTGAGCATTGCCAGAGGCCTGACATGAAGGAACAAGTACTATTTCAAGCAGACTGCAAAGCCAAGGCAAAGATTAACATCTGTCAGAATCAGCTACAGATGAGATTCTTATTGATCCTTCAATGTCACAAGAATTTAGAAGGGCTCAAAAGAACTTTAAAGAGAATAATCAAGTATCTGTGGATTTGGTTTGCAAATCTGAAGTACCTTTGCCACATTGCAGTTATTTTTTTCACACAGCTGTGTGTGATGTAGCTCAGTGCTACAAGGCAGAAGGGCAATTTCTTCCAACTTAGTCAGTGTCAAGCTTAGTCTTGCAGGAAAAGCAGTGGCAGGGAGCAGTTCTGGTGCTGTTACCAACCTCCAAGACAGCTTTTTGTGTTTGGACTGTGTTGCTGTGGATTTTGTTTCTGCCTCATCCGTATCTACCCCTACTAACAAGATTAAGGCTTTGCTCGCATTCTTCTAATTAAAATGCTGTAATTCTGAGGAGAGATTCCACGTCTTCTTTTAGCAGGGTAATCAGTACATCTGTGAGTTCGAGTTACTATTTTTTAACATCAAAGCTTGCACAAAGATAGCTCCCTTCCATGCAGGCCATGACTTTTTATCCACACTGGTTTGAATAACAGGCTCCATTTTGTACTGGGATCAACATCATCTCCTACAAGGGAAGGCTGGCAGAGCTAAAGATGCTCAGCCTAGAAGAGAGAAGGTTCCTGGGAGACCTGAGAGCCCCTTCCAGTGCCTAAAGAGGCTCCGAGAGAGACTTTGGACAGCCTGGAGTGCCAGGACAAGGGGAATGGCTACCCACTGCCAGAGGGCAGGGATGCGATATTGGGCAGGAATTGTTCCCTGGGAGGGTGGGCAGGCCCTGGCACAGGGTGCCCAGAGCAGCTGGGGCTGCCCCTGGATCCCTGGAAGTGCCCAAGGCCAGGTTGGATGGGGCTTGGAGCACCCTGGGATGGTGGAAGCTGTCCCTGCCAACATCTTGTCCTGTCAGGAGCACACGTGCATTTTTCTGCAGCGTTTTTTCCTATTAAACAGGAAGAAGCATGATCAGAGTGGAGCATGTCCAGGGAAGGGAACAGAGCTGGGGAAGGGTCTGGAGCACCAGGAGCGGCTGAGGGAGCTGGGAAGGGGGCTCAGCCTGGAGCAAAGGAGGCTCAGGGGGAATTTCTGGCTCTGCACAGCTCCTGACAGGAGGGGACAGCTGGGGGGGTTGGGCTGTGCTCCCAGGAACAGGGACAGGAGGAGAGGGAACAGCCTCAGGCTGGGCCAGGAGAAGATTGGATATTGGTGAAAATTTCTTCACTGAAGGCATTGCCACAGCATGCCCAGGGCACTGGTGGGGTGGAATACCTGAAAATGCTCAAAAAACATGTAGATGTGGTGCTTGGAGACATGGCTTAGTGGTGAACATGACAGTGCCGTGTTAATGATCTTAAAGGTTTTGCCCAGCCTTAATGATCCTGTGAACTTCAGGCTGTATTTCTCTTACCATTTGCAGCCTTGACATTTTATTTACAAAGTGTTCAGTTCTGTAGCTTCTCCTTGCTGTATCAAGGTGCCACTCCCCAGGTTTCAGAAGCCCTCCTGCCCTCACTCCTTCCCCCTGTTTTCTCGAAGGTTGTGGCACAGCACTGAGAGACAGTTTTGTTTAATCAGCTTCTGCAAGACTGTTTTGGTGGATGTAGGTTGAGGAAACTCATTACAGCAGTTTAGTCCTCCCAGTCAAGAGTTCCCACATTCAATCCACTGATTGTTCTCACTGTGGAAATGGGGGAAAAAAGGTTCATATCTAATATAATAAAAGGTAAATAATATGGTGGTAGACACAGGAACAGTAGTTTTCTTATCCTGGGTTACTTTTATAGGCATTCCCTAATTTCCAAGTCCACATAACAGGGAAGTCAGTGAGACCCACAGAAAGATGAAGGAGGAGTAGTCCAGAGATGTCCAGTGCTATCAGCGATAGCACTGTGTTGCAATTCAGGGATTCAGAGCTGTTCAGACTCAGAGCAGGGCCAAAGAGAGTTCTAGAAAATGTGGCAGAAACACTCAAGGGCACGGTTTAAAGGAAAAAGAGGCATCTTTCCCATTATCATTTGTACTGAAGCAAAAATGCTTTCAACCACCAGATGATGCCAGAAAATGTAAAGACCCTTCAAATCCTCCTCACACAAGTGAGTTGCCAAACACAGATTTATAAGAGCTGCTGAGACTGCCAGGTCAGTCCAACTCCCTGTTTCCTGTTCTTAAGCAAAGGTTGCTGAACTTCATTTAAACTTCTTTGCTCTCTGTTCTGTGCTTGAAGGATTCCCACAGCACAGGACAGGATCTGATCTTCCCTTTACAGACACTCTTCTGTTGAGCTCTCCTTTTGCACAGAGGGTCTGTGTGGCCAGGAGAGCTGAATAAATGTTCAAAGACATTTATTCCAGAGCCAGCTGCAGGCTCCCAGCAAGGGAGCATCATTCACTTCTGCATCATTCACTTCTCTGTGTGTTACACCCTTCAAGCTTTGTGTGAGGTGAGGATATTCCAGAGCTGTCAGGCTCCAGAGGTTCAAGATCCAGACAAACAAACCCCTTCCCACACTGAAATGTCACCTTAAATTTCATTTCACCTTAAATGGCTGAGCAGGGAATAAAACCCTCCTATCTTAAAACATCCACAGCAGCTGCCTCCCCTCAGACTCTGACATAATACAAAGATGGAAAACTCCTACTCCCCACTGCTGGCTGGGTCTGTGCCCAGCAGCCCACAAGGTCCAGCTGAAATATGGCCCCAGTTCAAACTGTCTCTGCTCTCTGGGAGCATGAGCAGATTTGTTGTGCAGCAGCTGCCTGACACACTCGGGATGCTGAGAGTGCTGAAGTTTGGGCTGTGCTTCTCTGGCCTCAGCTTTGGTGTTGGGGTGGAAGCTGAAGGAGAGCGGAGATGCTCAGAGCATAGGAATGAAGTAAAACCTAAATCAATCTCTGTGCTAGCTTAGTGCAGGGAAACACTGCTTGGATTAGTTTCTCTGAATATATATTTTGTTGCTAATGTACAGAATCTATCGCATTTTGTTCCCACCCCTCTTTAGAGCTGCCAGGAGTTGTCTGGCATTGTGAGTTAACGCAGCAATGAGTTAAAACAATCACACAGCCAGGAGTAAATACCTTCCACAGCAGATGAAAGCCAAGATGCTGCAGAGGTCCCAGGTGTGCTGCAGAGAAGACTGTGTGGGGCAGCAGCTCTGAGGCAGCTGGACTCAATGTGTGACAGGAGAAGGCAGGAGCCTTGCAGATAAAGAGTCAGAGAGCACGTGGAGCAGCGCTTGGAGCTGGAGAGGAAACAAAACAGAGGTTGTCAACACATAGGCATGACCAGGGGCAGGAGTGAGAGAGCCAGAGAACAGATTTTTAGGGATGGCTGTCTCACTCTCCTGCTGCTTTTTAATCCATCCACTCCATAAGGAAAGGTGCAGAAAAGGGTTTTGGTAAAGAGAGAAGGAGCTGGTGCTCACATGGATTACAACCACTGGCAAAACCACTCTTGTTTTTCTACCACTTGAGGCATGCAGACACTAAAATACAATGAACAAATAAGGACAATAAGGCAAATAAAAGCATGTGAAGAAATAGGATCAGTTTCCCAAACATCCTGAACACTTGTGCTTTGCAGTGGTTTACTCTGCTGCCAAGTAATCAAGAGGATCTCCCAGGCTGAGCTCAGAAAAACATACAGGGGAAAAATGTAGGTATGGAGCATTTTGCATGGTGTCAACACACTTCCACAGAAAGCAGGCTTTAATCCTCAAAGTGCTGAGTACAAAGTATGAAAGCCCAGGGGTAAAAATTCCAGCAGCAGCAGCAGAGTTCACAAAGCAGCCCTGTCTCTTCACGGAAAACGAAGCAGCACCGTTGTCTGGAGTGCAGGAGCTGCAGGGTGAAACCCACTTTGCTTGTTTCCTCCTTCTGATGGTGCTCAGATGAGGCACGGCACTAGAAGGAATATCTGAAAGGTCTAAGCAATTGTAAAAAACCTCATGTTTTTCTTGGTAAACGACCCTAGATGACAGGAGACTCCTATTTCTCCTGCAAGAACTACTTGTGCTTGCAGAGAACATTACAAGATGACACTGCAATCTGATAACTCAGTGTTTCTGTGGCTTGCTTTGTTTTATTTGGTGGTGTTTCCAGATTTTTTGTGGAAATCTCTACCCTGTTTCTTAGGAGGTTTTTACCCTCTCATTTCAAAACTACACCACATCTAAGAGGTTCCTGCTGTGCAGGGAAAGAAAACCCCTTTTTCCACCTCTTTGGTAACTAAATTTTTAAGCCACCAGCAAGTAGCAAAAAAACTTCAAAGCTGAAAGTTTTTCTTGCACCCAGCTAAAAAAGCATTTGCTTAGTTTAAATTTAACACTAAGACTGTTACTTAATAGATATTTTTAATGTTATAATAGATTACTACATCACTATTTATTTACATCTGCTCAGTTTAAAACCCACTGTATTTCACACCTCTGTAGTGGAGTGCTTAGGAATTCTAAAAAAAATTGTTTTGAACTCAATTTCAAACGGGAAAGGCAGGTGGAGTACAAGGGTTTGAGCATTACCACATCTTTACAATCTGCAGAAAAAAGCTCAGGCCTTGAAATGAGCAGAGAGACAAATATCTGCCCAAACCTTGAAGGTCACTTCACGTACAGCAGGACACAAAGCTTATGTTCAGATGTCCAGAAAATACAGAAATACACTTCTCAAATGTACAGGATATGTCAAAGAATACAGAAAACAAACAGCTAAGGAGCAACAGCCCGATGATTGAGGTTTTTTGTACACACAATTCACCTTGGGGCATGCTGGTTTAAGGAGAAATATTAACATTTTTTCTATAGTTCAAAGTATTATGCCTTTGCCTTGAGAGTCATAATAAGAAGGGCACAGAATGACTGTGACTGCTCTGGGGTCAATACCCATTTTCCAGCTGCAATAAAAATAAGGAATTTGTATTTCTAAAGGTGTCATTTTGGGGTTTTTTTCATGATTTTCCTATTGTAACGTAAAGTAAATCATAAGAGAGGGAATTCAATCCCTAAAGAAGGCAATTGAATTCTCTAGGTCTCAGGAAAGTAAAATAGATTTTAAAATGAAAAAGAATATCCTAGAAATTAAAAAAAAAACAACAAAAGGAGGTGGGCAGTGGAGAAGAGGAACATTGCTACTGCTTGGCAGGAATCCTGTGTTATTCTTTGGGTTCTTCACATGCTACAGAAGAAAATTCTACTGACCATAAGCGAGTGGGGAGGATCATTTTATTAAGTGTTTGTAAAACCACTTGACGTTTCTGGATGGAAAAATCCTACACAAGCAAAGCAATATTCCATTCCAGTATGGACTGTTTCTTCCCTATCTCAGCACTCTGGGTGAACACAAGAGCACCTTCATGTCATAAGATTTTGTAGATTTTTGTCTATATCCTTAAGGGATTTTTTTTAATGGAGAAAAAAATCCAGCACATCAGTTTGAGTTGCTCCAGCTACAGAACTTTTTATCCGGTGCAGCCAGGCCCTCAGTTCAGCAGAACAGAGATTTTAAAGTTCTGTCAACTCTATCCTTTGCTGCATCCTTCTTTACTCTGAGTTGCCAAGCACAGACACTCTTCAGCTTCCCTTTGGAGCTTCTCAGAATTCCTGCCCTATTAAAATATCATTGAGTCATTGAAAATAGTTATAAACACACTGGAAGATTTGTAGAAGATAAAATTCCTTTTGGATGTAAATAATTAATAGAACGGGAAAGTCTGAAAAGTCACGGCCGTAATTTATGGCTGCTCCTTGTCCTTACATAATGTTATTTTCCAAATTCGTGATCCAGAGAAACACTGAAGATGATGGAGTCTACCTTTGGGAATGTGATCATGACATCCCAGGAAACAAAAATTTTTGTTTTCTACCTCATTTTTGGAGGCATTACATTGATGCCTTACACTACAACACGTGCCATTGCTAAAATCGCCTGTGTGCAAGTTTGTTAATGCAGTTGTAGAAAAGTGAAAAAGGAGAATATAAATGAAAATTATGGGCCTGAATAAAAATGAAACGCTAGCATTGCTGCTGGGATTCAGCTGGTTCTTATTAATCAGGGTTTGGAAAAGAATCAGGATTTCTATTCCCTTCTGAATAGCTGGAATAAGATCACTAGTTGGAAAGGTTTACTGGCCCTAAAGATATTGTATTTTTCTGCCTTAACTACTCTTGGCTGTAAGAGGGGATGTAACATCACAGTCTGACTGCCCTCATACTTTCTGTTCCCAGCTGAATTCCAGTTTGATTTTGGTAGTGTTGTGAAGTCTGAAATTCCAGTTCTTTCATTCCTGGTAATTTTGTCTTGGAAACCTCGGGGCCAAATATAGCAAGCCAACTACTCCCAAATTTAAATCCATTTGGGAAAGGTGTAGAGGGGAGAAGGGCAGGCCATGCTCCAGCCTCAGGAAGGTCTTTGGACTCACTGAAGCAGCAACAGGGAACGAGTCCTGCTGTGTTTGGACAGGGATTGTAGGGAGCAGCAATCCCATCCTGGCTGCAGCTGGGTAGGACGGAGGCATCCAACTTTATATGGATGGATTTTTCCCATTTATCCTGCAGTAGTTTTCCTGTCAGTTAGTGCCTGAGATCTTTAGTCACTCCTTGGTGCCTATGAATTAGGATATATGAAACCCTGGAGTCCTATAAAAGACATATATCCAGCTCCGAGGCGATACGGAAAGTTCCAAAGCAATCATCACATGTCAATCATTGATTTTAGGATTTGCTTTCTGGATGATAATATAGGGATGATATACAACCCTGGTATGCTCCTATAACTTACTCCTAGCCAGGATTTTTATTTCTAGCTCATTTAATTTACCAGCTTTATGCCATTGAGGTCATCCACTTCAGGAGAATCAGGTTCACATGCTCCTCCAAAAGCTGTTTTCTGTCATTTATTTTCAGATTTGTCACTAGTTTTGTAAGTGATGTGTTTCCCTTCACTTTATTTGATGAGATTTTTATCGTGACAGAGACAATTTCTTTATCTTTTATTTAACAACGGTCAGTTTGGTTTTGTTATCTGCAGCAGGATAAAGCTTTCTGCTCTGTCAGGGTGGCTCAGTGCATGTTCAACACTCACTAACAGCCAATCTGTCACAGCAAGGGCTGCATCCTGTCACAAGCCTCTGCTGGTATGGCCACCCTGACCTAGGATCATGGGGTTTTTCCCAAAGGAATCACATTTTACATGACTGTTGATGCCTCTGAATTCCCACGAGCAAGTTCTACAGGCCAGAGTATCATGATGCCAAACACTGTAAAACAAATTTGAGAAGCAAAACAAATTATTACATTCTTAGAAGTTTTGATTTTGTTTTACCCCTCAGGAGTTTTTAAAGTGAGGCCTCTAAAGCTGAGCTGTGCCTGTCCCATGTCACCAGACCTGTCACCTCCTGTCAGAAACCCCCAGCTGTGGCTCCAGGCTGGATCTCTCCCAGCAGATGGCCTCAGCACCAAATGCTCTGAGGGAATGGGGTGTCAATGAAGGTGATGGGAAAGACACTTTTCCTCTCTTTGGACTTCTCTACAGGGACAGCAGCAGGTGAAATATTGATGTACTGGTTCAGGATGAAAGAAGGGATAAAATTAGGCCCTTGCAAATAAGCCATTTCCATTACTTGTACCCCAATAAATATAGAATAAACATTAAGAAGCGTTTTCCAAAGCCTCACTGGCTTTGGATTTGGTGCTTCTCCACCCCACAGAATCATAGCATGGTTTGGGTCGGAAGGGACCTCAAGGATCATCTGACTGCACCCCCTGCCACGGGCAGGAATATTCCACTACCCCAGGCTGCTCCGAGCCTGTCCAGCCCGGCCTTGAGTCCTCCAGGGATGGGTTGAGACTCATGGAGCAATTCCCCCTTAAGCACCCCAAATTGCCAGAGGCTCCGTGGGCTGTGAACCATCCCTGTTATTATCTTTACCTGGGCCCAGGCTGAGTCAGAGCTCTGGAGGCAGATGCTGGGTGCACATCCTGATGACGAGGAGGATCACGGTGACACCATGATGCTCCCTGCTGCAGGGCAGAATTTTTCTCAGTCTACTGCTCTCCCTAGAAATCCTCAAAGGAACATTTCAGTGCTGGAGGCATTTGGAAAAAAAGAAAAAAAAAAAGGAAGTGTATGAGACACAGGTAGCTTCCAGCTGGCTCTCCAGCACTCATAAACCTCTTATTTACAGGCTGAGTCACTGCAGATATTATGGAGGAATGAAATGTTTGGTCCATTAGAGATTCCCATTTTCTTGCTCATCAGCTAAGATCAAGGCAAAGCTGTGCCTCTGACACTGCTCTTAGTCATAATGGCTGCAGGATTCCCTTCAAGGCCTCCCAGGCCTCAGAAATCTTTTCCCTGAGTTGCTACTGGTAAATTTTAATTCATATAACTTATATACACCAGTGAAAATGTTTCCATGAGAGATGAGCCAGAGGCACCTTCTCTTTACCAGCAACTTCAGCAGCAGCTGCCTCCCTCATTTCTCTCTCACTACCAGAAGCAATGAGACAAAACTAATTCACTACTTGTTGCTTATTTTGGTGACCTCCATGATCCCACTTGCTGCACTGACAGCCAAGCAGTTCTGTTTATTTTTTGCACATCCCTAAAATATGCCAACAACTTCAAGAATGACAGAAAACAACATTCCGAATTGTATAATGCCTTAGATTACAACATCCTATGCTTATGTTTATTGGCTATGTTTATTTTTATTTAGAAAATAATTTACTTGCTGTGTTTGAGACAAATGAGCATTAATTTATCTTTTCTCAGTGTAGGAGCTGCTTTAATGGCATCTGGTCAAGTACTGACTGCTGTTCTTATTGGAAGCAATTAATTTAGTAAATTTATTAAATTCTCATTTTTAATAACTTTCCAGGCAACATTCCCTGTTTGTCCATTTTTCCTTGGATTCTGTGGGTAACTTCAACAAAAGGGGAACTCCCCAAACATATTATGTTTGGCACTTGTTGCACTTACAGGTCCTGCAGGCAAAGAGCTTTTCAAGGCACAGAACCATTTGCTTTTTGATGTGATCCCTT
This sequence comes from Motacilla alba alba, assembly GCF_015832195.1. Lineage (NCBI taxonomy): Eukaryota > Metazoa > Chordata > Aves > Passeriformes > Motacillidae > Motacilla > Motacilla alba. Next base: position 2,430,817 of record NC_052041.1, read on the forward strand.
TCCCCACTCTCCAGAATTATGGAATCCTGGAATCCCAGAATGGTTTGGGCTGGAAGGGACCTTAAAGCTCATCTCATTCCACCCCTGCCATGACAGGGACACCTTCCCCTGTCCCAGGCTGCTCCAAACCCTGTCCAGCCTGGCCTTGGGCACTGCCAGGGATCCAGGGGCAGCCCCAGCTGCTCTGGGCACCCTGTGCCCAAACAGGTCTGGGACTCTTTAATTCTACTCTACATGTGCTGAGACTAAGAAATAAGCTTGAAGTGAGATTTTTTTTACCCACCAGCTCTGTCATCCTGTATACAGGTAAATCCAGAAGAAAGACTCACTTCAGTAGGATATTTTATGAATGTCTGGGAGTGGCAGAACAGAGGAATAGTCTATGGATGCTGAATAACACTGCATCATTTACTGGATTCCACCACAGCCAGGAATCCGGGAAAAAGACAGTAAAAGAACTTTAAAAAAAAAAAGTCCTGCTGAAAATAAATGCTTTTGTGGTTAAAAACCAGCCAGTTGGAACTGAAACAGTGTTTTCTTAGGGTGGCAGAACAGTTGGAAAAGTTGTTGGATTATTTTTGGCAGTGGCCAGCACATTATAGCTCTATCATTACTGGTACTCAACTCTCCAGAGTTCACTGAAAGGGTTATTACTTCACTAGTACATTCCTGCAAAAACACAGCATACTCCATCTGTAGCATGAAGCTCTGGATTCTGGAACTCTGTGTGACCTTTCTGACACACTGATATGAGTGGAACCAGCTCAGCTCCCAATCCCTGCAACACCCAGGGGCAGCCTGAGCCACGGCCCCAGAGCAAGGCAGGGTGGCCAAACCACTGTGCACGTAACAGGGTGACTCCTGCGCCCTGCACTGATGGAAACAGGCTGGGAAGGTTTCAGCTGGAGGTTTAAACATCAAGGAACTTGCACCTGGGTGTTGTAAGAGCCAAACCCAGTGGCTGCCTTTGCTGGCAGCCAGTGCTCCCACTGACAGACTCTGCAGGTGGAAAGTGAGTCCAATTCATATTTTTGCATTAGCAGCTTGTTCTCCTCAGCCTGATGCAGCAGGATTTTTTGCAGTGCAGGAGTACCTTATCCAACCCTCATTTACCTTATACAACCCCTACTTCCCTTATGAAATGGAGCAGATAAGCTATTGAATAATAAGATTAATAAAATACTATTTCTATCCCTATCCTTTTCCCATGAATTTACAATCAGAAAATGTGTTTGCTGAGAAGGTGTCAGTGGGCTGGATTTAATTGGTGAAGAAAAGAATGCTTTGCCTTTGGCTGGGGTCTGTTTGACCATTCCCAATGCAGTGATTAGGACTGGAGTCATTGCTGCCCTTACAGCAGCAACACATCAAAAACCCAAGTATTTGCTTTTATGTGCCTGTGAGTTTTGTATCTTCAATTCTTCTCAAATATCAGCCACAATCAGATAATTGTCTGCCAATAAATGGCAATCTGCGATTCTTCTCCTGAATTTAATTGTAATCAGAGTTGCTCCCCAGAGCAGATGCTGGGGCTGTGAGCCCTGGTTTGTGCCTGGCTGCTGTGCAGTGCCATCAGCCATTGCTGCCCACTCCTGGGTTTGCTGAGCCTGGAAGGTGTCTGAGAGGAGTGGGAAGCAGTGATCAATAACCACAGTCTAGTAAAGGTGCTGAGTAAAGACAGTCCTGTCCTACAAATGTGCTGCTCTGCAAAGTCTGGAACTGCTTTGGACAAGCTTGATGCTGTGACAGGGGAAAGGCACAGCTCAGAAAGCCAAGGGGGTCTGTCCCCGTGCCCCTGCTGCCATGGGGGGAATGGCACTTGTCACCATCATATTTCCTGAAAAATCCTCTTTGCCCAGGATTCTTCTCCTGGGAACCTGAGAAGCCTTGGAGAAAAAGGAAAACAATTCTTATCTCATTTGCTTCTCCTTTATTTTGCTGCTTTGGAATGTGGTTTGGAAATTGCTTATACAACAGGTGATTGTTTGATTGGTTTAATGGGAATTGTTTTAACTTAATGACCGATCACAGTCAGGCTGTGTCAGGACTCTGGAAGGAGTCACCAGTTTTCATTATTTTTTAGGCTTCTGTCTGTATCCTTTCTCTATTCCTTAGTACAGTTTTAGTAGATCATTCTTTACTATAATATAATATCATAAAATCATAAATTACCCTTCTAAGAACATGGAGTCAGATTCACCATTTCCTCCTTTGTCCTGGGGACCCAGCAAATACCCCAGCACTGAGAGCACTGATTTGCTGGCTGATTACTGACACAAACCCTTCTGCCCTAGTGACCCACAGCACAGGCAGCTGGCAGGAGCAGCAGGGCCCCATGGCAAGGTGCAGCCCAGCCCGGCTCAGCTCTGGATGAAATAAGGACCTTGCTGGGGGAGCAGTTCTTCGTGCAGTGCACTCAGAGGTAAGCCAGCACTCACTGCCACAGCAGCCTGGAGTCCCCCGTGGCCAGGCTCGCTCTGCAGCTCTCCAGAGGAAGGGCTCATGACACTGGCCCAGCGCAGAAGTGGGGTTAGCACAGCTGCTGTAATTTTGGCATCACAACGCCCATGATAACCTCGGTGCCCAGGGTTCCCATCACACACCCATGGACCCCCAGCACTGGAACTGGCAGCTGCACGTCCCCTGCAAGTCCAGGTGGCTGCACGAGGCATGCACCCACTGTGACCATCTCCAGAAAGCACCGCCAGAGGCTCTAATAACTAATTACAGGACAAGGTTTGGAGAGAGAATCCCAAAATGGTTTGGGTTGGAAGGGGCCTTAAAGCTCATTCTGTTCCAACCCCCTGCCATGCGCAGGGACACCCCAAACTCCCCAAAATAGCCTGGTAAAACACTTCTGTGTGCCAGTAAAAGAGTTCACAACCCTCACAGCCCAAGGCACACGTACTCTTTAATGTTAACTTTTCTTGCCTGTGCTGTCATCAAGTTGAGTTCACTTTTTTAATGTGTCACTTTCTATTCTCCTGATAGAAAATATTCCACTGATAAAAACATTCCATTCTGAATTTTCAGAAAAGTTACCACGTATCCCAAATACATTCTGTCTGTGTTTGGGCCACACTCCACATAATGATTCAGAACAAGGAGAGGAAATACAAGGCAATGAAAGAAAAAAGGCAAGCAAGGTCTTTCTGCTTTTGTGTTAATGGCCTGAAAGCAAAAATCTCAGCACGGGCAACACAAGAAACCCAGAGAAGGGAGGTAAATGTAGCTGCATTTTAGAGCAGCAAATCTGGTATAGCACAAAACCAGAACCAGCTCTTTGCTGACATTGCAGCATCTCTTTCCTATAGAAGGAAATAATAAAAAGGGGGTTTATGCATAAACACAATACACTGAGGCTGCCATTGGCATGGCTAAATTGTGCCTGGATTTTATTCTGCAAACCTTTTCCATTAACATTTCTGTCGGGAAAGCTGACTCTTGAGAGATGCAATGAAGCATCTGACTTTAGTTTGGTTGTGGAACAAGGGGTTACTCTCTGGAGGGTGCACAGCCAAGCTCTGAGCTACACCCAGCTCTGTTTCCTTATACAGAGGATGACGAGTGCTCCAGCACGAGCAGCACGTGGGAAAGCAGCAACCCTCAGCCTTGCTTTAAACAAATTAAAGTGCCTTTGGAACAGTGAGGATTTGCTCTGTGACAAACATTTGACTCTCCTCGTCATCATTTTGTCCCCAGTGCCTCCAGCCCAACAGTTGCACAGACAAGTGCTCACACGGCTTTTGGCCTTTCTCTTCCTTCCTCCCCTCCACGCAGGCTCTGCTTCTCCTCCCTCCTCAGTCGCTGCCTTCACTTGGTGTCTCCTGCTGGTTCCCTGAATGTTTGCTCAGCCCTGCACAAACCTTGCTGTTTATGTCATTTCAGCTCCTGTCTGAGATAAGACACACGAGATCCTTTGGGACATCTTAGGGTTGTTCTGCATTTTCCACAGGATTATGCTCTGGCAGAGCACCCTGGTCGAGTCCTTTAGTGCTGCTTGGGATTCTAATCTGAGAAAGCTCCAGAGAGAGGGGGAACTGCAACCATAATTGACCCACACCCAGCAAAAACACAGAGAAATTCTGGGAAATCACAGTGGAACTGCAGAGCTTGATTCCTCTGGTACAAAACCCTGTTTGTCCAGTGGCTTTGGGGCTCCCTGCCTGCTGGCCAGCCACGGCAGAGCTCAGGGCCAGCTGAGACATGTCAGGAAAAACAAGGCAAAGAGACGGGGAGGAGCCTCACTTGGGCTTTTCTGTTTATACCCTGTCTCTGCTTATTAAGTCTTTACAGAGGAAATGCAATGTCTGCCCTTCACTGCAATTCCAGAGCATTTCTGAATGTCTCTCATTCCCAACATGTGGCTGAATTAGTCAGCACATGGTAGTTGCCCAACAAGGTATTGCTGCTGCTGCTCTTCCAGCATGAAATGGGTCTTAGCAAAGGTTTAGACATTTGGCTTGCATTTTTCCACACCCAAACAGACGTGCCTGTCCTCTGGATTGAAGGAGGACCAGCACTGGCACTGTATCTGCTCTGCCAGGACTTTTGGGGAGTTCTTGCTCGTAGCATTCTGAAAAAAAGCAGGTGCTTGCTTGTCCAGAACTCCCAGTACTTTGGCCACAATGGCTTTAGCTGTGCTGTATATAAACAGAGGTAGATTGGTATCTACAGTGCTCCCATATTTGCCCTTGAATGTGAAAAAATCCTATTTGCACTTGTGACAGATACCTGAGCTCTTTAAGGAAGGAGCCTGGGCTTTATCTGCCCTGACTCAGTGATGTGGTGTGTCCTGAGAGGGCAGCTGGCAGAGCTGGAGGCTGCTGAGCCAGCCTGCACTGGGGCCTGGCCACGTGGCAGGTGAGTGTGGCTGCTGAGGGTGTGATAATGGCACGAGGTACTGGCTTGGTGGCCCCCAGCGTAGCCCCAAGGACAACTCTGCAGACAGATTTAGGGAATGGACAGCTGTTTTAGCCAAGAGACTGCTTCTACTTTCACTCCTGTGCAGCCAAGAGACCGGCCCTGGCCAAAAAGGTTGCTGCAAAACTCACTAGAGATCTGACTCCTGGGAACATGCTGTCGCCATATGGTCTCCACATTAATAACACCAAACAAGTGCTTCATAAACAGTGCTCTAACGACAAATACCAGAGGAATTAATAATAATCTAGCTATTATTTTCTAATGTTCTCGCTTTATTAAGAACACTGATGCTGTCTGAATGAGCTCTTCCGGAAGAACAACATCTGGCACTCACATGAATACCTGATGAAATCCGTACGATCCCGGGTATCTGATAAATTTATGGCCAGAACAGCAGCAGTTTGTGCCCTCCTGCCTCACAGTAACAGTGCCCTTGTCTCTCATTCTAGGTCAGAACATAATCCCCACGCTGTTCTACGCTCTGACTGCAGTAACAGTGCCTTTCTGTCTCGTTCTAGGTCATAACGTAATGCCCATGCTGTTCTACACTCTGACTGTAGCTTTTTTGATCGGCACACAGGCAGCTCCCAAGTCAGAGGACAATGCTCCACTGGAGTTTCCTGCAGAACACTCCCTGCTCAGTACCCGGAGCGACCGACACCACGTTGCCCAGGAGGCTCCGCAGACATCCCACGGCCACGCCACGCGGAGCCTCGGCAGGAGAGAAGCTCTAAACATCACCGTGGACCCCAAAATCTTTCGGAAGCGGCGTTTCCGGTCTCCCCGGGTGCTGTTCAGCACGGAGCCCCCGCCGGTGGCCGGGCAGGGGCGGAATTTGGGATTTCTCAGTGGGGCAGGGGCTCTCAACAGGACTGCCAGGAGCAGGAGGAGCACGCACCCCGTGCTGCACCGCGGGGAGTTCTCGGTGTGCGACAGCGTCAGCATGTGGGTCGGGGACAAAACCACAGCCACCGACATCAAGGGCAAGGAGGTGACGGTGCTGGGCGAGGTCAACATCAACAACAACGTCTTTAAGCAGTACTTTTTCGAGACCAAGTGCAGGGACCCCAAGCCGGTGTCGGGCGGGTGCCGCGGCATCGACGCCAAGCACTGGAACTCGTACTGCACCACCACCCACACCTTCGTCAAGGCCCTGACCATGGAGGGCAAGCAGGCGGCCTGGAGGTTCATCCGCATCGACACCGCCTGCGTCTGCGTGCTCAGCAGGAAGGCGGCCAGGCCCTGAGCCCGCGCCCTCCGACCCCCCTACCTCAGCCTGTAAATTATTTTAAGTTATAAAGGACTGCATGGTATATTTATAGTTTATACAGTACAGAAAGAAACCTCATTATTTATTAAACTCTTTTGGAAACCTTTGGTGTTTTGTAAGTTATTTACTGGCAGAGCTCTTTAAAATGAGTGTTTGTTTTAGTGTCATTCACCTCTACAACTCTGGGCTGTTGAACAAGCTTTCAGCAAAAAAGAAAACATTTTCCACACAGTCTTCACACGTATTGCTCTCTTCTACAAGAAAATTTCCCTGCCAGTTTATTGTAGGTTTATTTTCAATTGAAATTTTTTTGTCCAAATACCAAGAGACCGAAGCAGAACTTTCAAAACTTGCTTCCAGTGTTACTAATTATCCATAAAGGTATTAATCATATATAATTAATCATCTTAGTGAAGTCCTGCTAAAAATTGATCTGTTGCCAGATCAATTTATAAGTAAGAATTTTAGTGCGTATTTTAAAATTGCCCACTGTTACTTTCATTGCAAAAATAATCCATTCTGAATTACTTTGGAACATTTGTTTGCACAAGAATAGAATCTCAAAGTATGTATTTTTGTGTTAAAATGGTATTTTACAGCTCATTACTTCAGAACTATATCAGAGTGATGGGATTTCAAATGTCAATATACTTATATAAATTTAAAAGTTCAAGTGCCTTATAATCCAAATTTGATAATTTTCTCAAACCAGCGTTCTGGTAATGGGACCTGCCATAAGAGCACGTCTTTTCATGCATGACAGACTAAAATCCAAAAATAAATTATAAAGAAATCATTGAGGCTGTGTTTTAGCAAGGACCCAAAATAACCCTGTGCTCAAGATTTCTGCATGTCAGGGACATCGACCTCCAGAAATACCCGGCGGAGCCCCAGGCCTGTGCTGGGCGTTTCACTGCACTCTCCAAAAGCTCCAGATCCTCTCCTTGTTTCCCTTGGAAGAGCAGCTGTTCTCCATTGCAGAAACTGTTTCAAAACAAATACCATCAAGGTTTTTCGGCATGGTCCCTTCCAAATCCTAGAGGGCACAGCCACCCTCGGCTCCCCTCCTGCACGGTTCTTGCTTTAATGCAAAAAGCAGAGCTGACCTTTGCTTCCTCCACGTAAGCAGCGCAGCAGGGCAGCAAAATCTCCAGAGAAAACGTGCTGGGGTGAAACAGTGCCAGTGGAATCTATCCAGGCCAGGCAAGAGGTGCTTCCTGGTGGGACAGTGCCAGTCCGTGTGACGTGGAGGGCACAGACACCACTCCTGACCACCTCTGCTCTGCCAGTTTTCACTCCGATAAGTTTTTATGGTGTGGGACAGCAATGTCCCAGTGAGAATGTATGGCTCTCTCCAGAACAACATATTTGCAATATTTTCGTGAGTAATCACTTATCTGAAAGGCTGAGGAGGAGGCAAGCTCCTGGCTGTCCTGATCCTCCAAATAACAACTTGTTCTGGAGCAGGGGGAGGCAAGGGAGGCTCAGGGTGCTTCGAGGGCAATCACAGAGGTCTCAGGCGCCCTGACACAGCAGCAGAACCCTGTCACCATCACAGCAGGGATGGAGGGACACCAGTGACACACAGTGTTCTGAGGCAGAGGAAAGCATGGAACTGGAGCAGGCTTCCACCTGAGCTCCTCAGTGGCCGTAAAGCCACGGTAATGAATTGTTGTAGAGCTGTTTTGCAGAGCTGACACAATGGGACTAGGGAAGAATGGAGCTGCTGCCCATTCAGGACTCCGAGGTTTATGGAGACTGAGACTGTTTTACCACTGACATAAGAGAACTGCAATTGAAAGTGCCTTCTGAATGCCTTTGGTAATTCCAAACATGTGTAAGACCTGGCATTCCTTCAAAAGCCCTGAAAGTGATGCCTTTCTTCCTCGGGACAGCTGGAAAGGGACTTTGGACAAGGACACTTGGTGATAGTGGGGGGTGGCTTTAAACTGAAGTAGGATAGATTTAGATGGGATATTGGGAAGGAATTCCTCCCCTTGAGGGTGCTGAGGCCCTGGAACAGAGCAGCTCTGGCTGCCCTATCCCTGGAAGTGTCCAAGCCCAGGCTGGACGGGGCTTGGAGCAACCTGGGACAGCGGAAGGTGTCCCTGCCCATGGCAGGGGGTGGAAGAAAATGATCCTAAAAGTTCCTTCCAGCCCAAACCATTCTGGGATTCCATGATAATTAATCAATCTTGGGAGCTGGCATCCCTAATTAGAGATCACACCAAGAGGCTACACAGCAGAGCAGAGGGGGAAATCTGCTTGTTGATGTCACTTTAGGGAGAGAAGAAAACAACTGCAGGATTTATCTGCTCAGCAAGAACTTGCTGGGTTCTGAGCGAGATCTCAGGTGATCAAACCTAACTCACCACTGGAGGAGAAAGAGTGAGGGACAGAAGGGCCAGGTGACACCACAGCTCAACTCACACTGCTGAAACAAAAGCTGCCAAAGCACCCAAATCAGCCTCATGTGCTTTGTTTCTGCTGTATCCAAGGGCTGACAGGACCATCATACTCAGATAATTTGCTTTCACTTGTAAAGGCTGCATTAGAATCAGTGGGATGAGTCAAGACTGTAGCTCGGTGTTGAGAATGGAGCTGATGCCCTGCTCAGCTTCTTTTGTAAGGTGACAATAACTGAAAAACCCGTGAGGAAGGATCTCTACAGACCAACTTTGTTCAACACTAACTGCTCACTCAGAGCTCTCTGCATTTCCCAGGAGTTCCTCTGGTGCCCTGAGCTTTTGGAACAAGTGCTACTCACTGATTCTCTTCCCACTGTTTAAGAAGTCTACCAGTTTTAATTTTATATATATATATATATATATATACACACACACACAATAACCAACTGCTTCCCCAAAGACGGAGCATCTTCACTTCTTCTTAAAAGCCCTACTTCTAAATATAAGGATTGAAAACATTTGTGGCTAAGAAAAAATAAATCCACTTCATCTAAAAGGAGATCAACTAGAGGGACTGCTATGAAGCAGTTTGATTGGAAGAATTACATCATTGCTAATTCAAGAACCTGAAATTCTCTTTAGAATCTGAGGACAGAAAAGCAAGATCCTTATATTCAAAAGCAAATCAGATCAATCTGGTTTCACCTTTAGCCAAATACCACACGCCTGACACCCCCAATTTCACTCCTGTTCAGCGGGTCTGACTAAGGAGTGAAGGTTAAATTTTGCCTGGAGGAAAACAGATCAATCTCTAGAGAGATGGATCATAATCAGTTTCCATCACCCAGCATGGGACTCATCCTCTAATCACTGCTGTAATTAGTTTGGTGGGGCCTTTTTTAGCGGGGTGTGGGAGGTGGCAACAACACATCTGTAACCCCACAGGTTACTCAGTCACTCCTGCTGCCGAGGGAATGCCAAGAAATGCCAGAAAGCCTGGAATGCCAGAAAGCCTATTCCAACGCCTACACCTGCAACCGGGCTGCACTTCACCGGGCCCGGGTGATTATTTTCACTTCAGCTGCAATACAGACAGGAAATGTTGACTCTGACAGAGAAGAGATGGTTTACATAACAGTCCTGCTTTCTCCCGGTTTCCTTTCACCCCTTACATGACACTGCTGCTCCACTCTCTAATCCCTTGTTCAAACATGCAATTAAGCAGCAGCCACACCCTTGCCAGCTCTTCCTTAGTAAGCTACACCTCAGGAGAGCAATTACAACCACTCGGGGAATTTACTTGCAGGGTTTGGAATTGCTGTGTGTGTGTTTTCACTTTTCTCTGTCTGTTTTCCTGAGGAATTCTGTGCCCTGGAGAAGTCAGTGTCTCTGTGCCTACAAATGTTCTGATGTGGCATCTCCAGCCCGATATAAATCATTGGGCCTGACATTCAATCCTGAATCTCTTGGTCAGTAAAACCATCAAGGATTGTACATTGACACTTCAGTGTCATCCTGCTTTGGGAAGTGAAAAGGAATCAGCAAAACCTAAGGAACACTGAATGTAGCCCAAGGCAGAACAAAATATGGAATTACCACTGACCAGCAGTTTCATACATAGAGAAAACACTCCAGCAGAACACCTGGCACAGGGCTGAAACTAAGAAAATACAGAATTATCCAGCTTCTGATCTGGCCAGGAGACATCATCCATTGGTTTTAGACAGCAGAAGGGAATCCTGGCAGGACCAATATCTTGTTAGAAAAATGGATGTTCTTTGGTTTGCTTTGGTTGGTGTTAAAGAAGATCAGATGATCAACTCTTTCCTGTATGCCCAATTTTACAGCAGAACCCAGACATTGGCCTCAAATTACAGATAAAATATTTAGTCCTTATCCTCACAGTGATAACTGTTCTGCAATAATTGTCTTTACTTCAACGATCTATTCAGCACTTACTCAGTGCTCTTTGAGTTTTCCCTCTTGTCCTTCCAGATTTCAAACACCAAATACTCCCCAGGGAATCAGAAATTCATAGCTTTTGGAGGTTTTCCCTAAACTGTCTGAGACATGAAGAGGAACAGTGAAGCTGCCAAGTTTTGCTGTGCACCTTTGCTGTCTGACTGATGGGGACACTACAATCTGACAATTGAAGTGGGTGGGATGGAGTAGGAGGTTATTCTGTTGTGTTTCTGACAAACTGTTCTGGAGGAAAATTTGTTCTTCCTTTACACCAAAAGAAAAATAAAACCAGTCCAAACCTGCTCATGCCTAAGTCAGTGAAATGGATTTCTGCTTCAAATGCGAATGGCTTTTCCTTTTGAAGCATTGCTTAGGCACACATGGCTTTTACATAGAATATTGCCAGCACAAACCCCACCAGACCCACTGTGCAAAGCAGTGCTCTGCTCCAGCGCCTGTGTGAAGGCTCCTTCTGCCTGGAAAAGGCAAGCCTGTACTGAGCACACTGACTCACGGATTGCCTCTTTTTTTATCGCCTCTATTTCCATAATCCAGCACACACAGTGGGCCCTGGCAGGCATTTAGCAAGATCTTGCCCCCAGGGTTGTGATCCAAACTGATGGGTGCAGGGGTGACTCACGGGGCTGGAAAGCTCTGCTGTAACCTCGGCCCAGGTGATGCCTTCAGCCCGGGATGAGCACAGATGCTCGTGGCACCTCTGTGCAAAACACATCTGCTGTTGTTACTGATCAGATGTGTCCTCTGGGGATTTTGTTCCGTTTCCCTTTTTCCTCTTGAATCATTGGATTTGGGTACATTCCAGTTCTACTGCACGGAGTCCAAGTCTGAGAACAAGTTAAGCTGTGGCAGGAAGGAAGGAGTGTGCACAACCCCAATTCCCTGGTGACAGGTCTATTAAGCAATAAATAACGAGCCTTTTATTACAGGTTCTAATTAGAACAGGACTTGTCTGATTTAGGAGCTCAACTGAGCACTCATTCCAGAATTCAGTTTGATCTGTTGCAGTGACATTCAAGCTCTATTTGTTTTCTTTTTGGATTGATGATGCACAGGAAGAAAAGGGAAAGGAAAAGTGTTCGTGTCACCAGCTGCAAAGGATCGCTTTGGTTCTAGGCTCTTTACAGAGACTGGAACCCAAATTTCTAAAAACGTGTGCATTCCAAGCCTTTGGACACTGTGGGTTGACATATTAAGTGGGGTGGAACATGCTGGACAAAGGCAGGAGCTGCTCAACAGGGAAGTAACAAAAGAGTGTGCTCAATTTGCTAGACAATGTGCACTATATCCAACCTATAAATGTAAAACCCAAGTTTTTATTTTGTTTTCTCACACAAGGTCCAGAATACTTTTCAGAAAGGCGTGGAAAACATTTTCTTATTAAGGTTGTGAAAAGCCAAGCAGACAGATTTTGCGCAAATATTTTAAAAGGCTTTACGTCACTGACAACAATTCTAAGAAATTTTTAGCCACGAATATTGTTTAGCAAACAGTAAAACTGGAGGCTTTGTTAGAAATATTCTGAATCAGAACAGCTGTAATGAGCTAAAATGAAGAAGTGGAGGTGACCAGAATGCAAAATTGTGTGGGAAGTCCCTTGTCCTCCATTAACTTCTCAAGACTATAAATCAGAATAGACAAGGAGAGCAAAAAAAGAGGTTTTGGAATCATATCCATAAATTTAGATGATTAGTAGCACAGGAAAAGCAGTATCTAATGGGAAAGTGCTGTTCTAAACTGGGACTGTTTACTGGAGAATGATGGAAGCCCAGTCCTCTCGTTCTAGGAAGTCAAGAGTTCTTGAAGTTCCCTTTCAAAGTGCGCTCCCAAAGCAGATCCCTGAAGCCAAAGACAACAAACTTGGCCAGGGTTATTGTCAGGCTGAAGCAAACAGCTCCTCAGCTGTGTGCCTGCAGGAGCTGTGAGCCCAACAGACCAGTCAGGCACCACCACCATGCCCACAGCCCGGCGGGCAGCTCCTGCAGCGTTCTCTGCCAGATACACACACAGCTCTGCCACGGAACTGCACAAACCCTTCTTGCCACAAGGCCAGGAGCTGATGCAGAAAAACCAAGTCTTAACTCCCAGCAGCTTCTTGCTCCACCCTGGCCACATCAGCACAGTGACCTGCACAGAATGCAGCTCATTATGCATTGAAGGGACTGATACAATTAGTGACTAATCGCTGACGTGGGAAAGAGAAAAAAACAACAAACATTTGGGTTACTTGCTCTTGACAACCTTCTGTTGGAGTTTTCATGCTTCATCCATGCTGCTGCAGGAAGAGAGAGCTCAGAGCCAGGAGAATGGTGGCAATAAAGCCTCTGGAGAAGTTAAAGGTTTCCTGCTGTGCCCTGAGTGCAATCAGTTACTCTGACTGCAATTTCTACAGCCAGCACAGGGAGGAGAGTGGAACTGAAAATTAAGGCTACACATTCCAGGAGTAGCAGATCCTGTATAAGCTCAGCACTGCTGACAAACCTCCATTCTCATACAGTCATGGAATGGTTTGGGCTGGAAGGGACCTTAAGGCCCATCCCACCCCACCCTGCCATGGCAGGGACACCTTCCACTGTCCCAGGCTGCTCCAAGCCCTGTCCAGCCTGGCCTTGGACACTGCCAGGGATCCAGGGACAGCTACAGCAGTGGGAATTCCATTCCAGCCCCTCATCACCCCCACAGGGAAGAATAGCTTGCTAACACCTGATCTAACCTACTCCCTGTCACTTTAGAACCATCCAATTAAGTTACATCAAGAGATTTTTGTTTCTGAAAATGCAAGATGGAGTCCCCAGCACCTCAAGTATAACCAACCCAAAAACCTTCTTGAAAACTGCACTTGAAACAGAAATTGCTTCTATTTCACCAATGTATTAAAGACATTACAGGTCCTAATTGTCTGATTTGCTTAAAAATAGCCAGACATTTATTTGGAGAATTTAAGATACAGATTGTCTTATCTACAAAGGATTTGGAACAAATCGAAAAAAAAATTATTTATCTAATCTTCCCTAAACTGAGATCACCTTCAGGTTTATCAAACTGCTTAGACATTGTCTGATGTGAGTGAACAGATGATTCATTTGGTGATTAATAACTCCCAATACAGCTGTCATCAGCAAGGCTTAAACACCAACTTCGGAACATCAAAGTTGTGCGAGGGCAAACAGGGAGAATCAAATTAACAAATGGGATTTTTGCAAACTGGATCTGCTCTGGCTCCTTCAGCACTGGGCTGAATAATGGTGTTGATTGTAACAGTTTATTCTTAATGTTCATAACAACCCATCATTCTTCAGACAAGTATACAGCACTTATCTTCCCATCCATCAACCAGCCCTGCGTTTGTGTTAACCAGTTGTAACAGGATCTTGTGTTTGAGCATCAAAGGTGATTCAACGAACATTTCACACTGTCACTTTCTCAGCATTGCCCAGTTTCTGTTTTGGTTCAGCCAATTTTCTCCATCCCATTCTTATTTCTCTTATTTTCACAGACTATTTTTATCTTTTTGTGCTCAGGATCTTGCTTCTTAATATTATTTCTAAAATGCTCCTCAACAGCAGCAGCTCTCATTCTATTTTTCCTGTTTTTTGCAACATATTTCACTTACCTGCCTTGCACCTCGTGCCATAAACCTTCATTTGTTTCTCAAATTGTCACCCAGGAGATGCTGTGTCTCTCCCCAGGAGGTGACCACGCACAGGGTGGGTGTTCCATCAATCTGAGCCTTCAAACCAGGTTTTATTCCTTCCCAAAGGAACTTTCCTGTCAATACCCTAAAGTGAAATGGCAGCTGGAGGCAGGAGCACCCCAGCCAGTTTTAGTGTTCCTGATGAAGTGGTGGCTGAGGGAACAAAGACATTTTATCCTGCAGAACAGGCTGCAACAGCACGGTGCTCCTGCCAGGCTGCTTCCCTCTTCCCTGACACAGCCTCTGTCACTCAGAGCTTCCCCTCAGGTATGTATTAAATGCTCTGCTTTTCAGCTAAGCCTCAGTTACAGCTGGAGGTAAGCCCACCCCTCCAGAAAATTCAGAGCAACCCATGGAAATAATCAATTTCTTGGCCATTTGCCCTGGATGTGTGAGAGCTCTGCAGTCCCCTGGATGGAAAACTGCTGAAGAGAGCTCTCTGCAAGGCTGGGCCTTTGCAGGCACCTGGGAAATGTGAAGGAGTTCCTAGAGAGGAACTGAACAATGTTTTATTTACTCAATTATTTATTTGAGGCAGGACTGAAAATGAGCAAAACCACATGCACTTATGGCATTTATTTTGTGTTTCACATTTCCCTGGCAGTGTCTGTGTAGGTAGCACATCTCAAGCATCATCGTAAAGCCCTAAAACACCCTTTAACAGAAAAAGTACATTTTTGAAAAGGCTTTTTGTTGGTTGATTGAGGGGCTTTGTTTGTTTGTTTGTTTATTGATTAAATAAAGCAGCCACAAGGATAAAAAATGTTTCTGGGCTGACTCCAATTGCTTTCCTGGCTTTTTTCCAGTGATGCTCAAATCAGGGGTTGTTCAAAATAGGAAACAGTAGTTTTGCCATTTACTCATACAAAAACTTGGGAGCTCTGGTATTTTTTTAGTACACATTGCTAACAGGGTTCAAGAGTACCCTCTCCTCTGTCATGTGGCTCTGGCTGTGCATAAACACTGCTTTGACCAATAGGGGCAAAATTAGATACTTCCCAGAATGATTTGTTGCATTCTCACGACAGTTGCGATCCCAGACTGGATTAGATCCAGTGGGAAAATGTTTAGACAAAGTCCTGCAGCAAAGAACACTCCTGAGAGATGTGCCTGTGGTCTGCCTAGGACAGAAGGCAAGGTTACAGCCAGGCCTGGAGAAATGTGCCACAGGGAGGTGTCTTGGAATGCTCTGTCTCATTTTAGGGAGCAAAAAAATGGGAGCATCCAGCAAACGTGCAGCCATGTTCATGTTCTTCCCTGGGAGGGTGGGGAGGCTCTGGCACAGGCTGCCCAGAGAAGCTGTGGCTGCCCCTGTGTAGAGGTTTTGGTTTGTTAATTTGAGATTTTGTTAATTTTGAGATTTTTTTTTTTGGCTAACATTTTAAAGAGTGTGGCGGGTTTGGTGTTGGTTAATTATTAACGTGCTTATTTTTTGTTGTGAGATAGGATTAGGAGAAAGGTGAAGTGGGTTTAAAACTTTAAAAGGGTATAAAGAAAAATTTATTAGTGGTAATTAAAAGAAAGAGTAATAAGAATTGGAACAAAAAAGAAGATCTTACTTCCAGAGATCCCTGGAAGTGTCCAAGGCCAAGTTGGAGCAACCTGGGATAGTGGAAGGTGTTGGGGTTGGAACTGGATGAGCTTTGTGGTCCCTCCCAACACAAACCACTTTGGAATTCTAAGATCTCCAACACCAACCATTTGGTTCAGCTCGTGTCACTCAAACATCATGAAATGGAAACCAGAACGAAGAAAGGGAAACATGGGGAGCTCAGAAAAGGAAGGTATCACTCGACCCTCTCTTCAAACACTCTCTCCTGACCCACAAGATTTTAGGTTTCAAGAGCTTTAGGAAATATTTAGCTAAAGACTTCTCCAAATTCAGTGATCCAGCAGGACAGATAAGCACATCAGGACTGAGAGTTGGAAAGTGCAAATGCAGCATGAAATTGGAAGCAGGAACATGGTCTTAGCACCTCCTCTGTGCTGCACCAGCCAGAGCTTAACCAGCCTCTGAGGCCTTAAAAACTTAAACCCCTACTCATTTTTCCTCATCAACTACTTTAGAGCAACATTTCCTAACAGTTGCTTGGGGGTTTTGTCTCCTTCCTACTGGTTTTCCCTTTCTTCTTCTGTGAGAGCTGTTTGGACTCGTTCCGTTTGCAGATTCCACTCAAGGCTGTGCTTCTCATTCAAAACATTTCTACTCTCAAAGGTATTTTTGTCTTTCCTTCACTTTGAATGAAGACTCTGCAACCTGCACAGCCTTGCCTTTTTAGCCCCTTCAAATGAGTTTTATTAATTTTTGTTCCTCACTGCTCCAGCAGGTTGCTTTGAGTACCTTCTGCACACATCCACACAACACTAAAACAGTGAATTCTGCCTGGAAGTCTGACCCACATATTGTTAGAAGTTCATTAAACCTGCGTTCCTGCAGTCATTTTGTGACAGCAGGCTTAGGAATACATTTCCTGACTCAGGTGACACCATTGCTCAGCTTTTCCCACCCTCCTTGATTGCTGGAATATTACCTAAAGCTGTTTAGAAGATAGAAGATGTGTGAAATTGAAATCATCTGGAGACAGCTTCTTGTCTGCCTCTGCTGACAGGTAACATTACAAGAACTAATTCACTGTTGTTAAATTCCTGTTACTTTCATTCACATCTTTGCTGTGAAGGCACAGAAGATCCTTTGGCAAGCAGAGTCTAATCAACAGCAGAAGATAAACAGAATACGTGGAATGACTTGGTGGTGCTTCAATTGTCTTCCATTTTATGTTTATTCTTAGTGTTTAAGTTGCCTTCCTCTCCAAGCCAGAGGTCAAAGTGAAATTTCTTTTTTTATTTTCCCAGTGTGATGGAAGCAGCAGAACCTGGTGGTGCTCCTCCTCCATGGCAACTCTTGACTCTGCAGACAGGGGCTCAGGCTCCAGCTGAGGTGGTTTGGAGCAGTAACAGAGGAAAGCTGAGCCCACTGCTCCCAGCCTGGGAATTGTGGTGCCTGTGGGACAGTCTGGTCCCCAAAAGAGGGGGAAAACTTCAAGGCTCTTGGCTCATTTTATCAGCATAGGAAAAAAGCAGAGATAAGAAATACAGGACCCCTGAGCCAACAGGAGCAAACCCAAAAACCTTCTTAACTTTGTCAGAGCCAGCTGCTTTTAGCACCTAAACAGGATTTTGGTATAACTGTAAAAGTGTCTGTGCTTCTCTTTAGCTCCTTCCTTTATAAATGAAAGACATTGAGGGAGCTGGGAATGAGCAAGGAATCAAATAAACATTTCAGCCTCCTGTACTGGAGCTCACCACCCAAACTGTCTGCCCTGCAAGGAGCTTGAGGACACACCAGTGCTACCAGGAGTCTGGGAAACCACATCTGGGAAAGACAAATGCACTTCAGAGGTGGAAGGCTCAGCAGCTCACTCCCATCCTTATTTTGCAGAAGGACACAGCAATGCTCATTCACACCGAGCTGCTGTAGCAGGAGGCTACAGAAAGGAGTCAGCTCAGAGCCATGACAGACCTCCCCTCTCCATCCTCCCTGGAATAAACAGAATTTATTGTTGCAATCATCCCTCATCATGGCCTGCACACATCCTGTACCAATACCAGCATATTCCACAGGCCTTGTGCCCCTCTTTCCCCTCCCTAAACTTTTAACTATTTTTTAATTTATAAATAACATTTAAGTTCATATTTCAAAGTCATGCAGGCTCTTGGCCTCTCTAAAATCTCCAAGAAATCACCTTTACTTCCCACAATGTAGATCCAGAGCATCCAAAGTCTGTTTGCTTGTTATATTAATAGAATTCAGAAAATTGCTCTACAACATTCCTAAAAAAGAGAATCAGCCAAAGTTAGACTTGGCATCTGCACAAGTCTCAGTTATTTTTTGGAATACTTTGACAACACTCTTATGTTATTGTCTCTGGGTTCATTTTTCTGTTCCTGTATTCCCCAAAGAAGGAAAGAATGGTATTCCTGTTCTCTGAATAAGGACACATCTTGCTTGTCAGAGAGACTTAATTATTTATTTTCCCTTCTCCTTCTTGAATTGTTGGATCTTCAGATCAGGTTTCAGGTCCTTCAAAATCTTGCTCTTCAGAGAAAGTCATCCTAACTGCCTGAAATGAAGAAACAAGAACAGAGTTTTACCTGTAGAGCTGGCACCTTCAATTATTGTCCTTTCAGCTGGTTACTGCAGGGAGAGCCTTTGGAGAGCACAGAAAACATGTTAGGCTCCTAAATCTGATTTAGTAACACAGAAAAACTGAGCTACTCAGTGCTGGCAGGAGCCCTGTGGCAAAGCCCCAGCTCCACAGTTCCACGTGGCCTCACCTGGGTGCACCTAGGGACAAAATAAAGGTGTAGGAGGAACGAGGTGACTCCTCCAAAGCTGCTTCTGAAGGAACCCTGCAGTCAGTTGAGAACATTTTCATTTTCTTTCTTCCATTTGATCTCCTCAGAAACATATTTTTCATATTATTCCTCACATTTTACTTCCATCTGGTTTCAGCTTTTGATTAGAAACTTGGAAACTCAGCCTTAACAGCTCAGTGCAGAGACCTGAGCTGCTTCCAGCCATACTCCTCCTCGGAGGATCTTAACTCAGCCGTATGGTTCCTTTTACTGAGGCTGCAGCCTCAGTAAATAGTTTGCAACTCTTGGAAAGAGCAAAAACTCTTGCAAACAGAGGAGGGGTTTGTTATCCTGGAAGAAACAAAACCTGCAAGACAGATGATAGCGATTGAAAAATATTTGCTATGCAAAGTGGTGTTTATGGGGAAGCTGCAAATTGCCAGGGTTAGCAGGCAGGACTCAATACACTTTTAAATGTTGGTTGACATCTCACCAGGAATACAGAACCCTGATATCTGAGCTCAGCCCAGAATTCACTGCAGCCACCAAAAATGGCTGAAGTTACTGCTCAGAAAAAAAAATAAATTAAATGTTCAGTAATAAGCATTGTATTGATGGGATCATAAAACTGTAGAGCAACAGAATGGTTTGGGTTGGGAACTTAAAGCTCATCCAGTGCCACCCCTGGCATGGCAGGGACACCTTCCACTGTCCCAGGCTGCTCCAAGCCCTGTCCAGCCTGGCCTTGGACATTCCAGGAATCCAGGGGCAGCCCCAGCTGCTCTGGGCACCTGTGCCAGGGCCTGCCCACCCTCCCAGGGAACAATTCCTTCCTAGCACCTGATCTAAACCCACCCTGTCCATGTCCTTCCCTCTGCAGGATCAGGAGGAGCTGGCAGTCATCAGGGCAGGAGAAGTTGGTGGATGGTCCCATTTTTACACTAAAAAAATAATTTTTTACCTTAGAAGCAATAAGACATCCTGTCCCTGAACAAATCTGTGTCTGCCCAAGTGTTTGCAACAGAGCACGACTGACACACAACCAGCAGGCACAGAAACACCCAAGAGATGTGGGTGGGAAGAAAAAGATTTGGGAGTGGTGACCCCCCACACCACCCCAATTCCAGCAGAAGTGCTTCATTCTCAAGGACCTGTGGAAGTCACAGAAGAAAGCCAGATATAAGCCAACGTCAGAGGCACCAAATCCTGATTTCCAACAGCTTTTGAACAGCACCAGCCATTTTGCAAGGCAGCCTTAATCACCACAAGCATCCATGAGAAGTTTCCTACCTGGTCTGGTAGGGGAGGGCTGGGGAGGGGCAGGGGAGGGCTGGAAAAAAGACACTGAGCTGTAAGAATAGAGTGTAGAATCAAGGAAATGGGTTTAGACTTCCCCCATTTCTGAGCAACCAAACAGCACAGCCAAAGACAGAAAGCAGGATTCCAATCACAATGAAGGAGCAAGATTCATCCAGCTTTAGTCACTTGGATTTTTTTTTCCCTACATTCTACACTTTTTTCCTACATTCTGATACCATCTCATCTGGCCTGTGCTTTTACATTATTATTTCTTATTTTATTTATTTATTTATGCTACATTATTCCTTGTGCTTTTACACTATTCTTTTATATGATTCTTTCAGCTTCTGACTGTAAGAATCAAGGAAATGGGTTCAGACTTCCCCCATTTCTGAGCAATCAAACAGCACAGCCAAAGACAGAAAGCAGGATTCCAATCACAAAGCTACGAAGGAGCAAGTTTCCAGATTCATCCAGCTTTTGTCACTTGGGGTTTTTTTCCCTAATTCTAAGCTTTTTTCCTGCATTCTGATACCATCTCATCTGGGCTGTGCTTTCATATTATTCTTTGCAGTATTTGCAGAGTTCACAGAGAAGACTTGAGACATATGCAGGACACATGCAGGAGACATCCTGGAATGATCTCATGTTTACAGCTCCAAGAGGGATCAGAGAGCTGAAAGTTGGTCTGGGTTGTCCCCTAGTGGTCCCCACCTTTCCTGGGGAGCAGAACCCCACAGGGGCTGTGAGTGCTGATTGTCATGGTCATCCCCAAACTGGGACCTGTCCACATTAACCAGGGGTTGCCTCCTTCCCTGCTCAGCTCACAGCATCTCCCAAATTCCTCCCTGCAGACCTTACCTGCTCATTTGCTCCCAGTGCTGCCCCTGTGATGATGTTTTTTCCTACACTAATCCCTGATCTTCTATGCTGTGAATAAGTTATAGCTACTCTTTTAGAGGTTTTCCCCAATCTGTCATTTGTATTTTGAGTTCTGTCCTCCCCCATTCTGGCAGCATTTTACAGCTTTGTTGTCATTCATACACTCCTGACAGATTTCCCATTACATTATCCAGGTTATGTAAAAGAAAATATTGGCCAACACAACATCACCCAGCTCCACTTGATAGGCACCAAGAAGCAACTGGTGCAGGTTATATTACCAAAAACATCCAAGGAAAGGGACTGACACCAGAAAATTCTCACAGGTCTTCACTCCCATCCATCTTGTTTTCTTCAGCCACACAGCTCAGAGAAACAGCTCCATATCTAAAATCTGAAGTGCTGCTTTTTCAGTAACAGGTCAAAATTCTGAGTCCAGATCTGTTGCCAACTCTGCCCATGCACTATTTTTAAAATTTACCTCTTGTCCAAATCAAGTCATTTGGCATCACAATATTTCTTCCTGCATGTTTCTACATGTTCAGAGCACTGTTTTGTAATTTAACTGGAAAGCTGTCAGCTCCAGCCATCCTAAATCTCTACACAGTCATCTCCTCCATGTTTGACCTCAGCAACTGGAGGCTCTCTTCTATGCTTTTACCAAGAGCTTTGAACCCAGGGGAGAAATTTTTGCTCTCATTCCTTCCTTTGTGCCTAAATCATGCTCCAGCTCCATGTGCATCCCAGCAGTTTGGGTCAGACTCACCCTAATTGTCCATTGTTCTCTTATTCTTGCTCTCTTCTCTTTTGCTTTCCTTAATCTGAGTCCTCCCTGATGCAATTTCAGCTGTTTTGCTATGAAAGCTCCTGTCCAGCCACACGTGCATCAGCACAGGAAGCCCAGAAGAAATTGTGGTATTAAGTGGCTTAGGTGCAATTAACGGAAGGATTGTCATGGAAACAATCCAATTTCAGCTAAAGAACAATGTCATTAGCCTCAGAATTTCACTAAACTTTCATTTCTGTTCTCTATTCCACCCAAAAACATTCAGGAAGGAGGGAGATCACCAAAAACTTCAAGTCATGGTATTTGCATTAAAAAAAACCAACATAAAATTAATTTTAAAACCCAACAACAACAAAATATATTTGCAGAACTTTCACTCAGCAGAAGGAAGGTAATTTCTTCTTATTCCAGGCATAGAAAGCTCCTCCTAGGGAGGTAAAATTTATTCAATTTTAAAGGATATGCTCCTTTTAGACAGAAAAATTCCCTTGTACACAGCACTGTTACCATTCAGGAGGTTACTACAGAATAACTCCTTTTATTACCCATGTGCTCTAAATTCTGATTATAGCTAAACTGCAAAAAATCCCCTTCAAGATACTTCAAAGAGGAGCTTTACAAAAGTGATAAAAATTGGAGGATTTGGGTGCTCAGTGTTTCTAGTGGTGTGTTCTAATGCCATAAATATCCAGGATATACATGGAAAGCATGGAAAGATTAGATCAATATGTCAGTAGTAAAAACCAGATCTGTGTCTCCATCCACTCCATCCCACTCAGCTTTTGCATTAATCTCATTAACAGGTTCCAAGCATAACCCAGTAGTGCTCCAAAAAAGCAAAGGCAGCATCTGCCAGGAGACATCCTCCCCCTCTCCTCATGGAAACACGGATGGAGGTGCTCCTGCCTCACTCCTTGCTCCTGGAGCCACATCAGAAGAGCACACCTGGCATTTGAATGGAATGCAGAGAGGTCTGAGGTGGCTCCTGGATCCTGTGAGGGCTTGTCCAGCTCTCCCAAGGCTTTTTGCTCTGCACACAGCTTGTCCTTGCTGCAAGGACGTGCTGCACGTGTCAGCCTGTCAACAAACATGTCCTACCTCACTGCTGGGAGCAGGAAAACCCCCACTGTGCCTGGGTGCTCGTGAGGAAACACGTACTGAAAGGCAGAAGGGGTAGGATAGCAATTTAACCGGAGTTTTTTGAAGAGTTGCTGCAGGTGGGGTCTCACAAGGGCACAGGAAGGGGAAAGACGAGAGGCTGAGGAACAGCAAACACAGACAGAAAGGTCACAAAACTGGCCAGCAATTCCCTGTGGCTGGGGGAGAGTGATACACAAAAAATGGGTGTTCCACAGTACATACAGAGTCCACATCCTTCGTAAGAAACCTGACTTACCAGAAAGTCTGTAAGTTGCCCAGAAATTTAATTGCAGCTCGTAGCTTTGTTTCAGTGATGACAGAGTGAAGCTGCTGTGAGCTGGAGCTTGGTTGTGCCTGTCAGGGCAAAAGGAGAATTGCTTGAAACTCAGCCACTCCAGTGCCTCCTGCTTCACAGGCAGCCAGTCCTCGAGCTGAGTTTGCTTTACAGACACATCATGGTCATCGTCAGGAAATGAATTGTCACTGGGGCTGTGCAGCAGCACCTGAGCCCACCGGGCTCTGCACAGGCAGGGAAGGTGCCCAGGAGCTGCTCTGGGCACCAAGACCTTGAAATGTGGGTCCAGCACCAAAAGTAGGGAGGCCTTGATCCCTGAGAGATCAGAAATCATGGAATCATTCAGCTGGAAAAGCCTTGCAGGGTTATCAAGTCCAGCCATTCCCCCAGCACCGCTGTGTTCACCACTAACCCCTGTCCCCAGGTGCCACACCCACATGACTTTGGAACACTTCCAGGGATGGTGATTCCACCACAGCCCTGGGCAGCTGTCCGATCACTCTTTCAGTAAAAAAAATTTCCCCAATATCCAATTTTAACTTCCCCTGGCCCAGCCTGAGGCCGTCCCCTCTCCTGTCCCTGTCCCCTGGGAGCAGAGCCCACCCCCCCAGCTGTCCCCTCCTTCAGGGACTTTTGCAGAGCCAGAAATTCCCCCTGAGCCCCCTTTGCTCCACCTAAACACACTCAGACTTCTGTGAGTGTTTTCTACACTGGGAACCAGATCAATATTCTAATTGTTTGTAACCCAACCTCTGAGGGTGGGTCATAAGCAGTGGGGTCTTCACTGCCTTCCTAGCCTTCAATGTTTATTATGGATTCTTTACAGAAAGGCAGTCAAGTGCTGTTGGTTCCATTCCCACAAAATCAATCATTTTAGGGCATCACACTCCAAACGGGGACAGGACAGGAGCAAGACTATTACAGTGGGAGCAAAGAGCAGCTCAGCTCTCCAGACTTTTGCTCTGTTTGAGACTAGATTTTCTTTGAAACTCCCAAAGTATCCCACATTTCTGTGGCTGATCCATGTACAAAGACAAAACACTATTGCAATCAAGCAGCATTTTTTACATTATTTCCTCCTAATTGCTTACAGTACCTACAAGCAAAATTTAGACCTGGAAATTCACACCTATTCCCCCCCATTAGGCAGCTGGGGGAAATCATTGATTGTTCTAGCAACCTAATATTGATAAATCCTGATAATTCCCATGTACAATTCAGTCTAGTGCTGCTCCTGGCTAAGCATCCTACTACTCTGACCTTTATGCACTCAAGAAGAAGCAGCTCAAGTGCCCTCTAGTGTGGTTTCAGAACATCCAGTCCATGCTTTCCCCAAGTTTTTGGTATGAAATGAGAGGGTTTGTCTTTGGTTTGAAGCATTTCTACAGCTCCATAGAATTTCATGACTTAAGCCACTGTGAAAAACAGGTTGACTGCAAAATTGATGGTGATTGTGATATTTTTAAATAAAATTCCTGAATTATAGTTACGGCTACTTTCACTTTATCCCCAAAATAGCAAAATTACTCAACTTGTCTGATATTTTCATGACCATTATATCTACTTGTGGAGTGTTGCTGTTATTGGACGGTTTTTCTTGATATAAAAGGGTTTAGAGCATCACCATTCTACAAAAAAAAAAAAAAAAAAAAGCTACTTCTATTTCCTTTTCCAGTTTCTTATAAGCCCAAACCTTTAATACATATTTATCAAAGTCGATTTTATTTTTTCTACCTCCTGCATTTTTAGTGGCTCCAACAAACATTTCCTGAGCTGCTCAGGCGATCCTTACTGCTCCATTTGAATTACTTTCCTAGCTGATCCAACCCGAAGAAATTTGGCCCTTTTAAAGCTATTCACAGCCTGAATAATGAACGTGCTGAGATCATCTCAGAGCACATGTTTCTGGAAGCTTTCCTGGCTGGGCTGCACAGGCTTTGAAATAAGCTTCCTGTTTTAGCTAATTCTGATTTAGCTCCAGTCGTGTGCGCACCATGTGAGCGAACAGACTCAGGCACCAAATGGGTTTGTTTTTTCCAGACTGAAGGTGGAAATGGGAAGAGCACAGGCTGGGGACTGATATTGTTTCAGACAACTTGCATAGGAGTGAAATTCTCAGAGCTGACTTGAAAGAAATGCCAGGGAAATAAATGTATGTTCTGGTGGCACCGATGGCCTGTCCGCTTTCTGGGCAGCTAAAGGAAACAGCTTGGGAACGTCAGGGTAGGAACAGGAGGAGCACACTCCCAGTTTGGCCTGCTGGAATTCAGTGATGTTTGTTTTAAGAAGATCAGAAGAAGAACATTTAGAGTGAGAATAATGGAAATAAGGGCAGGCTGAGCTGTGGGATGATTTCAAGGGAAGAGTCCTGTCCCTTGGCTCCTGGTTACACAGACTGGAGCCCTGGAAATGGGATCCTCCAGGTCTCCTCTGCACTTCACAGCCAGGCACAAAAACTCCAATACCTTTCCCCTAATTTTCCCTAAACACTAAATCCTACTCCACTCTTAACAGCCTTTTCTACTACTTCTTAGACCTGGGAAAATGTAGAAGTCTATTTAAAGCACTGGCAGGTTTCCAAGCAGCAGCAGCAGCTGTGCTCAGATCAGCTCTCCCTGATGGAAATTTTCTCTTCTTGTACCCAAACAGCATCACACCACGATCACATCAATATATTTCCTTCAAGTGCTCCAGCCAGAAGCAGAAAAGCAGCACTCATGTGAATGGGATAGAAAATGAGATTCTATCATGATTGAAATAGGGATCCATGTCAAATAGGAGTTATGTCCTGCTACTGCCATGATTTTCCTTTCCACACCTGCAAATATTTTTCCACACTGCAAATATTTTAGCAGTTCTGATGAGTGTTTCTTACAGGGGTTAATAGAAACTGAGGGAAAGGAGGAGGTTTATAAAACCCAGTGAATTTTTCTGTATTTAACATGCAATAAATAGTGATTTTAGACATAGGTTGGTTTGACTTAGCATAAAAATGGACATTTTGGTCTTAGTGGCAAGTTCTTGAGATAAACATCAGTCACTATTAGCATTTCATCTCAGTCTTAAAGTCAAAACTCCTTGACTTTTCTACCCAGATCCAGAACAGTTAAACACCTTTATGAGTTGCCAAATATGTCTGAATTAGTCCGAGTACATTTGCTCTGGAAGGACATTTTGTACCTCTCTAACGTGCAGTTACAGATGCAAAGGCTTTGTATAAATAGCACCAGAATAGCTTTGGATACATCATTTTTTAAAGTTCCTCCTCTCCTCAGTTCCCCTGCTTTCTAGCAAATTTCCATGGAAAATGGAAAACTCAGCAGCATTTCTGTTTATTTGAGAAGAAACCATTCACACAACAAAGCTCATTTTGGACCTTTCCCTTCTGGTTTGTCCTTGCAAAGCAGTAACTTGGGGTAGAATTCAGAGAAGCTCTTTGGATTCCTCAGTCATTGGCTGGGATTCTGTCCTCAGCAGTGCAGCCTGCAGGGATAATTTTACATTTAATCAGGGCTGAGGCTCTGGACCCCAAAGCTCCCCCGACACTGATGGTGCATGTGAAGGAGCTGAATTAAAACCTTTGAATTCAGGGTGCAGCCCAGCAAAGAAATTGACTCCTGGAGTGAGGAGGAGGAGCAGGAGAAAGGCACTGCTGCTGCCAGTTTGACTCGAGTAGAGCCCTTGCCATCCTGTGGCCTGCAGGACAGATTAAACAGCAGAGAAATCTTCCCAAAAAATTAACAAAATCATTTCTTGTAAACACGTTGGACTGATGGCTTCCTTGAACAGAAACCAAAACTTCCCTCAGATAACTGAATGCTGTGTCCAAATATTCTTCTGAGACAACACAGGCAGAGTTGTTCTGTGCCAAGAGAAAAACACATTTCATAGTAAGGGTAGAGCAGGCAGCATGGTGGTGCCCCAGATGTAACCATCACCAAATGTTAATAATGACCAAGCTTTTAGAGTCCCTAGTGTTATTTGTCTGTTTGTTTTTAAAGCTGCCTTTCTTGATGGAAAGCCATCAATATTCAGAGAAATAGGAAAATAATTGGGCTTTCTAGGCTTCTTCATGTCCCTTGTTTTCTTCTGTTTAACCAACAAACAAATTTACCTCCTTAAAGGCCATGAACGTGTTCAGATTTCCCTTTGCCTTGGGTTTCAGGAGTATTTCTCTGTGATACTGAGCACCTGCTACAGTTCATACATCATCTGCTGTTGCTGTCCTTAAACTGAAACTTGAAAAAATGCCCAAACCTCCACCAATTCCCAGCTTCAAGCAGCTTTGTGGAAGCAGACACTTCTCTTTAAGGATTTCTGCTGTCTGCCGTGTGTCCCCTCCACCACCACGAGGAGATGCAAACCCTGCAAGTGCCACTCAGCCCCTGCTGTCAGTGAAATCTTCATCTCCTGCCAGCTGGAGGCAGCTCTGAACTGCAGCCAGGCTCTGCTGGAGGGAGCACACCCAGCAAGGCATCCCTCCCTCCCCGGGAGCTGACCCGGCTCCCAGACCTCACTGGTGGAACTGGTATTTCTCATGGTGTTGCAAATCAGCCCAGTCCCCGATGGCAGTCAAGTGAAAGCAGAGAGGACGTGGCACGTTTCACCACTCACTTCTCTGATTTCACATTCCAGCCGTGATGCATTTTTGAAGTACCACAGAAATGTGCAGTTTAAAACCTGTCTAGTAAACTTCCTTGATCCTGAGGCATAAGCTTTGAATTTGAGTAACTTTCTTTTTTTTCCACTGCCCTTTGGAGCAGTTTCCTTTTCCTACTTGGCTCAAACAATTTTCAAGTCAAGGCAGCAGCAACAGCTTGTTCCCTCCTGTGATGCAGATTGTGAGTCAGGGCCTTTGGGACCTCGGTGCTGACTGCATGAAATTCCACGTGCCCCCAGGGGATTGCCCCAGGGGTATTCCTGGAATGGCTGGCAATGTTTGGAGCTCTGTACAGCACCCTGGGTTTCTGCTGTTGCTACTTTCCAGGCTAAGAGCAGAGCTGCACACCCTCCTCTAGCTCCTAGAATCATTAAGGTTGGAAAAGATGATGGAATACAGCTCAGAGATTAGCAGGGCTTTTTAACAGGCTTTCTGTAATAAACAGTCCCAGAGCTCTATTAAATAAGTCACTCTTAGACCCTTTTATATGTATTAGATTTTAATTCCCTAAAGAG
Organism: Motacilla alba alba; assembly: GCF_015832195.1. Taxonomy (NCBI): domain Eukaryota; kingdom Metazoa; phylum Chordata; class Aves; order Passeriformes; family Motacillidae; genus Motacilla; species Motacilla alba. Next base: position 2,459,029 of record NC_052041.1, read on the forward strand.
AATAACAGATTATATGGGAGTAAACCACAGGACTGAGCTAGGACCAGACTCAAGAACTTCCAGCTCTGGGATCACTCCAGTGGCCCAATCTCTGCAGAAGATCTCCCCTCCACACTGGTTGTGTTATGTGTCCCCCGGAGCTGTGGAAGCCTCCTGGGTCCAGAGACAATGAACACACAGAAGTTCTGGAGAAACAGCCTTTTCTCTGTTACTGAGCATTGAGAGCAGGCAGTGTCTCAGGTATTTGGTCTGTAAGAATGAGGATAAAAGTGTCAATCCTTCTCCCTGGGAAGGCTGTAAATACAGGAGAAATATCCACGTGCAGGCAGGGACCTCCTTCTTCTGGGAACTGCTCCCACTGTAATCCACAGCAGAGACTCTTTGGCCTGAGCAAAATGAATTAATCCCTGTCCAGCTGTCCCAGACCCCCTGTGACTCACCATGGAATCAGTTCCATACCTCATTTTCCATGCTGACCCAAACAGCCAGATTAACTCAAAAAGACCTCAGCCATCACACGCAGCAGAATTCCTTCTAATTAAACTTGAGCAACAGTTCTGATAACCTGTTTTTCCTTAGTGTGTTTTTCACAGTTTGACAGATCATGTTATTATCTTCCAGGCCAGGTTTCCTGGGAAACAAAGCATCTTCTTACTTTTCTAATCCTTCCAGGGAAATGATGCCAAATTAAAACATTTCATGAGCATTCATTAAATTTTGTCAGAGATGGTTCATGGATAAATCAACGTCAACTGCCCAGAATGTGCTACTGATTAATGGGGAGCAGAAACAACTAAGCTTGCTTTTTCAAAGTCTACTTCATGTCCAGAGGCAACATTAACCAGGGACAAAGGTTCCTGCCTGGCAGTTCTGTGTTTTGGTCAAGGAGACTCCACTGCTGAGAATGGGATATTGCTATGGCAAAAATGTGTGAAAGGGGCTCTTCCCATGCACACCAACTCCAGCTCCTGCCACATCACAGAATCCCAGAATGGTTTGGGCAGGAAAGGACCTTAATGCCCCTCTCATTGAACCCCTGCCACAGGCAGGGACACTTTCCACTGTCCCAGGGTGCTCCAAGCCCTGTCCTACCTGGCCTTGGACACTTCCAGGGATGGGGCAGCCACAGCTGCTCTGGGCAGCCTGTGCCAGGGCCTCAGCACCCTCACAGGGAAGAATTCCTTCCCAAAATCCCATCTATCCCTGTCCTCTGGCAGTAGGAAGCCATTCTCTCTTGTCCTGTCCCTCCAGGACTTTGTCTCTCTCCATCTTTCTTGTCCAGCCCTTCAGGTCCTGGAAGGCTACAAAATGGTCACCCCAAAGCGTCTCTTCCCTCGGCTGAACAATCCCAAATCTCAGCCTTTCCTCCCAGCAGAGCTGCTCCAGCCCTCTGATCATCCTGGTGCCTCCTCTGGACTGGCTCCAGCAGCTTCAGGTCCCCCCTGTGCTGGGTGCCCAGGGCTGGAGGCAGCTCTGCAGGTGGGGTCTCACCTGAGCAGGGCAGAGACGCTGAACTGTGATATGGAAGCTCCTTTCCCTTGGCAAGGGGAGATTCAGGGGGAATGTTCCTTTGGAACACCCACACACCTTGGAGGCTGTGCAGGCTGTGCCTGTTGTAAGAGACCACAAACCAGGTCATCCTGTGTTCCTGCCACCCAAATCACACACACAGTGATGCTCTGGGTAAATGTCAGGCACCACTCACCTGTATTACCGTGTCTGGGGTCATCATTTATTGCCGTGGGTCTTCTGGGCAGTCTGGACTTGGTGAAGCAAAGGAGAGATCTTGACTCCATTTCAGAAGGCTGGTTTATTATATCATAATAGATATTACATTAAAAAAACCCACATTATAACTATACTACAAAGGAGAGAGAGAAAAAAATCATCAGAAGGCTAGATAAAAATAAAAAGAAATGAATAACAAAGTTCTGTGACTCCCAGAGAGTCCGAGAGCTGCTGCTTTCTCGACTGGCCACCAAATAGAAACATCCCACATTGACCAGTCTAGAAAGCACCTGCTGCATCCCACAGCAGCAGAAAACAAATTGTTTACACTTGAAGCTGAGGCCCTTCGGCTTCTCAAGAGAAGAAAATCCTAGCAAAGGGATTTTCATAAAATATCACAACCACACACCTGCACCGTGCAGAGGGACTCAGCAGGAAGAGTTGCTGAATCCAAGTGGGATTGTGCAGCTCACATCGACCTGAGTAGAGAGAAACCAGGCCCAGGAGCAGAAGGAATCTGCAGAGAGAGAATACAACCGGTAATTGGATGAACCTCTCTCATTTGTTCAGTGGAGAGCTGGGAGGGGACTCAAAACGCCAAGCTGGGACTGGAAAAGGCTTCTTGGAACACAACAGAAAAGGAAATTTGGTGTTCTTCTATCTGCCTTCCCACTTTGCCCTTTAAGGGGTGATGCTAGAAATGATATCCAGATCATGCTTGCTGTAGAAATGACAGAATTCTGGGATTTCACACCCTTGCAATGCATTTTCTGAGAAGCAGCTTTCAGAGACAGGCCGGGATTTGAAGCACAGCATATTCTGAACACTCCTGAAAATGAAAACAAGGCCAGTGCATTTGCCAGGGCATCCAAGCAGTTCTCAGCAGCCCCGTGTGAGCTGTGCAGACTGACCCAGCTTGCAAGCGCCTGATGCAAAGCAAGTAAATATATTGAAAAAAAAATTTAAAAGCATGGGAGGAAACAAAGGAGCAGACGATTTGCCCAGACACTTGGAGAAATACACTCCCTTCTGACCTCCTTTGTATTCCAGGGAGCAATTCCTGAGCTGCATTCAGAGACAGAGTTGCCAGGCCCAGAATTCCGGCAATTACTCAGTGCAAATGGAAACAGCACCACAGATGCCAAAGGTATGATGCAAGTTTCATTGTCCCTGGAAGAATGGGAGTCCAGTATGGGTTTGGGGCTGTTTGCTTGGAATTTAAAATCAGTTGTAGTTCCACGTAAATGAAATATTGAAGTCAGGGAATAAGACTATTTTTATAAAGGAGGCACCTCCTCACTCCCTGGCTGATGTTTCTCTGAAGGGCTATTTTGGACCCCGAACAAGGAATTTGAGTTTATCATGCATAGAAGGAGCTGAGAAACAGGAAGCACATAGGACAAGGGGGAATGTTTAAACTGCCAGAGGGCAGGGTTAGGTGGGATACTGGGGATAAATCCTTCCCAGTGAGGGTGGTGGGGCTGTGGCATAGGTGGCCAGAGAAGCTCTGGCTGCCCCTGGATCCCTGGGAGTGTCCAAGGCCAGGCTGGATGGGGCTTGGGATAGTGGAAGGTATCCCCCCATGGCAGAGGGTGACACTGAATGAGCTTTAAGGTCCCTTCCAACCCAAACCATTCTATAATTTTATTCTTTAATTCCGTGAAATTTGAACAATCCTCGGCAGAGCTAAGAAACACTCATAGGAGTTTTGCTGTTCCTAAAGCATAAAAATGGAATTGTAAACCACTTAGGAAACAGTCAAACACCGGAAAGGAAAAAGAATATTTTGCTCTCCTGATATCTGAAAGGTTAATGGTTACCAGAGAACCATTTGGAAGACTGAAAAACAGAGGAAGGGTAGGTCAGATCTGGAAGGAAAATGGTAACATTCACCCCCTCCCTTTACCCAAATACATTTTAAAATATTTTAATTCTCAAGTCAGGATGATATTTATGGGAATAATAACTCAGGCTTTCTTTTTTTTAGTAATTGAAATTAAACAGCACTTGCTCTAGCAAGGACAGTTTCTTATCCATCTGTCACTACAAGTACAAGTAATTCCATGTGTTTAGCAGTATCTGAACACCTAGTGCTGCAGTTGGATAACACTTGGCTGAAAAGTTTCCTAGCACAGTCTGCAATCAGAAAATAACCAAAACCAAATAGTCTTTGCCCCAGGATCTGCATAATTTAAATCTAACTGCAAAGAAATTGCCAGACTTGAAGCCTGTTACAAATATCCACATGCTTGTTTCATCTAAGAACCTCAGGGGGAAAGGACACTTTGATAACAGAAGGGTCTTTAATATAAAAAGCAATGAAATCCATGGATTTTGAAGCTGACATGTTCCAGATGGAAATGTCACTCTTCCCAGCAAACAGGACTGACTACAGCAGCTCATGGAATAAAACATTGAATTGTCCAACAAGCAAATGCCTCCTTCACAACCTGTTACTCCTACTGATAAAAATACAATGCCTCTCCGCTTCCCTTAACGATATCGATTTGTTCCAAACAGGCTGCGGATTGAGATCACGGACCACCTTTGTGCTGGTCCGCAGAGATGCCCGCTGAGCCCGGCGCCTCGCAATTAGAGCCGCGATTAATGAGCGCGGACCGCGGGGCGCGGCGCCGCCAGGGGGCGCTGCACCGCCAGGGGGAGCGGGACCGCCAGGGGGCGCTGCACCGCCAGGGGGAGCGGCGCCGCCAGGGGGCGCTGCACCGCCAGGGGGAGCGGGACCGCCAGGGGGCGCTGCACCGCCAGGGGGCGCGGCGCCGCCAGGGGGCGCTGCACCGCCAGGGGGAGCGGGACCGCCAGGGGGCGCTGCACCGCCAGGGGGCGCGGCGCCGCCAGGGGGCGCTGCCGCCCGCGGCACGGCCCGGCCGTGAGGGCCCGAGCGGGAGCGGCGGAACCGTCCCGGAGCCGCGGAACGGCGCGGGAGCCGCAGGGATCGTCAGCCCCTGCCCTGCAGACAGCTCCAAATCCCGCCCTGTGCATGCCCGGCAGCGCTGTCCAAACGCTCTGGAGCTCTGGCAGCCTCGGGCCCATTCCCTGGGGAGCTTGGGCAGTGCCCGGCACCCTCTGGGGGAGGAACCTTTCCCAAAATCCAACCAAACCCCCTGACACAGCTCCAACCCTTCCTTGGGTCCTGTCCCTGCTCACAGAGGTCGGAGCTGTCCCTCCGCTGCCCCTCGGGAGGAGCTGCAGCCCCCGATGAGCTGTGACCTCAGGCTCGTTCACATTAAACAAACCAAGTGCCCTCAGCCGCTCCTCGTGTGGCCTCTCGAGACCCTTCCCCACCCTCGTGTCCCTCCTTTGGACACTCTCCAACACCTTTATAGCCTTTTCATTTAGTGACACCCAAAACTGACCCCAGCACTGGCAAGGCAGCCCCATCCCAGAGCAGAGTGGGGCAATCCTTCCCTCACCCAGCCTGGATGCTGTGCCTGGTTATCCCCAGGACAAGGATGTCCCTCCTGGCTCAGGGCACGCTGACACAGATCCAGGACTCCTGGTACCCCCAGGACGGGGATGTCCCCCCTGGCTCAGGGCACACTGTCTCAGGTCCCACTGGCCATCGCCAGGATCCCTGGTGCCCCCAGGGCAGGGATGTCCCTTCTGGCTCAGGGCACACTGTCTCAGGTCCCACTGGCCATCGCCAGGATCCCTGGTGCCTTTCCACAGCGCTGCTTTCCAGAGGCTCATTCCCCAGTCTTTCTGTACATCCAGGGTTTCCAGGTCCTGCAGCTCTTCAGGTGCAGCATTCAGCACTTGCCCTTGTTAAACTGCACATGGTTGGTGATTGCCCAGCCCTCACGTTTATCAAGATCTCTCTGCCTCCGAGGGAGTCAACAGCTCTTCCCAGTTTTGTGTTGTCAGCAAAATTTCTCAGTATGCTTTGAGTTCTGATCTGAGTAGTTTATGAAGACACTGGCCCTAAAACGGAGCCCAGCAGAGCCCCACCAGTGACTTTCTGCCAGTGCTGTGCCCCTGGGCACCCAACACGGCCTGAACGTCCCCGGGCACCCAAACCTGTGTGACCCCTGGGCAGTGCCAGAGGAAGCTGTGAGGTGCCTCCAGGAGATGCCAAGAATCACGTGCTGAAAAGCAGCACCTTGGGATTAGTTTATTGCAAGAATTATGTGGGAAGGAGACCTTCTACTTATGAAGGCTGAATGCTTCATTGCTACACTTTTAGAGAAAATCAGCATGAAAGTTACTAGAGAAATAGAGAAGCCTAATAAAAGACTTCTAAAAAAACTATTTATTTATGTTGCCATCACAATCCAAGGCAAAACCACTCCATCATTTTTCCTCTGCCTCAAATGTATCAGAGGATAAAGACTTTTGTTACTGTTTGATGCATCTCATTGTCTTGAAGTTATTTTGATTATTCAAACGCATTCATGCTTTTGTTATTTTAGAAGGAATACACTGGACCTGGTAGGTCAACACCATCCAGCAGAGCATCACGGAAACAAAAAAAAAGGGAAATTGTGGAGATTTACTCCGAGTTATAAGGTAGATTCAATGTTTCTTTAAAAAAAAAAAGCAAATAAACTAAACCAATAAAGTGTATTGCATTGCAATTCATTGCAAATGGAATAAGATATTCTTAATTAAACTCTGTCATTGCAATTCAAATAAACCGTTTGGGATTATTTTTTCCAAAATATGGCCAGGCTTTAACGTAACTGAAAATAAAGAGCAAAGTGAGTGAAAAAGGAAACCACCTCCAACATCCTTTGGTATTATTGCGTCATTAGAGGAGTGCAATTTGAAATAACAACACCAAACATCTTTTGCCATGCATTTTTGCATGGTTTCCATACACACCTCAGGGAAAATTTATTCAAAACCTGAGAATAATCTGAATAGGTAGAACTCTACAGTCATGACTAGAGCACAAACTAAAAAAAAAAAAAAAAAAAAAAAAAAAAAGGAAATAAGTGTTTTATTCGTTAAATAAGGAGAGGAAATGTTTAACACAGAAATCCCACTTTTCCAGAGACACAAGCTTACCTCGTGCTCCCCTGTCAAAGCCCCACAGGCAACTTTGGACTCAAGAGTTCCTGGAGACCTCGAAGGAGCAGCTGAAAAGAAATCATGAGATGAGGAAGCTTTAAGATTTTGACAGCAGAGTCAGCATTTTGGGTCAAATTAGAGAACAAATAAATGACTGGAAAATTAACTCGAGGGGTTCTTAGCTATGGCTATGAACCAAGACAAGTTTAACGACATCCCATTCTTGATCCCGCCTGTAATTTTGTGGGCAGCATCTGCAAGATCTGAGCGTCTTTCAGAGACGCACGGGACGCCCGGAGGGCTTTCACCGAGCGCACGGGGCCAGGGGGTGTCCGGCCCCGCCCGTGCCCCGCCCGGGCAGCTGCGGCCGCGGGAAGCCCCGGGCACGGCGCCGGGCACAAAGTCCGCCCCGGGGCGGGCCCAGGTCGGCGGATCCGCCCGGGCAGCGCCGGCCCCGCCCGGCCCCGCACCTGCCCCCGGGGCCGCCCCGCCGGAGTCGGGCCGAGCCGCCGCGGGAGCTGCTGCCGGAGCGCCCGCCATGGGCGTGGGCTATGGGGGGATGCGCTGCGTCAAGATCCTGCTCTTCATCTTCAACCTGACCTTCTGGGTGAGCGCCGCGCCGGGCGGAGCGGGGCCGGGCGGGGCCGGGCACCTGCTGCGGGTGCGGGGGTGCCGGGGGGCCGGGAGGGCGGCACGGACGCGGCTCCCTCCGGGCAGCCCTGCGGGATCGGCTCCCCGAGCTGAGGCTGCGGGAGCACCCGGGCAGCGCTCCCGGCTTCTGCTCACGCCTAGGGAGATGCAGCTCTGCCTGGGAAAGCAGCGGCTCGGTGTAAGATGACATTGCTGAGCAGAGACAGCATCTGTCTAAGCCGATCATTTAAAGTAGCGATCATTTCCCCGGCAACCACGCGGCTGCAGGAGGAGGCTGGGAGAGGTTCCCCCAGTACAGTGCAGTTAGCAGAACATTTCATAGCATCACGGTGCTTTTTACTAACGTCATTTCAAATAGGGAGAAAACAGCTGCTATAAGATCATCCTAAGACAAAGTCCTTGCATCACCCCAAGAGATTTAGGGAATGCTGTGTCCATTCTCCCCTCATTGCACCTTTTCAATAGTCTCACAGTTCTACGCAGCTGAATTCACGCTTTCTCTTCTCTCACTTTCCCTCATGCACTGTTCTCCCTTCAGCCTTCCAGAAAACAATCAGCAATGTTATCTTCTTAAATGTCTTTTTCTTTCCTTCTGATTCACTGGGGTCTTTTTAAAAGAAGCCACAAAGTCATCCTGTTCAGCCTCTCTGGACCAAGCAGTTTTGGGCTTTTGTCTCCTTTATGCTTGAAGCACAGTTAAACCAAAGGCTGTTCCCTCTTGGTGACAGCGCTGCATGCTCCGGGGACACAGCGCTGCTGTGCTCGAGCTGGAGGGGCAGTGTGATGCTGCCCAGCTGCAGCTGCAAGGCAGCAGGACAAAGCTTTGTGTTATTTGTTTCTCAAAAGTGACAAGTACTGTGTTTTGTTATCTGCCTTTTTGCTGAGATGGAAGGAACCATCTCCTCAGCTGGCTGGGACATTCATCCCGAACTGCCAGGGGCACTCCACAGCCTGGAGAGGCCCTGGCAGCCCAAGGCTGCCAGCGGGGAGGTCCCCATGCTGTGACAGGGTGGCAGGGGACCCTCACCCTCTGCTAGGACACATCTGTGAGGAAAGCTGTGATCCCAAGCTCTCCAGCTGTACAATTGCCTGCTCTCTTGGCTTGTGGAGCTGTGCCAATGGATCGAGTGCCAGGGAATGCAGGACGGGTTAGGGGAGCACTGTGCCAGGCTGGTACCCACATGGGAAGCAGCAGGTGTTGGTGAGTCTTGTCCAGGTTGAGCAGGTGCCACATGCTGATGCTCTGGGCCAGGACAGCAGCACGACACTGTGCCTGTTCCTGAGGGGTGCTGGAGCTGCCTGCAGGACACTGTGCCTGTTCCTGAGGGATGCTGGAGCTGCCTGCAGGACACTGTGCCTGTTCCTGAGGGATGCTGGAGCTGCCTGCAGGACACTGTGCCTGTTCCTGAGGGGTGCTGGAGCTGCCTGCAGGACACTGTGCCTGTTCCTGAGGGATGCTGGAGCTGCCTGCAGGACACTGTGCCTGTTCCTGAGGGGTGCTGGAGCTGCCTGCAGGACACACAGCTCTGCTCCAGGGGGATGCTGGAGCTGCCTGCAGGACACTGTGCCTGTTCCTGAGGGATGTTGGAGCTGCCTGCAGGACACTGTGCCTGTTCCTGAGGGGTGCTGGAGCTGCCTGCAGGACACACAGCTCTGCTCCAGGGGGATGCTGGAGCTGCCTGCAGGACACTGTGCCTGTTCCTGAGGGATGCTGGAGCTGCCTGCAGGACACACAGCTCTGCTCCAGGGGGATGCTGGAGCTGCCTGCAGGACACACAGCTCTGCTCCAGGGGGTTGCTGGAGCTGCCTGCAGGACACTGTGCCTGTTCCTGAGGGGTGCTGGAGCTGCCTGCAGGACACACAGCTCTGCTCCAGGGGGATGCTGGAGCTGCCTGCAGGACACACAGCTCTGCTCCAGGGGGATGCTGGAGCTGCCTGCAGGACACACAGCTCTGCTCCTGAGGGATGCTGGAGTTCTCTGCCAGGTCACACAGCGCTGCCTGGCAGGCCAATGATCTGCCTGGCACGTGGTGAGGCTGAGACCTCTGACTGTAGATCTTTTCCCTCAAGCAACATGCTGTGACACTCCTCTGTGACCTGGTCTTGTTCACATTAAAGGGAATTTTTCCTTGCACTTGACAGCATCTATCACTGGCTTCTAATTTCTGTGATCCAAGATATCTACCCAGTAACAATCCTTGTACCTCCTAGTTTTGGTGGGAGTCCCCTGCCCCACTCCATTTCCCATGAGAATCCAGGCCCAGTTTTGATGATTGAATGACAGGCAAGGTTTGAGAGTCACTAGTAAGTTCAGAAGCACCGCTACACTGAAGAGCTGAAAGAAAGAAGTACATTGCACTGTGACAGGAATGTATTGTTATCAGACCCTGGCAAGTGCTGCATGAATTTTCTGACAGTGCGATTCTGAGCTGTGGGATTTCAAGAAAGCACAAGGTGCCAGGACAGCTCTGTGATGCTCTGCAGCCGTTTGCCACTGCGGCCCTGACTGCTCTGTTTGTGTTGCAGCTGGCAGGACTGGCTGTCATTGCCTTCGGGCTGTGGCTGCGGTTTGGTGGGCCCATGGCAGAGTTTGCTACAGACAAAAAGTCCCCGGAACTTTTCTTCATGGGTAAGTGACAGTGCTGGGAGAGCAGCAGCCTCCAGCCTTGGTTGCATCCTGGGGCAGGTGACACACCTTGGTCAACAATTTCTGGGCTGACCTCCACAAAACTGGACATTCTGGTGCTGTGTGCCATGTGTGTGATGGCTTTTGACCTTTCTCTGCTTGACAGCCACTTCCTTAGACCTAACTAATCTCTTCTCCTGGATTTGATCCAGTCCACTCATATCCTAAGTGAATTGTGCTAATACTCTCAGAATAGAAGGTGAGACAGGTCACAGACTTGTGGGGCTCACCAATATATCCCTCCAGAGTTTTCTGTGCAGCTGCCAGCCAACAAAACAAGTGTGCTTTCAGAATGTTCCCAGAAGCAGGACAGCAGCAAAATTCTGCTCAGCAGTTCTCCCTGTGGAGGCCTCAGTGGGACCAAAGTGTCAAAGCAAATCCTTCCACAGCTGAAAAGTGATACTACCTGGTGTTCAGTCATCTCAGGAGCTGTTTGTCCAACCTGGGCAGGAATCAGCTAGTTCCTGTGCCCACAGAACTGGGATTAGTCACATCTAATTTTAGCATTCAAGATAACTTTTTTCTCCCTGGGATTTCCAGGTGGGTTTTTGGGACCTGTGCTTGATATTTATAGATACCCCTACATAGCAGTTGTCTGGGACTGCCAGCAACTGCAGCTCTCTGTCCCTGGCAACTGTAACATACCTTTACAACAGAAAAGTTGGATTTTTTTTTTTCTGTTTAATACATCACCCGTAGAGATGGACCCAATAAAATCCCATTGCTGCAAACATTTTTGCCATCTGCAAATGCCAAGTGTGAGTGAATACCCAGTCCTGCCCGGGCCATCAAGCCACTCTGACAGGGTGGAAGGACTGGGAGGTGACCAGAGGTGTCCTCCAGCAGTTACCTGTCACTCTAAGATTGTGCAGTTACCTTAAATACCCCAGTGCTCTCAGTGGAGGCTTTGGCTCAGATCCACCACAGCCCCAGGCCCAGGTTTCTTTAACATCTGCAGCCAGGCTGGAGGCACAGAACTGGCTGTGCAGCCGTGGGAATAGATGGGGAGAATGTTATGTCCAGCAATGTTTCCCTGGGATTTTGTGAGGCTGAATAAAACCAGATGAAAACCTTGTTTGGGACCTGAGGGTTATTGTAAAACACGCTGCAGCACCTCCACTGACACAGAGAGCCAGGAAGTATGATTTACTTTTTCTCTTACATCTGAGCTGCTATGACAGCAGCATATTAGATCAACAACTTCATTTCCAGCTCCAGTTTATACCTGCTGAATTCTCTGTGCTGTGGACTGGAATGCTTCCCTCCCTGATCCACTTATGCTTGCTCCCAGGAGAGCAAACAAGACAAGACAAAAGGATGTTCTAGCCTTCAAAAGCAAGTGCTGCTGGAAGGCAGAAAGTGCTACATCCTGTGCTGTGAATAACCACAGCTCCAGTATGGCTTGGAACACACGGTGTAAACAAGATATTCTTTGGTGCATGTGTATTTAAATCTCCAAAAGATGTAGTCTGCTTCTGCCCTGAATGGGAATTACAAAAGTTGTTCAAAGTTGTTAATTTTGGGAAGTCCTGAGGAATGTTCTTGTAAAAGTTTCATCAGACACCATGACATTCATCTTTTGGGCTGCCACACGTATTTATAGAGCTGCCTGTTGAAATATGTAACTGTGAGAGGAAGTGCTGAGGAACAGGGCACAGAGATTTCAGAATTCTTTTAAACTTGCACTTTGGACTGAATTGTAAAGCAAAGTTTTGCCCTTTTTTGTAATAGGCACTGAACAAAGTATTCCTGTGAAAGAAAACCAAAGAGTTTTCTGCTGCCCTCCCTCCCTCATTACAAACCCTGCCAAATGCTGTGACTCCTGAGCATCTGATGGCTCAGGCCGTGCTGAGGCTGTCAACAGTCTGGGACCAAGGCCGTGGTAAAAGGACAGGGAGAAGTTCAGTTGCAGTGGGTTTGCAGCAGACAAAGCTGCATTTGAAGGCCGTGCTGAAGAGCTTTCCCTCGAGGAGATTTCAGCTCGGAGTCCCCCTTGGCAGTTGTGTATTGGGCCTTTCTCAGAGTCTCTGGGACTGTTGTTTATTTGGCTCTGTGTGTTTGCTCTCTAACATGCTTTCTGGGTGACAGCCAGGGTTTTGCATAGGAATTCTTAATATGGAACACTGTGCAGCACACCAGGAGCAGCTGCCCTGAGGGCTGGAAGAGAAAGCCGATCAGCAGTACGACTTAAAATATCAGCATATAGCTATACATCCAAAAGTAATTTCTTTATCTCAGTTCCACTTTTGGCTTTTGTTACTCCTTGTGATAACCCAAGGCCCTGGGATCACATCAGCTTCGTGTCAGTGCTTGGAACAACAGTGCAGGTGCATTTGGAGTTTGCTTTGTAGGCTGAAACACTCCAGAATCACCGTCTTCTGACAAACAGTTCATTTTCTTTCTTCTAAAGGGCAGCACATTCTGCTCTTTCTGTACCTGGATTGAGCTGCCAGCCGAATCTAACCAGCTTCTCTCTTCTGCTTCCTTGTGATTGTTTTTTTCCTGGATCTGAAATGCTGGGTTAGTGTAAAATAATTGATAATTCTATCCTTGCATTTTCCATTAGGCCAGAGTGAGTCTCCTTAAATAGCCCTGTTCTTTACCAGCAGCCCAGCTGTCTTTTCTGCCCCTGGAATAGTTCAGGCCATGACTTGGCAACCAGGCCTGTTCATCTTTTCCAGCCACTGAGATGTTTTTGTTGGTTGGAGAACAGCTTACAGGCAGCAGTGCTGTGGGCAAGCACATATGTGTTCCCAGCTTTCTGTTGCTTGTGGTTTTGTGTTTGGTGATCCATATTCCCCACTGCAGTTTGCAGTGAAAAACCTACAACAGAAGAGGTTGGAATTGGAACGCTTTGACCCACGCAGCCTCCAACCATTTTACCAGACACGTCTTACACTGGAGCAGCCTCCTAAAATTGGACATCCTCTCCCTGCAGCTCCCCAGCTTCTGGAGTTCCCCCTACAGTGGGATATATTTTAATCTTACTCCATCTCACAGTACAGTTTTTGTGGCTGTGCTTCAAGTGGTGAAGCAAAACTGTGGCTTCCCTGTTCAGCTGCAGTTCAGCTCTGGTGGAGTTCACAGATCCCTCTCTTAGCTGCACCTGAGAGAGAAAAAATGAAAGAAAAAAGGATAATTTCATCAAAGGACAGTAGCTGGCAGATACCTTTTTATCTTTTTTGTCTGTGACACTGCACTGATCAAATGGAGAAATGATCTGTGGAATTAAGGGAATTCCCTCAGATTGCCCATCCTTATGGAGACTCCTATACCAAGACTGGGAAATTTTTTACTGGGCAGGAAGGTCTGCAAGAGTCAGAAGGAAGTAAGATGCCTGTGGAAACCCAGGGTGTCAGCATTGCTGTCTCACAATTAATTGGTCCTTAATTAACTCCTTGTAGTACTGCTGTTCTTAATTTTAAGAATAACTGAAGCACGGTAGTACAGACCAAGTGCTGCTGAGTGCAAGTAGAGCTCTTGGGAAGCAAAAACTGACATGGGGACTTTTCAAGGATCAGTTCCAGATCCCCATTCTTCCATCTCTGCTTTTGGTGGACAAAGGGCAACAAGCAGGACAAACTCTGTATTCCTCAGAAATGAAGTGCAGAGGGTCCCATCCCTGCCAGCACCAATAAAAGTGAAGTGTGTGTACTCAACAAACCCCCTCAGGAATGGTAACAAAAACTGATGAATGCAAACAAATCAGTCTGGGTGGCTCCTTCTCAGCCCTGAAATGTTGCTTCTCCTGTACAGCCAGAGCTCAACCCTCCTATGCTCTGTTCTGTTCTCTTTGTTTCAGTCCCATGATCCAGTCTGTGGTCCAGGCATGCATCAGGGCCAAAGCAGCTGTGGACAAAAGTTTTAGGGTGATAGTGGCTTTTTCTTGGGGTCAGTGAGAGCAGGAGTGATGCTGCTGGCTTTGAAAGGTACGTGGATGGAGCGTGCCTTAGGATATGAAGTCATGTCTGGAGCTGAAGGATATTAGTAGCTTTGCTCCATAGCAGTGGATGCCCATACAAACAGGAGTTGGCTGGAGTTCCATCCATGTGAACTGCAGATCTCTGCTCCTGTGCCTCACTTTGTTCAAGTTCTATTCATGTATTTTGGAGTCAAGCACTATACCCTTAGTCAACAGGATTTTCTCTGCTAAATCCACCACCTCTCAAACTCCACCAGCCTTTAAAATGAGAGCTGTTGGAAAGCAGCCCCTGTGAAGAGATGTGCAACCACAAGAAGAGCATTAAATGATCCTGCCGTGATGCATTGGAGAGGCTTTTAGTCTGTACTTAAGCAATGAAATTGTCTTTCTTCCTATCATCTGTGTGCAGCTCTCTTTTTCTGTCGCTCAGGAAGAGTGGTTTAGAAAAGTGGCCCTGATAGTGGCCCTGAGTGGAAAACGGAAGCTGCTCACTGGAAATTCACTTTAAAAATATGACACCACCAATACCACCCCCTGAGAAAACCTTACTAAAAATGAAAATTGTTCCAAGGTCTTCGGTCTCAGTTGTGGATCACAAAACCTTGTAGCAGTTCCTAAGAGTTAGCATTCCCCCTGACAGAATAAAGGCAAGAATAAAGGCAATTCTAATCAAACAAGCTAATTTAGCCTAATGCGACAATCTCTCCATCTGCCCCGGGGTGATTGCTGTATATTTGCAAGATGCTGAGGTTCAGGAGGCTTTTTTTTCTTTAATCACTTAAGCATGATAATGCACTTTATGCTTTTTGCCCATTAAATTGTCCTCCTGGGTGGCTTCTCCCACCCTCCTCTCCCTGCTGTAGCTGTGTAAAAGTCAGCCAGTCCCACCCCACAGCAGCAGCTGAGCCCACAGTTACCCCATTTCCTTCTCCTTCCTCGAGGCAGCTGGAAGCCACCCTGGTTCCTGCTCACCGGTGGCGCTGCTGTGACAGCTGAGCCCTGCCAGCACCGAGTGCCCGGGGTGCCCTGAGCCCCCTCGGGGAGCACCCAGGCTCCAGGAGTCCCTGTTCTGGTCAGGCTGCCCAGGCCCAGCCCAGAGCTCACACAGCAACGCTGGGAGCTGTCTGGAAAGAGCCGCCTGCAGGAGGTGACCGGGGATAAACCTGCCACTGGTCCTGCGGGAAGGAAAAAGGCATCAAGGTGCTTCCCATCCCTGGATTCCCCCAGGACATGGTTACATTAATGTGTAACCTCAGAGGGTGGGGAGGCCCTGGCACAGGGGCCCAGAGCAGCTGGGGCTGCCCCTGGATCCCTGGAAGTGTCCCAGGCCAGGCTGGACAGGGCTTGGAGCAGCCTGGGGCAGTGGAAGGTGTCCCATGGCAGGGGGCTGGAACTACATCATCTTTAGGGACCCTTCCAACCCAAACCATTCCATGATTCCTTTTATTGGAGCAGCACCCCACACTCCAGGGCTGCTCAGGCTCCTTTTTCACACAGAGTCTCTTAAAGAGAGCTCTACATGCTCTGAAGCAGTTCTGACATAACAAGCAAACCAGTACAACCCATTACAGCTCCTGTAAGGGAAATGCCCTGTGCTGTGTTTCACCATGACAGAGCTGTAAATACATTTGGACTGTCCACTTTGAAGCCATTGAGAGGAAGGTGTTTTGTCTGGTGGAAAAAAAAACAAAACAAAACAAAACAAAACAACAAAACCAAACCAGTTACCAAAAAGCCCTCAGCCTCTTTTTTGGGGCTTGTCAGTTCAAAAACATCTTCAGGAGGGTGTGGAATGAGCTGGCTCGTGCACACACAGGATTATCCAGAGTGTCCTACTCTAGAGAGGATTGCAGAGAATCACGAGAGGATTTCAGAATACCAAATGACTGAGTATTACAAAGGCAGAAGAAATACAGTATCAACAAAGTGATGCAAGTGGTAACAGATAATGTAAGCAGTACAAACACTGACAGACTTTAAATTAGCTACAACCACACAGGAACATGATCTTAGACTCACTATCAGTTGATCTTGACAACAAAGTGCTTTGCTTACTGCAGTCAAACAGGCATCTAAATGTCAGGAAATCTGAAGAAAGGAAATGGGAATCCAGTTGAAAAGTCTTAATGTGGTTGTGTACATTTGCAGTGCACTCAGCATCCTGAATGCTCTGTGGTTCTGGTTAAAAAGGATGCAACAAAACTAGAAGAAGTACCAAGACATTTGACCACGTGCTTCTGACCACAGTGTCACTCTGAACAGCTCCCGTGTGAGGAAGTTTTCCCACACTATTCCCATCATTAAAAGGTAGAATCCATTGCCATGGGGGTCTGTGAAGCGCAGCCAGGGCAGGACAGCTCCAGCTGGCACAGGTGTGCTGGTGACACTGAGTTCAGAGCAGGCTGTGGGGGTGGCAGACCCCGGCAGCCTTTGGGAACAGCTTTGGGAACACACTGCCTCCAGTGAATCTGGGCCACAATTATTTAGGGTTCTGGGATGCATGTGAGCAAGATATGTAACAAGGGCTGGTGTTCTGTGGGAAAGGGAGGAACTGGACTGGGATGTTACATTACAGTGAGGCTGCTTTTAAATTGAAATTCAGGATTTGTGCATCAGCAGTAGCCTCCAAACTGGCTGGTGCCTGTAGCCTCCAAACTGGCTGGTGCTTTTGTGGTTCCAGGCAGATTAACCATGAAATCGCTGCTGAATTCACACCAGACACTTAATCAGATAAATCCATTATGTTCAAATTAAGGGTATGTTCCACTTCTCCAGAAATTCATGTCACTTTAGAGGCCTCGGCAGCTTTTCTCCAGTTCTGTAAATGTATTTTATAAATAAATATACAATGGAAATTTCTAGTAACAAGCCTGTTTCAGAAGCTGGGTTTGGTGCCACACACACAACTGTCCCTGTCTGGGCTTTTTTTTTTTTTTCCAACTCCTACGTGTGTTTCTCATATTTTCCAGGAGTGTGTCTGTGGTAGAAGTTCCTTGGTGCTCTCCTAAGGGCTGGAGAGCCTCAGTCCTTCTGTGGAGGAGGACATCTGCCTCTGGGGCTGCAAGGAACACACAACCCCAGGAAAATCCCTTCAAGCCCTGTCTGGGTCCTGGGCTCTGCTGTTGCTGCTGCTGGGTCCCTCATCCCCAGAACAGAGCTGCTTGTTCTCTCCGTGGAGTAGGAACAGTTGGGGATTTGTTCAGTGTTATTTACTCGGCCCAAAAGAGAGGGGAAAAAAAAGGAGAATTATTTCAAATGGAAAGTGCCCATAGCAGCCAGGTAAACAAGAAACCCATGTGAAATAAAGCCAGACAGAGACAGGGTGTGTTTGTCTGCTCTTGCTCTTTGCCAGGGATTTGTGCCTCAAACCTTCAGTAAGACTTGGGGAAAAACAAACAAACAAACAAACAAAAGTAGCTGTGGGAGTGGGTTCTGTTCCAGAGTCTGAAATTACACCTCTTCCAGCCCAGGCTGATCCTTCCCTCACTGTTGATATACATAAAAATATATTGCAGCCAGTAGCTATAAAATTCCATCCTTTTCTTCTGTCTGGTCTAAAGAGATGGAATTCTGTATCATTGCTAACCACAGAGGGTGTGCACACTCAGAAACAACACACAGAATCCCTTGATGCTTTTTAAGGTGCTTTTTCAGACCTACAGATCTCCTGTCTCCAAGAAGGGATGTGTCCTTACCTCCAGAGGAGACAGTGTCGTAGGGCAGAGCTGTGTGCCACGAGCACTGAGGCTGATCCTGACATCTGCTGAGGTGTGGATTTGCCATTCTTCACTACTGCGAGCCACAGGATGCTCTGAGACTGCCAGATAACATTTTAATTCCCCTTGTAATTGCAAAGCAGAGTCTGCTAGAAAATGGGAATCTCTCCTGTTGGAATTTTCACAGGGAATTCCCCCCTTTGACAATTTCCTTTCAGGAAAGAATGATTTTCCCCATGGGGTGAATCAAAAAATCAAATATACATAAAAGCTGCTGCTTTACGGCTTTCCAAATTTGTCTTTGCAAAATAAAACAATGGCAGAAGAAGGGGTTCCCCTCTTACACTCACACATTACAGCCAGAAGGGAAATCAATTTGTTATCAGGTGTTCTCTCACTTGACTCACTGCTAAAAGAAGAAGTCTTCATTTCTCTTACATCTATAAAAAAACTGGGGGTGGAGGGGGTGTCAGCACAGCAAAACAAACCACACCCCAAAACCTCAATATTTCCTCACCAAAAATAAAAAAAGAGAATAGGCTCTGTTCAAAAATCCCCAGTCCTGTGACACGTTGTTTTTCATCCTCTGGTGGTTATAAAGAAGCCCCTATTTCCTCCAGAACCCCCTCAGTAATCAGTGCACTGGCTGTGTCTGCCCAAATCAACCAATTTTCTGTCCGATTTGCGCATGGAATTTCATTTTTGGAATGTGCCTCTTCATCCCTTTGCATTCGGGGGCTGAGAGTGACCTGTTGTGGGTCCTAAATGCAGGTGGAATAAATACTCCAAGTGTGGGCACTGACAGATGGCAGAGCTTTGTCAGTGGGGCCCGTTTGGCCCTCCTCAGTGCCACAGCAGCGTTCCTGCTCTGGGCATTCCCTGCTCCCGGTTTAGGTGCCAACCCTCTCTCCTCTCCATGAGCACACACAGACCAAAGAGCAGAATTGCAGGAAATGAACAGAGGCAACAAGAGGTGAGAGGAAAAAATTCACAAAGGCCACAAACCTTTGCTTCCTTGTACTTTTTTCCTTCTGCTGCACAAAAAGCTGCAGCTGGGCAGTCTTCTCATCATTTTCCACTCACCTAAACAAGCTCTCTGCCCTGACCCGACACACACTTCTCTTTGCCGTGTTGAGCTTCAGGGTGAATTTTTTGTGTCAGTTTGTAGCTCTCAAACCTGCTCCATTTTGTGGCTATAAACTGACTTTTTTTTTTTTGTTTCCCTGCTGTGCTGTAGATGCCAAGTTGGAGGCCATGCCAAGGCTTTGTATTTTACAATGGAAGTGCTGATGAATAGAAGCTGATTAAGGCTTTCCATCCTGCTTTTTAGGAAGGAATGGGTTTTAGTGAAGCTGAGGTACTTCTGGCACTGGATGCTATTGCAAGGAAAGGTGTGATTTTAACCACCAGATGTCTGGATTTGCACTGCTGGCCCTCAGCTCTCAGTGCTTGATGCCTTTAGGTAAGGCTGGGATTCCAAGGGCTGTGTGCCAGACATTGCCACCTTTTGCTTTTTTTTCTCTCTGGAGAGTCTCACTTTAAATTTAGGTCTGTTCTTATCAAGAATTTGAGGTGAGCATGCCTACATTGCTGTGTACAGTCCACTAGGAAAAGAAATACCAGATCCTTCTTACATACTTACACCATCTGGGATATTTCTGCACCTACAGCTGTGATATTGTTACAAACCAGTTTAAACACAGAAGAGCCAAGAAAATTAAGTCTGTGAATAAAACTGATCAAACCCAGAAATGTTCAAAATCTACCCAAAAATATTATTAAAACCAAATTAGGTTAGATGTTGGTGCCAAAAAAATTGATATATTTTATTTAATAGTAAAAGAGGCAAAGAGAAAGAAAGAGAAAAGAAAGAAATAGAAAAAGAAAAGGGGGCACAGACAGGGAGGGAGTGACAGGGGTTAGGTGGGGCCTGGGTCAGGATGTGGTGGTCTTCTCTGCAGCTTTTGCAATACAGTTTTGCTACAAGAGGCAAAAGTTTCTCATGAAGATGTTTAAGCCATAAATTATAACATTTCCATCTCTGACAGACATCCTTCCTGGAAGTCATCTTCCACTGAGCATCCCTGGATGTGAGTGCTGGGAAACCTCTCAGTGCAAGCTGAGAAGTAACTTGGCCCCTTTGACTTTTTTCAAGCTACTTTTCACGTGTCTCATGGAACATTCAGAATTGGAAGGGATCCACAAGGATCATCGAGGCCAAGCCCTGGCCTCAGGACAACGCCAAAATCACAAGTTTCATTCCTGTGTGAAAGATTACATGTTTGTATATATAGCAGAAAAGTTAAAATATCATTATTTTTGTGGACATTTTAAGTGTCAACATTATTTTCCATCTAGAAATAGCTGGGTATCAGCAAGCGGCAGTCCCAGGCTGAGAAAGGACAAAGTGGGATGAACTCTCCTGAGCAGAAGATGGAAGAAGGTGGATTTTAAGTCCTGGCTGGCTCGCTGTGGGGCTCAGCTTTGTTTAGTGAGTGGTGTGAGTTCTTCCTGTAACACGCCTTAAAAGGGAAGTTCTCATTGAGGTAGCCGTTTAGCTCTGAGTCATGCGAGTGAAATGCTCAGGCTGTTTCTCTGACAAACGCGGATCCAAATTCCTGAAAGTGGTCTCACTCCTGAAAGAGACTCACCAAGCTTTGTCTTTCCTAGCTGCAAACAACAAAAAGAAATGGGAAGACTCCTTTCGTGTCTCCTTACTCAAATTTATCTTTGCTAAGTGGCCTGATAAGTACAGGGAGGGAGTAGGAAGTGACACACTGAATCTGTCCAGGAAACATCTTTGTAATTACACTGTGTTTGTTACCATGGAGATCCCAGGAAATGGCAGTGGTGGTGTTTGGCTGGTGAGCACCAGGTCTGCACCTGAGCAAGGGTTTTTTCTTTTCCAATTCATCTTCCACCACGGCTGGCTGACCTTTCTCCCCTGAGCCATAAATATCTTTAAAAACCAGTGCTGTGCAGATGTGTGCAAGTACCAGCCTGAAGAATGCTCAGTCCCAGGAAGTCACAGGTGGCCGAGTATTAAAAATCCAGAAAACATGGAATAAGAACTGCCAACACAGACAGCAAGCAGCATCCCCCCAGCACCGTATGTTACAACTAGTAGGGCAAAGCCATATTATGTGTTTTATTGCTATTTATCAGAGTGTATCTCTCAGGAGGAACTGGGGCAGAAGGAGGGAGGGAGGGGAGGACAAGGATCACATAACTGGGATAGACACAGAGACTGAAGGGTCATGTGGCAGTGAATGGGGAGTTTGCCTTCCCCGAGCAGGCTGCACCAGCGAGGCAGAGCAGCTGGATGGAAGCTCTGCACTCAAACATTGACTGGTTTCACATCTTCCTAGCAATTGCAAACTGTCATCTGTAGGATTTTCTAGTCCAGGTTACACAAGGCCTGCTAACAGCAAATGCCAGCAGCTGTGCTAACCCTGTGTCGGATTTTATATTAATGTTTACACTGGTAACTGAGCACACCAAGTGCTCTCAGTGGAAGCTTGGGTAGTCCCGGCTGGGAGCAAGGCTCACTGTGCCCTCTAGTGCACTCTGCCTGCAGCTCCACTGTCCCTCACCAGGACACGAGGAGAAGGAAGATGAAGCTCTTTTCCCCAGCAGTGGCTTGGCACGGCGTCCTGCACAGGACAAGGACTAGAATTACACCAGCATGGTACCAGAGCCAAGGCACAGCCCCGTGGTTGTGGTCTGGTGAGAGCTGACCCCCACAGCAATCCGAGTGTTGCCTAAGCACAGATCAAAAAATGTACATTCACAAGTGAGGAAAGAAAAACTCTGTACTCTGATTTCCTTTTGTCCTAGATAAAGCCCATACTAAAAAAAAAAAAAAAACCAAAACCAAAACACCTGTTGAATAAGAGTATTTCTAGGTGTCAGACAGCTGGGGTCTGTTTGGGGCTATGCTGCCATCTCCCACATTCCTTTCAGTTCCCCCACTGCAGAGCATCCAGCACATTTCCAGCCCCAGGTTTCCCAGGAATAAGACCTCTAGCAAAGCTGGGCTTTTTTTGCCTTACATTGCTTATTGCAGAGGTGTAGGGGAGTTCTGGATGGTATGGGGTTTGTTCTTTCTGCACTGAACTGTCCCTGGGACAGCAAACTAGGAAGGTGAAAGTCACAGATTCTTATCACAGAATATTCTCAGTCGGAAGGGATGGACCAACAAGGATCATCAGGTCCAGCTCCTAAGTGAATGGCCCATCCAGGAATCAAACCTGCAAAGTTGGTGTTTTTAGCACCGTGCTCTAACCAACTGAGCTAATCTCAAATTGTCTTATTTAATTCTTCAAGAATTCTGAAGGAAGTATTGCTCTCCTCCTGTGGTCAGAGAACTCCTTCTGTGTAACCAGTTTTGTGTGAGAGCCAGAGACCTTCTTATAGCTGTAAATGGATGGGGCTGATGAAATAGGTAGCAGGCTTTAGGGAGAGAAACCTTCTGAAATTGTTGCCTGGCACTGATTTCCACAGGACTCTATGTACTGGTGGGAGCAGGGGCCATCATGTCAGCAGTTGGATTTTTCGGGTGCTGTGGAGCAGCGCGGGAGTCCCAGTGCTTAATTGGAACAGTGAGTAAAAGGTTTCCAGGGCCTGCGCTGTGCAGGGAAACCATCCAAAGCATTCAGTGCTTGGTGTCATTAATGGAAAGATCTTTATAGTCCAACACCTGAACGGTCTTATGTCCTTTTATTGGCTAATCCAGTTTCTCTGGACTCAGCAGCCACCATGCTGTTGCAGAGCTGGCATGCATGCAGAGGTGTCCTTGCTTGTCCCTTGAGATGTATTCCCTGGAATTACTCTCTGATTTTCCTGAAGCTCCCTCTGAGCCACATCTTTGCCTTTGTTTGAATGTGACAAGGAATCTGCCTTGGCAGTCCTGTGCAGAGCTTCCTCAGGAGCTTTGGTTCAGGGTGGGCTGTTGAGGCCTGGGGAGGACGAGGGGCTGGCTGGCAGCCCCCATGAACAAGCAACACTCATGTGAGATTCTCTCCTTCCTCTGCAGTTCTTTGCTTGCCTGTTGGTGATATTTGCAGGTGAGGTCACTGCTGGAGTATTTGCCTTCATAGGCAAGAAAGTGGTAAGTAGCCAACAGCCTCTGATGTAACAATGGGGTAGTTATGGATTCCAGTGCCCACTGACCTGGCTCTTCCATAGGAAAACCTTCCAGGAGACTTTTTCCTGCAAGACTGTCTGACATTCTTATCTGGAGCCAATGACAGCTTGTGTTATCACAAGTTTGGAACAGGATGAAGTTTTTAGCTCCTCTGTTCAAGAAAAGGTGGAGGTGTGGTTCAGCCTTGAAGGAACATCAAGGGGAGCTGTATGAAAAGAGGGTATTGCCTGGGAGAAGGGCAGACAAATTCAGGCACTGAACTTCCCCAACTCAGAGTGTTTAACCAAAGCGCAGAACAGAGCCTATGAACACTCTGACCCTCTAAATGCCACCAGGCCACAAACCCTTCTGGCTTTTGAGTCACCATACCTGTTTACCAGGCACAACTTTTTGCCCTGGAGTTGAGGACACAAGGTGAAAGCCTGGGATCGTGGGTAGGATGGATTTGCAACTCTCTTAGAAAGTCTGATTTCTGCAGGCAATACAGGAAGCCCAGAAAATCTACGAAGATGCTTATGAGGACTACATGAAAAACCCAGTGGGGAAGGTCAACAGTACCATCTATCGCTACCACGTGGCTGTGAGTACTCCTCCACCTTAACACCCCCCTCCACTGCTCCACTGCCACACTGCCCATTAGAATCCAGAATTCCTCCCTCTGAGGTGTGGCAAAATAGAACTGAATGTACTTAAAATCCAGTCAGAGGCTCACAACCCTGAGAGTTTCCCGAGGGCTCTGTCAGAATGCTGGTTTTTGGATCTCTACATTTGAAAGTGCAATTAGCCAGGCTTTGAAATTTCTGATGCCTCTGGTCTCTGTGTGCAGAAGAAATTACTCTTATGGCCCTTCTGGAGCTGAAATCCACAGATAAATACTTGCAAATGCAAAGAGAGGGAGAAATGTCTGCATCCCTCTGCATCTGTCAGAGAAAACGTGGCCTGTGTCCCAGGACCCACAGTGTGGCTGAACCAAGTCGGTGAGAGATCAGAAGCACATGTGTGACACAGTTCAGGCCACCCAAAAAGTGAATGTCTGAATCAGTTACAACCTGTGACTTCTTTAATCCTGTTTGTGTCCATCCTGGATCTCCACTGCCTCCCATGGAGAGCAAGCCCAAGCTTTGTTGCTCCTTACAGCAATTCCCACGTTCTTTAGAACAAACATTTCACAACCTCAGACCCTTTTGTCCTTCTCCCATAGCTCTTATTTCTGACCCAAAGAGGAATTCCAAGCATTTTGTGGGAGATAGGCAAACAGGAAAAACAAACCCTCTGAAACTCTGATTTATTACTGTCTCCAAACCCAGCACGATGTTGTGTCAGAAATAAAATTCCAGCATTCTCTGCTGTGCTTCTTGTGCATTGCCCATAATTCTGTATATATTTGAACTTTCTGCTTTCTCCCTTTAACAACTCCTGTTTTCTTGTAAGCCAGGGATCTGCTTTTCCCAAATCCACTTGTTTGCTTTGTTATGAAATACTGTAATAAAAATCTCTTCTGGTCATTGTTGTTAATACAAATGTGGCTGTTTGCTGTGGCCTCAGACAATTGAAACTAATTTTTGAGAATTTTGTCCCACGCAATTGGAACTCTACCAGAAGCAGCAGTTTAAATAGAGAGAAAAAGGTTATTATTTGATCTGTACAAATTATTTTTTTAGTTAGTTTGTTGTCTCACTTTCAGTATGAAAGTATGTCCCTAAACCAGGACAAAATAACAACTGACTTTAATTATGAAACAGTCTGTGGTTTCCCCTCTTTGATCCTCCATCTCTCTCTCATTCAGCTCCAGTGCTGTGGTAAAGGTAACGTGGAACAACAAACAGGATTACCCTGTCCAGAGAACATCCAGCTGCCAAAGGCAAGTGTCCTCTGTCCTGCTTGTTCTAATCACTTCTTCTTGTCAGTTCTTTAGTAAAATTGGAGACATTCTGTAAGTAAAAGAAAGGAAGAAGTTTTTTTACCTTGCAAATTCCAGCATGATATTCCTTATGGATGGAGCAGAGTGGAGACAGAATTAAGCTGGAGGTCATATTGCCCTCAGTCATGACACCTGTTTGTGTCATCCCATGGTAGCTGAGACAATATTGCACCATCTGAAAGGAAAAGGGGAAAGGAGGGAACAGAACAGGATCCCACATTCCCCATGGAGGCTGAATTTTGGCAAGTGCCCACCTCAGTCATGCATGGAGCCTTCTGACCAGAAACTTCATTGGTGTTAAGAAAGATATTTCTGTAATTTCTGTCTTTTCTGGAATCTGCTTGTGAGTTCAATGTCAAAATGAAGCACCAAACTTCCTGAATTAGCATGGCCTGTTACATAACGGAGTTTAAATTTAGGGAGAAAACTGAGTGTAAGAAAATTACTTGCATGTGTCAGCCTCTCCAGGCAAGAGGTACAGATGCCTCACCAGGAAAGGGAAGATGCTGGGAAAATTATCCAGCAAAACCCAAGGTTTAGATGCAGGAATTAGAATGGTGACTGCACTAATATTTTTGTGTTTATCTGTTGCTCAGTGAGAACAGCTGATAGAATTGATTGAAATATAGATTTCTAGGCATTAAAAAATACTTTGATTTTGTTTTGAACAGAACTGCCTGGCTGAAATTCAGAATGTAATTGATACTCAGCTGCGCTTAGTTGGAATTGTTGGAATTGCAATTGCTAGCATCACAGTGAGTAAATCCATGTTCTCCAGTCTCTCCTTGAGCCCACTACCCTGCCCCTTACTCAAAGCTTTGTGGAAGGTATTTTGCAGCAACTGGTGAGATTCCTCAATTCTTCTTGCTTCCAGTGTGTCTTCTCCCTGGGAATTGCCCCCATCAGTGCAAGCAGAGCTGTGTGACTGTGCTTTTCAAGTTCATTTTGTGTCCTTAGACAGGGTCCAAAGTAATGCTAATCTTCTTTTGTTCTAAGAGTAGGACAGCAGAGGGCACATGAACCAAACTGAAAAGCAAAAGGCTGTAGCAGCATTTATTGTATTCCAAAACAACTGCAGTCTGATGCTTTCAGTCCTTCAGGATACATTCCTTAGTTTTCATGGGGAATAGAGAGTACCCACTAGAGCTGTGACCAGTAGATGTCACCCTGTCCCAAGGACACAGCAGGACCGGCGGGCTGGGGCTCACCAGGCTTTAACACAAAGCTTTTCAGCACATCTGTGCCATGACTTCCTTCAGACTCAGACACCAGCAACATGAGGAGCCACAGTATGAGTAAAGAAACAGTCCCTTAGCTGCTGGAAAGAGCAGGACATTCACAGAGTTATGTGGACACTGAAAAGCAGCTGAAGGGTTTCTGCAGGTAACAGAAACCATGGCGTGCAAATTAAACAATCCTGGGGCTTGGATGAAACATGAAGGGACTTGAAATTACAGTGGGGGTTGGACAGAGATCAGTAACATCAAGGACACACCAGAGCTGGGATCATCTCCCCTTGGATCCCCAGCTCAGACACAGTGAAGGTCCTGAAGTGACCACAGCCTCTTCAGCAGCAGAAATGCACCTGCACCTTTTCCTGCGCTTGTTTCTGTCACTTGCTGGGCTGTGGGAGCTCAGCTGTGCCCATCCTAAGGGACACGTGTGGGATGGGGACATGAACCCAGGGCTTTAACAGCCCATGTCACACCCTTAGCAGTGCAGCCTCAGGAGGCAGCTGCTTTGGAGAGCTGACCTGTGGCAAGAAGGCAGAGCCTCTGGCAACAGCCACTGTTCTGTGCTTTTATCATCCCCTCTGGAGACCAAGCTCCCTGGCACGAGTGGGGGTTTAGATTTAATGTACAGCCTTGCTCTTGAGCACAGGAGCTATCCAGAGCCCAGCACCAGCTCGGGGGGCTCTGCAATCACCCTCTGCTCTTACTCACGTGTGTCATGCTCCATGTAGAAGCATTCTGAAACTCAGAACACTCCAGTGCAATACCAGGATAGCACCAATAGTCACAGTTATGATGTGACTTAAACTGATGTTAGTAACATTAATATTTGGGGCAGTTGTGCTTGGCTGGACATTTAGAACAAAGAACAGTGAAACCAGCGTGAGCTGATAAAATCAGTGAAACCTCCTCCATGTTTATTGTCTGATGTTTTGGGGTTGGTAGACGGAAGCAGTCACTACTCTGCCATAGGGACCTTCAGATTGTCTGATATGCAAATTGTTTTATAACTTTCTGAGTGGATCCCTAAATCCCATCCCTTCTCTTCTAGATCTTTGGCATGATATTCAGCATGGTTCTGTGCTGTACGATCCGTAACATGAGAGAAATGATCTAAAACTGTCACTGCACAACTGTGCCCCAGGAGCTCCAGACTAAGCTTACAAGAAGTGCTCTTCTACCCAATTTAATAATTGTAATGCATTTAATCAGTGTTTTAACATACTGAGAGGAAAATATCCTGTTAGGTGATCAGGTGAATTGTATTAGTTACAGTAAAACTGAAGTGAACAAAAAAAAGGGGTTTAAAATGTCCTTTTTGATGAAAAAAGAGCAAAGGTGCATCTGAGACTAATTTGATTTTTAATGTTTGTATATGTGCAATTAAGAGTTTACACACGTATAGACTTTGTGCAGGCATATGCATGTGTCTCGTTACAAACTCCTCTGGATGTGAGCAGGTCCCTGGACGTGCAGCACCTGTCCAGGTGAATATCTGCAGATGGAACACGTGTGTGCACATCCCCCAGGGACACAGTGCTCAGAGCCCTCTCCCACCGAGCCCCCGTGAGCCAAGAATCAGCAGAGGGACAAATGCCATTGTAAGAAGTAAGACCTATGATCCATTTTGTGACTTTATTTTCCAAAGCCCAAACAGAGCAGAACTAATAAAATTGTACTTTATTTAAAAAAACAATTAATGCCTAAGGGTCTGCTCCAGCAAACTGGAAGAGTGGACCCACTGACTTCACTGTCATGCAGAGGCTGGGTATTTATTTTTTGTAGGACTGGACCCTTCATGCAAATGCAGAAAGCTCTGGGGGAGAAAACACGTCCAAGGAGATCCAGGCTAAAGGAAGAGGGGGAAAGAGGTGGGAAGCTGGCAAGACCAGGCAGTCATTTGGGACCAACTGCAGTGCAAAGTGTGCTTAAGCTTCTCAAGCTAGGCTGAGATACACCAAAAAACCCAGCTGTGAGTTCAAGGGGCCACTAAAATCCACATTCAGCAGCCCCTTTGTCCCAAAAGCCTCACTGTGGCTACAAACTGGTGCAGGAGTGGAGCCTAGGTCCAGGAAAGCAGCCCCTTTGTCAGGTCTCTGGAGAATCTAACTGGCCTGTGGAAGCCAAACAAAGAGTGAAAGCGGTCAGAAAAAGACACACAGCACTTTAATATCCTCACTTTCTGCTTCTGTGACTATCACAGCTTCCACGGGGCTCTTACCTCAACCTCTCGCCCCTTCCTGGGGGCAGAAGGCAGGAAAGAAAGATGGGACATTTTTACAGAGCCATGAAGTAAGTTTTCTTACTGGCACCTTTAGATTGCTTGTCAGGTATAAAAATTACACTGTGTGCTTGAAATACCTCAGGGCTTGCGTTTACATAGTTTCTTTTCTGTATTTTAATTTTTCTACTTGTCATATTTATTCAGAAGAGAATGTTCCTTTTAAACCAGCCTAGAAGGGAGAAAGGTTGTCCCCAGAAAAATAAGTTACATCAAAGGCTCAGGACCTCTTAAATTTTGGCTTACTCAAGATAATTCAGAGTTTCAGAGAACAGCTTTTGGCTAACTGTACCCCCACAGCAGCAGATCTGGTGATCACCAGTTCAGATTCCTGATGCAGTTGTTCCACACATGCTGGGGAGTTCAGTTAAACTACACATTCCAATAGACCATTGTCCAAGAGGCCTTGGAATTTATAAGTCATGGGCTCCTCATTCCACTGAAACACAGTGGAACAAAATGGGATTTCAGGAAATACGTGTTGTGTGGGATATACCACCCTTTATCTGTTATTTATTTTTTATCTCTTATTCCCCAAAGAAACTCAAACTCCCATCAGTTTTCTGTCACTTCAGGACTTGGGGCAGTGCTGCTGCTCCAAGTCTCTGGTTTAGTTGACACATCTTGCTGTCTCCTGCATGGATTTTGTCTTTTCCAGTCATCCAACCACGAGCTGTGGCACTGCCCTAAGAGCTGGGCACGGCAGGCACTGCTGGCTGAGCCGTGTCTAGGCTGAGCTTTAGGCTGGCAGGGACACATGAAATCACCCACCAGAAAAGAGTGAGGCTTGTGTCACTCTGTCACAGCTGATTAGCGACGGATGGTAATTAAAAACAGGGCCTGGGACCTCATTCTGCAAGAACCAGCACAGGAAACAGGGCCCTGATGTGCTGCTTGCTCCTCAGACAGGCTCAGCTGGGAGAACAGCAGTGGCAGCAAATCCATGAGGGTCTCAAGCTGAACCTTAGAAATCAGTTGAACACAGCAGCCAGCAAAGCAATTTCCTGGCTCCCAGGAGTACCTGAGACTGTCCCTACAGTGGTTGTGCTCTGAAGAGATGATGGGGTAGTGCCCAGCTGGGGTGTGTTGTCCCAAGGAGCACTGGCAGAAAGAAGAAACCCTTGTAGAGTGTCATTTTTGCCACTCAGGACAAGCCAGCTTTCCAGGAAAATCAGTAAAAGTAGCACCAGAGCCAGTGGTTCGGGTTCCAAGACTGTTGTCCTACAGGGATAGAAACTGACTGCAAATAAAGCAATTTCCTTGTGTTACATCCCCCCTCATAATGACAGCGTTCTATTCATTTTAAACACATCCACACGTTCCTCAAATTTGTAGCACCAGAATGTAATGACAGGACCAGAGTTTATCTTTTTATTTATTATTTCTTGAGTGAGTTGGAAGATGCCCACTCCTGCTTGGAGATGCACTGAATGCCAAGGCAGCTCGCAGAACCTGCTGCTGCTGCCCCAGCCCTCCACTCCCCCAGAAGTACAAAACCACCCCAGTGCCTTAGGAAAACAGGGAAAAGTGCTAGAAAAAAAAACCTTCTATAAATTCAGACTCGAGCCACCAGACTTTCTGCTGAAGTGTTTTGGGTTTGTGATTTTTTTTCTTCCTCTAAAGAAAGCATTAGTTTTCTGAGCATTCCTGCATAAGCTCTAGGGTTGCAGTTATTTAGGTCTAGGGGATACTTGCACTGCATACCAGGAACAGGACAACACCTGTGCCTGGTTTAGTTCTCTAAGTTATTATAAATTAAGCTGGAACTCAACATGTACTAGTGCCTTTAACAGAATGCAGGGATAAAGGTCTTTTGTAGTTTCCTGCTGTTGTCAGGTGCTTCAGATAATTGCAGTTTTCTCTGCATCTTAGTAACTGAAGGTTATTTTTTCAGAGTTACTGCCACATAAGGCAGCAAAAACACCCATTTATCTTGTCCTTTGCACCTCTGTCAGAGGAAAGTGACAAAAGATCAGATCCCTCCAGGTGATATAATTTTGAAAGCACATCACACACGTTTTCTTGTTCTCCTGTCAGCATAAAGATATAAGTTGTCGATGCCCTTACTGTGTCTCTAAACATCCTTATTCACATTTCCCTTGTCTAATTTTTCTAAGTTACTGATTTCAGTGGGAGCTTCCTTTGTCACAGGGAAACCTCAGCCAGTTTTGGTACCTCTCAGAAATCACACAGCAGCTGATGAAGCTCAGCCCTGTGACATCCCTACAATGAAGAGTAGTATCTCACTTGTCTTGATACTGATAGTTTTATAACAAAACACGTTTCATGTGTCTTGAAAAAGAAACAGAGTTGTCTTAAGCCCTCAAATGCTGTATTGCACAGCCTTTGCAGGCTATGGATTAACAGCATCGGATGCTGTCCATAGAAAATGTACATAAATAAAGCTTTTCAATCTTGTTCCTCTCTATTGGTGCTCCAGCCACGAGGTTCTCCAAAACACTAACCACTTCCAGGATAATGTGTATGGCGTAGCATAAATTCTGATTTTGGACAGAACTGGCATTTCATGCTGTCAAGTCTGTGGCAGAATTACCTCTTGCTTTGAAAGAAAACAAACTCAACTCTGTGGCTGAAATTAGCTTTCACTTCCCTATGATGTGTTCCGAAGTGGCGTTTTACCGGCTGTGTGTCTCGAATTTGAAACAACTTCCTAATAAAAATAACCTGGAATAAACGACTCCCGGAGAGAACTCGATCCGCGCGGCCAGAGCCCCCCCAGGCCCTGAGGGCACCGCGGGGCTGCCTCCGCCTCACCTGCTGCATCCAGGCGGGCTCCAGGTGACAGAGCAGCCCTCGGCCAGCGAGGCAGGCAGGGCCCCGGACTGGGGACCGGGACTGGGACTGGGACTGGGACTGGGATTGGGATCGGGATCGGGATCGGGACCCGCCGGGATCCGAACCCGGCACAGCCGGAATTCCCCTCAGGGCCCCGCGTGCCGGGGAGGCCCCGCCCACTGGGCGGGACAGTGGGCGGGGCTCGCTCCCCATTGGCCGCTCGCGCTGCGGGCGGGGCGGTGCCACAATCCCAGGATGGTTTGGGCGGGAAGGGACCGTAAAGCTCTTCCCACTGTCCCAGGCTGCTCCAGGCCCTGTCCAGCCTGGCCTTGGCCACTTCCAGGGATCCTGGGGCAGCCACAGCTGCTCTGGGCACCCTGTGCCAGGGCCTCCCCACCCTCATATATTCTTCTTAATATCCAGTCTAAACCTACTGCCTGTGTGAAGCCATTCCCCCTTGTAGTCTTCCTTCTGGCACTGGAAGGCCACAATAACGTCACCCCGAAGTTTCTCTCCTCCAGGCTGGACAATTCTAATCTCCCAGCCCTTCCTCCCAGCAGAGCTGTTCCATCCCTCTGATCATCCTGGTACGTCCTCTGGACTGGCTCTTGCTCCTTCCTGTGCTGGGCGCCCAGGGTTGGAGGCGACTGTGCAGGTGGGGTCTCACCTGAGCCGGGCACAGGGGCAGAATCCCCCCCTCGAACGCTGCCCACGGCGCTTCCGTGCGGGGGAACACCTGAGCAGGGCAGAGGGGCAGAATCCCCCCCTCGAACGCTGCCCACGGCGCTTTCGTGCGGGGGAACGCCTGAGCAGGGCAGAGGGGCAGAATCCCCCCTCGAACGCTGCCCACGGCGCTTTCGTGCGGGGCAGCAGCGGCGGGGCCGGTACGGCGGGGCCGCCCCTCAGAGCCCTCGCCACAGCCCCCGCGGGTGCGGAGCGCGGGCCGCTCCTCCGGCCGGGGGAACCGGGGTAGCGCGGGCCGCTTCCCCTGCTTCTCCTTCCCCTGCTTCTCCTTCCCCTGCTTCTCCTTCCCCTGCTGCTTCTCCTTCTGCTTCTCCTTCTGCTTCTTCTCCGTGCTCCACATGTGACTGCGTCCGGGTCTGTGCCTCTCTGGGCGCAGCCGCGGCTCCAGCCCCGGCCCCCCAGCCCGTTCTGTGCTCTCCCCCCGGGCCGAGGGGCGGACGCGGGCTGAGGATGCTTGGGCTGCCCTGGTGAGGATGCTTGGGCTGCCTGGTGAGGATGCTTGGGCTGCCTGGTGAGGATGCTTGGGCTGCCTGGTGAGGATGTTTGGGCTGCCTGGTGAGGATGCTTGGGCTGCCTGGTGAGGATGCTTGGGCTGCCTGGTGAGGATGCTTGGGCTGCCTGGTGAGGATGTTTGGGCTGCCTGGTGAGGATGTTTGGGCTGCCTGGTGAGGATGCTTGGGCTGCCTGGTGAGGATGCTTGGGCTGGCTGCAGATCCATCGCTGAGTTATGTGGAAACCGCCTTGGGATAAATGGAAGGTAACAAACACCTGTCTGGAAGGTGATGATTATTGGGCTTGCGGGTCTTAAACTTGAACATGAAAACTGCTTAACACAGTCCTCGGAGGGCACGGAAACGTATGGTTATTTAAATAAATACTTTAGCACAATGTTGTTGTGTTGTTAGCACAAACGTCTCACTTCGGCGTTTTCTGAAGTGTAAAAGAAGGCACATTGGTTATTTTTGTCTCAATGATTTTTCATAGGCATTAACTATAAAGGTAGACTTGGTTTTTGTTTGTATTGAAGACAAATCTGCCAGGCCATAAAGGACATTACAATAACTCAGCAGTGATGCTGATACTGTAAATAGGACAAGTACCCTCTTTCTGTTTTGATAAGTACAAGTGCTGCTTAATAGTAAGCAGAATTATATTTTTCTGTGCTTAATAACATTTTTAACAGTCCAGACACCTTGAGAAAGCTCTGGCTGATCTTAAAGCTGAAGACTTTGTTTCTTTGGCATTTACCAGATACCATAGGGGCTGCTTTGTTCAATAAATACCTATTTCCCATGTTTTTTCTACCACTCCTGTGCTCTTTACCAACCAGAGAGCAGCACTTCATGTTGCAGCCCTTCCTTGGAGAGCTTGGGAGACCACAGCTCCTCTGATACACAGAAGGGGCTGGGAATACCACATTCTCACCACCAGAAAGTATTTGTAACTAAATTGTAACTAACCTCTCCTGTTCTGAAGAGTTTTAGAAATAGTCTTGTACAAAATTAGCTATAACTGGGTTATTTAAACCATGGGTGTAAGGGATCTGTTTTACAGAAGTTGGGCTGCTCCTGCAGATGCTCTGGATTTTCTGTAAATTTCAAACTTGTTTTTGGAGTATTTAAATGTTCAAACCTTGCCTGTGAAGGTGTTTCTTTATCACCAAGTAAGGCACACGATGATTGCAGTTCATACCTTGTATAGAATCTGTGACACATATTCAAATTGCCATGGGTTGGTTGAGGTTGGAAGGGACCTCTGGAGCTCATCCTGTCCCCCCTGCTCCAGGGGGGCACCAGCAGTTTCCCTTGCGCTTTCTCACAGGTTTTGCTGCAGATTAAATAAAATGAAGGTGTCTGGAACAGAGAATCAGATTCTAGGAACAGTCATGAAAACCGCGATCCTGAAAGCAGGGTTTGTCTAAGAATGTTGAATTTCATGTTTGTATCCTGTGAAGTCTGGTTCCTTTATTTACTATTTCAAGCAGTGTGTGAATGGAGTATCTGTAATTTCTTGGGAGCTACAGTCTCAGTGGAAAGGAAGCAGTTGTTAGTTCACATTAATTACATGCATTACTTTTCTTTATTCCTGGCTCTGCTCCTCACCTGTGCATGTGCAGCACACAGTGTGGGCTCAGCTCTCCTACTCCCCGGGGGGCTGTTCACCTGTGGGGAAAAATGGGATTTTTTGAGTTTTGCTTTCCATTTGATGGCAGCACACTCCCCTTGTGGAGAGCAGAGCAGCCAGCTTTGAAGCTGCAGCGATTCCTCAGTGCTCACACAGACAGGTGTAGTTCAGACTGTGTTTCTGCAGGGAAGGGGGGTTATGCCATTCATGTAGAGACATTAATGTAGAGAAGCCTTCCCAATAAACACAGGTCTGGACAACAGCAGGGAGGACACAGATCTACAGTGTCTAAATTAATAATACATAGATGGAAAAGTACTGCTGCTAATTTGAAGGCTGTAAGTACGTGTCAAAATCTATTTTAAAGGTTCAATACCAAGAGTGTGCATGGCCTCTTTTTTAACTCTGAAATATATCAAGTGAAATAGGTGATCTCTGAAATAAATCAATACCAAATTCTGAAATATGTCAATATAACAAATCTCTGAGCATCTCTTCAGAAAATATCTGGGATTTGTGAGCAAAGGCTGATACATCCACACAGTCCTGTCTCCTCCTTCTCCAAAGTAAATTCATGTGGGTTCTCAATACAAACACACAGCCTTTACCATTCTTTTCTGCCTGTCTCAGACCACCCAATTAATTGAAGCAACTAAAATGATACACCTTCAGAATAAATCTTTGTGCACAGCAGTTTGCAAACCGAACAGGAAACTGTTTTATTTCTGTTGAGGCGTGAGCAGAGCAGTACATTTCACCCACATCCCATTGAAAGCTTTACAGGTTACAGAGCTTCTGTGGCTTAGTGCAGTAGTTTGTCCTGACCCTCTCACGGACACAGTCACTGTAGTCAGTGTTGCACTTGCCACACTTGCAGCTCACAGCCACGGGGTAGGAGTAGTAGGGGATGGTGTGGTGAGGGCAGCCCGGGATCAGCGCTGTCCGGTACAGCATCTCTTTGTACGTGCACACGTTCTGGGACAGAGCACTCTTGAGGAGCAGCTTCTTGCCATTGCTGTCCTACAAAGAGAAGAGAAATGTGTTGTTTCACTGAGGCACGTGTGTGTTAGAAACGTCTTGTGAGGTGCAAAACTCATACCTGAGCCCAGCTCTGGTCCCACTGAGTTCAGAGCTCTCATTGTGGCTGGGGCTCCCTCCCCACACAGGCACATTCCCCTTGTTTTTCTGGTGTAACTAATGCACATGGCTCAGGGTGTTCCCTGTGCTTTGTGACCTCTTCTGGCTCCCTGCTGCCCAAGCCGGAACTCAAAATGCTGTGTTGAACAGTGAAGTTGTGTGGTGTGGCTGCTGCAGAGCTGTCCCCACAGCCAGCTGGGATAGCAGCAGTGGGAGCAGAAGTTATTTACATTAATTAAGAGTGACCCAACATAATCTGCCCCTCACCTGTTCCACGCTGCCCTCACAAACTGCCCACAGAGGCTCTGCAGTGGCAGCAGCAGTCAGCTCTCTGTTGTGCCACTGGTGTTATCAACTCCATAGTTGCAGAGGCTTGGCATTTTTCATCCCCACCTTTTCAAACGGCTAACTTGAAAACATGGTGACAGTGCAGTTTTTCTGCCTGGGATAAGCTTTTACAAATAAATCATTTGTAGGCTATTTTGTGGGAGAACAGAGGCTTGGTTTGCAGTGGTGGCTGTTACAGAAACGTCTCGTACCCGAGTCATGCAGAATCCAGCACAGATGGTGGTGTTGATGGCCAGGCAATAGGCACACTCCCGCTTCTCCACGTGGATTGTGTACTCAGAAGGAGCACAGAGTGATGCTGCTTGTCCAAAAATCAGGCCAAAGAGGACAGACATCACAAAGAAGGGACTCATGCTGGATGGGGAAGAACAAACAAACAGAGCAAACCACAGGTAAAATGGGACGTGCCTTCCAGCCATGTCCTCACATGCGACAGGAGCAGCCAGGACAGTCACAGACCTGGAGTAATCTTAACATTTCTAGCTACAGCCGGACAATTTCTTTCCAATCTCAGTCCTTATTGAAATAATACTGACCATTAAAAAGAGAACAAGAGCAAAGAGGCCATTAACAACATAGAACAAATTCACTTTCCCCCCACTAAAGTGCATTACATGGAATTTCTCACTAGTGAGTGATAAAATCCTGACACAGAACAAGTAAGAGGAGCTGAAAGATTTGAAAGCGTGACACCTAAAAGAACATAAGCTCCGGAATTAGGCAGAGATAATAAAATAATCTCACTGCTTTAAAACAATTTGCTAAAGAAAGCATCTTATAAAATGTTAAAGAGACAAAAAGACAAGGCTGTGCATATCAGGCATGAAACTGGATTTTTCAATTTCCAGTGGCTTAGAGGCGTGATTAGATGGGAACACAGCCAAGAACTAAATAACAGATTCAAGCAAATTACAATAAAGAACATCAGCAAAGAGTTCAACTCAATGAATCCTGCTTTATTTGTCTGTCGTGCTGACCTCATTTCTCAGACCTGCAGGGTGAATCCTGAGAACAAAGCCTTGATTAGCTCCCAAGACAATTTCAGGAACTACTCTAGAGCCTCTAAATGATAAACTTTAAATGACAGTGTCTACCAACATCTGGACATCACCCTCTAGTCTCTTCCAGCTGCCAATTTCCCACAGCAAAGCCATCCATTACACAGGCTGCTTTACCCTGTCGCTGCAACACCACCAGTCTGGAAAGACCAACCTCTTGTCAGCAGAATTCTTCCCTATTTCAGGAACCTGATTCTGCCTTGAGCTGGGAGAGGCAGTGACCCAGCACAAGCTCTGTGTGTGCTTTATACTCTCCAGGCTAATTCCAGGCTGATCTTACTGTTTATATAATTGCATGTGAACTGCTGCTTTCTTATCACAAAGTCATCTATTGAAAATTCATACTGAACCACAAAGCAAATGTGATAGGAACAAACGTGTCCATAATATCCTAACCTGGAAACTGGAGCTGGAAATCTAATTATATTAACAGTCATTCTCTCCTCAGACTTTGAAACTAACCAGTGCTTTAAAAAAAAAGTTGTTATTATTGATTAATTTAATTGCTCCATAGGACAGCAAGACCACGGCAGGAAGGCTGGCATGGCTATGGAGTCCTGCAGAATCACAGCTGATGAGTTTTACACCTGTGTTTTGCTAAGGTTTAACGGGGTCTGGTTCACTCTGCTTGCTCCTCACCAGGCACAGCTGGGACATGCTGGCACAGGGTGCCCAGGGGACCCGTGGCTGTCCCAGCCCTTCAAGTGCTCCAGGGTGGAGCAGCCTGGGATAGTGAAGGTGTCCCTGCCCATGGGATGGGATGAGCTTTAAGGTTCCTTCCAACCCAAACCATTCTGGAGTTCTCGAAGTCTGTGCTGTGCCCATGAAGCAACAAACCTGCAATCCAACTCACTGCTCTGCAGCCTGCTCTGCACAGCCTGACTTACCTGCTCAAGCAAAACACACGCAGAAATTGCCTGGCCTGGAACCTCTCAGCAATGTTGCCTTCTGCTATAAGGCAAGGCGACTCAAACTTGCCATGGGTCACTCGGGCCAAAGACGCACGCTGACACCAATGTGGCGGACGGTCAATGGCCTTCATTGTCTCATCTTGTGGGGTTAAATAGTCTAGGGGGCTTCACTACGTCAGAGGGGGTCTGCAGTACCATCTATGGTTAGTAAGGACTGGAAAGTTACTAGAGTTAGGGGGGTTACCTTCCTAGGGTGATCGCTTATCTCCGGGGATTAAGGGGAGAAGGAATCCTGCTGCTTTCCGTCACATCGCGTGATCTTCCGTTCGCCTGTCCCTATCTACCACACAGCAAATATTGAAGCAACAAGCAATTCACTGAATACTGATTGATGGGGAAAAATCTTATAAAACCACTCCTCACAGCACAGTAACAAACAAAATACTGCTCCAATGAAACAATGTCCCCAGATGGGGGAAAGCACTCTCATTTGGGGGAGCAAGAGGGAGAAGAGGTCGACAAAGCCACGATTCTGTGTCAGCCCCTCCCTGAGCTCCCTGCCTGCAGCTCTGGGAGCACGTGTCCTTCCAGGCCATCACAAAACTCCCATTTGGAATCTGATCTGATGGATGTCTTATGCAGGTCAACCACATTCCTGATTTACGTAGCCATAAAAAACATGGAAAACATGAGTTTGAGGTGGTAAATATGGTTACTTTGAGCTGTTGGAGTGGTCCCAACTGGAGTTCAGCTAATTCCTGCTGAAGTGTCTCCTTTTCCTGTGCTTTCAGACTGCTGCACACAGGCCTGTGTCCTGGGCTAATTTTTCAAGCATTTTTTGGATAACATAATAGAGGTTTTGTTCAATTAAGACTAGCCAAATGCTTTCTGTTTTCATGGAGTCTTTAATTCTGGGTCGATATCTACCATATAATTTCTCAGGAATGAAATAGAATTTAATTCTAATTAAACCTCTTTCTGGCTTAGGGACAGCAGCAGAGTATTAATTGTACTCTTTGTAACATCTGTCCATCTCACTTAGCAACAGGAGAGTAACACTGACTTTGCTACTACTCCAGTATGTTATTAACTTGGTATTTTTCTGATATATTTGGAATACAAACACTCGGGTTCTCTCAGTAGACACAACCCCACAGAGATAATGTAAATGTGTATATGTACACTGTGCCCACACACACTACATACACGTGTATGGGCTTGGTCATTCAAAGCTTTAACCACAGAAAAGAATGTTTGTTCTTGGGAAATACAGAGAGTATTGCAAAAGACACAAAGAACTTGAAAAAAAAATCATAAAACTAAGACCTGGAGAGGACAAAAAATGCTCAAAGTAAGAATTAAAAACCAGCATTCTTAAAGTAAAAATATCACATGTGGCCCTTGCATGCACAGCTGATTCTTTCCTCTGAAGATTCACAGCTTTAGGCAGCTGGAGCTGGATTTGTGCACCCTGGAGACCACCACAGCCAGGTTTAGGGTGTCTCAACACCCCCTATAAGAACATAGGCAGAGAACAGGTCAGAGTGTGAGGACATGTACTCTTTGCTGCCTAAAAGTGCCAATTTCTCTGAGCTGAGAAAACTGGGTGTAAGGGGGAGGTTAGGGTAAAAAAAAGAAAATAAAAGGTTTAAGAATTTGCCTTAACAAGATTTAGGGAAATGGCTGCAAACAAAGAGAGTGCAACAATAAAAACTATTGCAACAAAAATAGAGGAAAACCAACTACAATATCTGTTAAAGGTAAGAAAATGCAGAAAACTTGCACAGGAAGCTGAAGAGTAGGAAATAAACTTTTGGAGGCCAGAGGCCAATAATAAAGTCAGGGAACATTACAAGATGAAGACAAACTGTTGATGCAGAGAAAGTGCAAAGGCTTCAGCACGTACTCGTGCTTTTGAAAACATAGTGACTGAACAACAACACACAGATCTGCAACAAAAATTATTAAATAAATCATAAAAGGAGTAAATACTTTTAAATCTACATGATTAGCTAGCTAATGCTCATTACTAGAAGTCTGGGATACTGGGGAAATTTCAAAACATTAAAAGAAAGTGCTAATACAATGGCAATATTTAAGGAAAAAGTGTTGACCCAGGTAACTCTCCAGCAGCCAGGTAAAATAACAGAAAACTGATACAGGATTTGAGCAATAAAGAATTAACGGATGAAAACATAATTACTGATGTTACATAAAATAGGTCATGCCACACAAACCCAATTTCATTGTTTGCAGTGATTACAAATTTGGTTGTTAAGGCAATTGCACAGATGCAGTGTCTTTGGTTCCATCTGTGCAGAGCTCCCCTGTCAGGAAGGCTTAGAGCTGTCATCCCAGTGTGGGGATACTGAATGCTGGCAATTATCAGCCACTGCAGCACTTGGTTTGAGCTCAGTGGTGCCTTGATTCACTGCAATGTTTTTACCCAGCCTCTGAACACTCTGCGGTGCACTGGGAAAATACCTGACCAGGTATTAAGAATGAAAATTCATTTATCTGGAAGGGCAATAAATGACTCTGAGTGGAGCTTGGGACCAGCGTGAGTGCTGCTTATCAGCTCAGCCCCGTGCTGATATGGTCCAGAAGCTCCTGGCTGCTGCCTTTCCCTTGCTGGCACCTTTATCCTGCCCATCAAAAGGGTGGTATTCACGTGTCTTCAGTCATTTACACAAGCTGTCGAGCTGGTAAAATCCTCCTGCATTGTCCTTATGGCTGTGACCCAGGAACAGTCACTACCGACCTCTCTGATGGCAGTGAGATCCCACGAGCTACAGGGAGCAGCAAGACAAAAGATTGTGGCAGGACAACAAAGTCCAGCGTCACAGTTTGTGGGTGCCTGAGGCTTCTTCCGCACAGTTTCCTAAAATCCATCATCCCCAGGCTGGTGCTTATGGATCTGTTTCTTTGGTTGCCCTCCTGCTGACCTGCAGAGACTCAGTGATAGAAATTTTTAATGTGCTTTTATAGCCCAGCTTTGCAGCCCTGTTCTGGAACAGCCAGTTAACACTGTTAATTATTTATCTTTAACCTTTCTGCTAACCAAACCAATCCATTCCCTGACATCAGTGATTTCCCTCTTTCATTAAGTGAATGATGGTGTGCTGATGTTCTACAGGAAGTGCTTCAAGTGATATCTGTAAATAGAATTTAGTAATTATAAAAACCTTGGGTTCATTCCCCAGGAGTCTCTGTAATGGGCTACAGAAATTGGGTGCATACCAGAAGCTCAACGTAACAGTAATTTAATAGGATTCTCTGTCACTGAGCAGTGCCAAAAACAAAAGGAGGAACAATGAGAAGTTATCAGACATTATTCCTACCCACTCTGCCCCTGGTAGTGGTACGACACAAAGAAAACTTTGTGATCTCATGAGTAGCTCACTTACAAAGCAGGGCCACTCTTATTCCCATGAAACATGCAGCTGTAGATAGTAAAAACATGTCCACACTTGCAAACAACCAATAATTGGAGGCTCTGCTGATGAAAAACAGACAAAGCCAATCAGATGCTGAAAGATGAGTATGCTGGTAGAGGAATTATTCCAACTCCATCCAGTTGCAGCCCTCCGCTGATAAAAGGAAATAAGATCCTGATATGCTGCCATAGAAACAAGTGTTTTTGCCAGGTTTTGAATTTAAACAGCCTGTGGCTGCTGAATTTTCAAAGCTATTCCACCTATTGCCAATCTCTGTAACAGCCCAAAACACAGCTCTCAGCTCTCAAATTTATAGGTTCACAGTCTGCTCTTCTCTTTCTTTCCTAGGATTAGCTGCAGCATTTCCTATCAAGCACAGATTAAAACAGCAAATCTCTTTGTTGCATATCATATGCCAGCAATCTCCATTTATGGTCTGAAAGTACTTCATAATCCTATTTGCTGTTTGGCTCAGACGATAGAGCCCTTTGGATTTGGTTTCATTTCTTTGGAAAGTGCTAGATATTTCTGTTAGTCTGGGATACACAATCGCTGTGCTGAGGGCAAAGCTAAACAAAAAAAACAAACAACAAATCAGCACCAAAGACAATCCAGAGCCTCCTCAGTGTTGCAAAGGATGAACAGTACCAACCCAGCATCATAATGATGCTAAAGGTAAAACTCTGCCCCAGGTGTGACAGAATAGAAGAGGTAAATGCTCAGTATTTGTCTTTTCTGAATTGGATTTTCAATTCAACTTTATATTTAAGAAAAATAGAATGTTTACTAAAAATGCTACTAAAATGTACTATTACATATATTTATCGATTTTAACAAAGATCAAATGTACTTGCATTATATTCTATAAATATTTTTAGTATAAATTGCTTAAAATATTGAAAATCAGGCTCTGAAAAGTAAATTTCCTCCGTGGAACCTGACTGTAAGTGTGTAATACTCAAGTAATGTCTTTTCCTCGTGTAATCTTCAAAAGATCTCAGTGGTTTAGTTGTCCTAAAAGCTACCCTGCCAGCCCATATCCCACATCATTTGTCTGTTCCAGACAAAAATAGGGCCTGCAATGCCCCAGAATTCTGCTGCTGACTAGTAACAAAGTAAAATCAGCATAATCCTGTTTTCTATACCTCTGTAAGCAAATACTTTTT
Organism: Motacilla alba alba; assembly: GCF_015832195.1. Taxonomy (NCBI): domain Eukaryota; kingdom Metazoa; phylum Chordata; class Aves; order Passeriformes; family Motacillidae; genus Motacilla; species Motacilla alba. Next base: position 2,501,061 of record NC_052041.1, read on the forward strand.
ACTATAGCAAAGTGAACTCTTATTTTTTGATTCTTTTAAGTCAGCGAACTGATTCTGTGAGTCCTGCAGCTGAGCCTTGATGTGTCCTGTTAAATAATCTTTTTCATCACTCTTTATGGTCAGAGCTGACATCTAACATAATGAGAATAATTTCAATTTCTAACATAATTGCAATAATTTCAAAGGGAACAAACAGGAAACTACATCATTATTGAAAAATATCCTAGAAATACACTTTTGTTTCTCAAATCTTGCATGGAAAAGTATTTTTGTTCATCAGAAGACAGAAGTCTGTTTTATCTGGTATTCCATGCTGAGTCATCTTGTGCAGGAAAGGCAAAATAATAAACAATAATTTACCAGCAGCTGAAACACTTGCAGGTTCTTCATCCACACATTCACACAGGACAGGTGCACCTCCCTGCTCTGAATAAGCATTTCCTCAATGCAAAAACCAACATGCAACATTCTTTAATATTTAATTGTGTCAGTAATATTGTCATGCGAAATCAAGCAGCATTTTCTCTTTGCTTCATTTATTCAGTGTATATTGTACTATCCTGGCCTGCAGTTCTTGAATGGCTTTATGCTGTGCTTCAATAGCCTTTCTATTTTCTGGCACTCTCTTTCTGGTTTTGTTCTGATTCCACAGTCAGTTTCCACTGCTTGATCTTCTCTTTGCGCAGTTTTGAGTGCAATTCATTCATTGTTTCTACACTTTTAAAACAAGTTCCACGATTTAATCTCAAATGCTATTTGATTAATAATGTTATAAATACCTATTTATCACTTCAAAACATCACAGGAGTAAATTCCTTTCCACAGAGGGTGACACAAGCTTCTGTACCTGCTTAGGAAGCAAAGTTTGAATCCTTGTGCACCTGCTGTGTCTGGTGCAGGCATCGCAGGACGAGGAGGGGACAAACACAAGAGAAAAACCCCTCTGCCTTCAGCCATCACCAGAGAGCTGCACTCCCCCAAAATCACATCTGGGGCGTGGGACAGGCAGGGCTGGGAGTGCCTGGCAGGTCAGGGCAGCACTTTGGGGCAGGGGTGATGTCCCCCACACCCCCTGGCTTGGCTGCACCGCAGAGTTGCTGCGCTCCTGACTGGGCTTCAGGAGCTGCCAGGACTAAAAGAAGTTTAGTCCTCGGGGATATGAAAATCAGGAGGAGAATGGCTAGAAATAAGTTCCATTTTGTGGCAGCAAACAGCATTTTGTATCTGGGAAGCACAAAGGTACTGAAAAAAATGAGCTTTGCTGAGTTGTAGTGAAGCAGTTGGTGAAGACCCTGTGAGAAGAATTAAATTCTTGAGGAAACCACTCGACTAAATTCATTGTATACAGATAAAATAAAGCCAGATAGTGTAATTGGGATAATCGATTTCATTTTTCCAAAGAATACTTTGACTTCAATCCTTCTATCTTTTAACAGATTATTCAGAACCAGTTTCACAAAGACATTGAAGCGCCTAAATCTTATTCTGATTACAACTTACAGACTTCCCAGGCACTTAAAAAAAACCAAAACAACCGAACAAAAACAAAAACAAAGCACAAATGGAAAAAAAAAGAAAAGAAAGAAAAAAAGAAAACAAAAAAAAGGAAAAATAAACTAACAAACTTGGTATCACCATAATTTTTAAAGGTTTGTCTCTAAGCATGTTCTCTGAATCACAAATATCTCCTCTAAGTGATTCAGCTGCAAACAGGAAACAGAGAATTATTATTCCCCTTTGCCTTCTTATTTAGCCTTGAAATATCGACTGAATAATACTTGAGGAACTGTTTATGAACAAGTTAGAGGCCCTAAGAATTTAGATAAGCAGAGTTGATGCATAGCTGACTTCTTCATCTGCTTCAGAGCAAAGTTTTACTTCCTGTGAAATTATATCTGAACTATGAAGTGATTTTGATCAACATATTTTTAAAAAAACCAAGAGTGAAAATGTATTTAACATTTACAGCTACTAAACTGTTAGATTACTCATGACTATTAAAACTCAACAATATTAAAAAATGTTGAAGAATGTGTAAGGTTAAATTTATTTTAGTTTTACCTGAATCAGTGATTCCGTCACGGTACAGGGACTGAATGGCAAATTAAAATCAGCACATGGGCATTTGTTAAACCCCTGCACAAACTTAAGAGTTGGTTTCATATGGGTAGATTTGTAAAGGATTATAAAATCCAGAAGAAAGCAACAATTACAGCTAATGTGAAAATACGATTTTAAATTAATAAATCAGCTGCCTGCAATTTTCAGAATTACCAATATTGGTCATAGCTTTGGAACTCACTTTGTATTTCAGGCTTTTCAAAGCACTGGTGTTTTGTGGTTTGTGTTACAGGCTGTGGCCAGAGTGGAACGTTTTGATGAGGAGAATTCATCAGCTGCTGCCTATCCGTGCCCAGGTGCATGATAAAGGATTCATGAAACAAAATGATTTCTTTAAAGCCCAGTAGTTGATATTTATTTTTTTCTTTACTCCCACGGGTAGTTTTAAACACCACATCTGACTATGTTTTAGTATGAAAATGCCATTTTACAAGGTTTTCAAGTCACAAAATAATAGGATAAATAGTGTAACTCATCTCCTGTCAGAATATCACATTTGAATCTAAACATATTCCATGAGGAACCTCAACATGAAACAATACTTTGTTTAATTCACATAACTCAGTGTGGTGACAGAACATTTTCACTGCACATTTGGTCTGGTGTAAGCAGGTCCTCCAAGCCAGTGCAAGCATCCAAGTGGGGCACTGCTCACTGCTGGATCACCCACATCAAATGTGGACTTATCATCGGTGATGTGCAGTTACAACACAGAGCAGATGATTGGGAAGATGATTTCCTTCAGTCTTGATAGAGAATAACAGCAGAAGTCTTTGAAATTAAAGTCAAAGGTGTTCCTTCCAGCACCAGTCTTGGCAGTCTGCAGAGAAATGACTTCAGCAAATTTCACACACACACAGAACCATGGAATGGGTTGGGTTGGAAGGGACCTTGAAGCTCATCCAGTGCCACCCCTGCCATGGGCAGGGACACTTTCCATTATCCCAGCTTGCTCCAAGTCCAGTCCAACCTGGCCTTGAACACTTCCCAGGACAGGCCGGGATGTGTGTGCTGGGGTCAGGACTCTGCCTGGGGGCTCCCAGCCGTGTCCCAGTGTCCCTGTCGGTGTCCCCCGCCTGCTGCAGCCGGGCCAGGGGCGGTCGGTGGCATCACTGACCTGACAGAGCCCCGCGGCCCGAGGGCTCCCTGGGCTTTGGCAGCGGGCCCTGCCCGGTGCTCAGGTGCAGCTACAGGAGCCGTTTGAACGGGGTTTTCTCGGTGGGCCCGGAGAAAAGCGCTGACACCAACATTTGATACCGGCACCAACATCGCCACTGGTACCAATACCAGCACCGAAACCAACACCGACACCGACACTGACACTGACACCAGCAGTGACAACCAGCACTGGCCCTGGCACCGACATCAGCACCAGCACTGACATCAGCACCAGCACTGACACCAGCACTGCATCCAAACTGATACCAGCACCAGCAACAACACCAGCACTGGCACCAACATCAACGCTTGTACCGACAGTGACATTGCTGCCACCACTGACACCGGCAGCAACACTGGCACCGACATCAACGCTTGTACCGACAGCGACATTGCCACCACCACCGACACCGGCAGCAACACTGGCACCAACATTGACACCAGCACTGACACCGGCACTGAGCACTGCATCCAAACCAATACTAGCGCCAGCACCAACACCAACACTGGTACTGACATCAGCACTTGTACTGGCAGTGACATCTTGTACTGCCACCACCTACACCAGCAGCGACATCAACGCCGACATTGATACCAGCACTGACACCGGCGCTGAGCGTGGCACCCTAACCGATGATAGCACCGGTACTGCTACCAACACCAACATTTGTACCGGCAGCGACATCGCCACCACCACCCACACCGGCAGCCACAGCGGCACCGGCAGCGGCAGCCACAGCAGCACCGGCAGCCACAGCGGCACGGGCACCGGCAGCCACAGCGGCACCGGCACCAGCAGCCACAGCGGCACCGGCAGCCACAGCGGCACCGGCGCCTCACGGCGGCCGCTGAGGGAGGGCGAAAAGGGCGGGAAACGACGGCGCGCACCCGAGGCGGGAAGGGGCGCGCGGGCCGGCGGCGTTGGCGCCGCCTAGTGGAGGTCCCAGAGGTCGCGCAGCGGCGCGGCCAGGCGCGGGTCCCGCGCGCGCAGCGCCCCCGCGTGGGCGTGGCGGAGCGAGCGCAGCTCCGTGAGGCGGCCCAGCAGCCGCGCGAAGCGCTGCGGGTCCCGCGGGTGCTGCAGCTTCGAGTGCTTGTACAGGATCCCCAGCAGCGGCTCCTGCAGCTCCTCCACGTGGCGCTTGTCCCTCAGCAGCGGGCGGTCTGCGGGAGAGCGGCGGCACGGAGAGAGCGGTGAGCGGGATGCTCCGGGCGCCGCCTCCCCTCAGGGTCCGGTCGGCGCCGCCGCCCCTAAGGGGACAAATGGGAGCTCCCCCGGGGCAAGTGACAGCTCGTTGTTGTCACCTTCCCAACTTACCTGAAAAGAACACTGTTGTTGCTACGAGCAGAGCGTATTCGGTCTCGGTCACTTTGAGTTCCCCCATGGTTCTGTAGAAGTAGAACAGGGCGGTGATGAACTCCTCAGTTATGCCTTGAAAATGGAAAAAACCCAACATTTTTTGGTTAAAAAAACCAGAACAAACAAAAAACAAAAACAAAACAAAAAGCCCCAACAAGCGTGCAGAATAATGAGGATGCTATTTCAGTGCAGAAAGAGTTTCAAATCATTGCCTGAAGGGTGTGAGGTGACCCTCCCTGGATCCGTCTGGATCGCTGTGTCCGCCTCTGGGCTCCCCAGGACAAGGGACATGGAGCTCCTGGAGCAGGTCCCGCCGAGGCTGTGCAGCTCGTGAGGGGACTGGGCCATCTCTCTCACGAGGAAATGGCGAATGGTTGGATTCTGTAATCTTAAAGGTTTTTTCCAAGCTAGGTGATTCCATGATTCTGTGAAAGGCTGAGGGAGCTGGGGCTGTTCAGCCTCGAGGGGAGCCCCAGCTGAGAGGGGCCCGCAGCCCTGGGTGTCCCTGTCTGCAGGGAGAGCAGGGACCAGCAATGGCACCAGAGGAACGGGCAGGAACTGATGCTCAGGAAGTTCCACCTGAACATGAGGAAAAACTTATTTCCTGTGAGGGAACAGATTGCCCAGAGAGAGTGTGGAGTCTCCCTAATTGGAGACATTCCAGACCCATCTGGACGTGAGCCAGTGCCATGTGCTGTGGGATGACCCTGCTGCAGCAGGGAGGTGGCACCTGGTGACTGTGATCCCTTCCAACCTCATCCGTTCCCTGATTCTGGGATTCTGTCAATCTTTTAAGGCTTGGGGCTGTTCCACTGCATGAAAATAGTTAACAAACTTTGTGAAAACAATGTTAATTGCTAAAATAATAACAAAAGTTGTATGCAGTTGTACTGTGGAGCTTTGAATGTGTATATTACTCAAGGGGTATAAGCAAGCAAGGAGACACCTCTGCCTGCCATGAGGATGCAATGCCAGTGTGTGATACCTGAGGAGGTAATGCCAGAGCAGCTCAAGGGAGAGGAGAGGAGAGGAGAGGAGAGGAGAGGAGAGGAGAGGAGAGGAGAGGAGAGGAGAGGAGAGGAGAGGAGAGGAGAGGAGAGGAGAGGAGAGGAGAGGAGAGGAGAGGAGAGGAGAGGAGAGGAGAGGAGAGGAGAGGAGAGGAGAGGAGAGGAGAGGAGAGGAGCTGGAACAGTGGCCATAGGGACAGTGTAGCTCAGTGCAAGAAAAAGGGCCAGTAAAGCTAAAAATTCACAGTGTTTAGATTCTGAGACCTCCATTACCTGTGGTAGTAGTAGAAGTTGGCCTCTCATTGTTATGACACATTTCCATGGAATAAATATTGCTTTTATCAAGGTTTTGAACATGACAACATGTCCTGTGATCAGAAAGTCTTACATGACCTGGAACAAGGCAGATGACAGTTCCCAGTCAAGCTTAAAGCAATTTTAAATATTTGTCCGTATCATTGCTGAAAATGTGTGAATTTTTCCCAGACCCACAAAGGTACAAAATCCTTTTTGGCATCTGGATCCAAGTTCTTTGGTTGCTTTTTTATTGGTCAAGGTCTCTTGCGTTAAATTTGACACAATGTATAATATGTAATTAATACAGCTGACAACATCCACTCACCCCACAGTGATGCAAGTCAAGTATTTCAGACCTACTTTCACTGGTTGATGGCTGGCACTCGCTCATTCTTTGGTTGTAAATTTGGGCTGATCTCAAAAACATTGCCTCCACTGTGGACCCTTTCAGCAGAGCAATCTGGTCCTCACTGGCTAAACTCTCAAATCCTGCAGAGAAAGGTGCATGGTCACGAGCAACGAAGGCTGGGGCTGCCTTTAAGCCCCCAACATGATGTGAAAAAAAAAAAAAAATTAAAATAAATATCTTTACTGGAAAGGGGGAGACACAGTTAAATGATGCATGTGCCAAAGACTTGGGATCCTTCTTGTGAGTTTGCAGGTTAGGCAATTAAAAAGGGAAAAAAAAAAAAAAAAGGAAGGGGCAGTTTTCAGTGTTAAAAGATTCACAGGAAGATACAAGTAAAAATTTTGGGATTAAACACGGGGTTATCAAAACATTCTTCCTAATACCTGATAAATACAGGCCTAACACCTGATAAATTCGCTGCATTGTCTAGTGACTGTGGATTCTCCATTCACTGTTACATTATTTTCTTTTTAGAAATTGTGTTCCTCTTTTGACAAGCTCCTTGTCTGCACTTGTAATTCAAGAGCAAAGGAACTTGGGTGATTTTTTCCTTAAACCTGCTCGAAGCAGGATATGTAACACAAGCAAGCAGACAGCTCACCCCTTCCTTCAGCTGTGCCCCACAGAGATGCTAAATTACATCAAATACCTGCTTTAGATGTGGTGATCGACCTTTGTCAGTGAGATTTACAAAGAAAAGTTATCACCCACCCTGTCAAATGTTACTTTGTCAACTTTACACTGAAATGGAGTGATTTAATTTCATGTTCCCGTGTTCTTTATAAAGGAATAGATGAATAAGAACACCTGGTTAGTCCCTTCGGTGCTGCCTTTTCCTTTGAAGGAACATCTGTTTTTTCCTTTGGTGATTATGATAAATTGTAGACTCAACTGGATTTCAGAGAATGTGGTGAGATAGTAATTCCCTCAAGGTGGTATTTTGAGGTCCACGTGCTTCCAGAAAATGTCTCTACTCCATGTCAGAAACAGAGAAGAAATCTAATCATAGCAAAATTTTGAACTGAAAGCTTCTAGGTTGTCCTCATGACACATAAATGGCGAGTTAGAAGTACAAATAATCAGTTTAAAGCCTTCTTTTACAGCCTGTATTTTTTCTCTAGTTCATCAGTTTGATTTGGTTCCTCTAATGTTCCCCAAAGGAAGGAACTCACCGGGGAGTCTTTTTGTGAAATCCACCAACACCTGGACATGGACAACAGCTGTCTCAGACAGGTGGAGGAAACTTTCCTCAGCACTTGCGGTTTCCTGTAGCTGCAAAAAGAGCATTTGCACGTTGCTCATAGCCAAGATACACGGCAGCAGTGACTCAGCAACGCAGGCTGGGGGTGCTGGATACCTACAAACTTCTTGGCTTCCTCCAGGGGAATTGTGTATTTCTGATGTGCTGCTACAATGTGGTCAAGAAGCTGGTGTTCTCCTGGAGTGAGCTCCATCTTCTCTGGGATCTGCGAAAAAAATAAACCAATCAAATCACAACAACTTGGAGTAAGAATAAGTGATAGAAAGAGATATTTTAAATAGAAAAATATCCCACTTTTCCAGATCTTGTTGTAGATGATACTTGCTTACTATTCAGTCCCTCATCTTCCAGCTTTATGTTGCAAAGGAAACTGCTCTTCTGCTTGAAATTCTTCCTGAGCCGCTTTGACTTGCACTGGACTTCAGTCAGCAAACCTGTGAGGTGTGAAGTGGCCATCAGTGCTTGCATTTTCAATTAATTACGGTCTGAGGTCATCACTATTATTAGACATAACTCCAGTCTTGCAGCACAGAAGCTGTCACCTGTAATGAACTCTGTTTCCTAGAGAATGTGGCCCTGTGTTACCAGGTGAGCTGATGTTCAGTAGCCACCAAAGGCCTGCGAGTCTGCAGGCATCTTTGTCCTTGTGGCTCTGTGACAGGCATCAGAATTTTTTATCAAAGCCCATCACACCGTTTTTATTTAATTTTTTCCCCTCACATCCTAAAGCTCATCTGATCTGCTCACGGCTGTCCTGACAAGTCTGGGGATATTTAACTTATCTCCTAAGTACTTCCTTTTTTTTTTCTTGTACTGTCTTTGAAGAACAGTTCTCTTAAGGTGAGGGGATACTTCCCAAGCGTTGTTGGCTTCTGCACACCAAGATGCTAAAGGTGCCACCATCCCCAAAGTTAATTTTCACAGAATCACAGAATCACAAGGTTGGAAGAGACCTTCAAGATCATCGAGTCCAACCCATTCCCTGACACCTCAACTAACCCCTGAACCCTGGCACCCAGTGCCACATCCAGGCTTTGTTAAACCCACCCAGGGATGGTGACCCCAGCACCTCCCCGGGCAGATCATTCTAGAACTTTATCACCCTTTGCATGAAAAACTTTTTCCTGATATCTAAACTAAATTTCCCTTGGCACAGCTTGAGCCTATCCTCTGGTTCTGTCAGTGTCCTGTGGTTCTGTCAGTGTCCTGTGGTTCTGTCAGTGTCCTCTGGCTCTGTCAGTGCTGCCTGGAGAAAGAGACCAACCCCACCTGAGCACGGGCACCTTTCAGGGAGTTGTAGGGAGTGATAAGGTCACCCCTGAGTCTCCTTTTCTCCAGGCTGAACAACCCCAGCTTTTTCTATGTTTTCCTATAGCCAAACAAAGCCTAGACCAGTATCCTCAGGAAGAGATCGACTTTGGAGGAGGTTTTATCTGCGGTGATTTGTAGGAATGTGCCTCCTATGAACAGAGTGACAGAACCTTCCTCTGTCCCCCAAAAAGGAAAGAGCTCAGAAGTTTCTCCCGGTGATCAGGTAGAAAAGTCACTGATAGGACCTTGGGGACTTCACCTCAAGTTTGGGGACAGCTAATTGGCCATGAGCCAAAAGGTCCCGCCTGGGCCATTTAGGAGAAAAGGACAGAACAAAGAAGCCAAATCGCTTTTGTGAGGTGTCTTTACCAGGAGCACAAGCCTGTGGCACCTGGATCACTTTGAGTTTGTTATTTTGCCTTTATTAAACCTTTTTTGTTCCTGACGCTGTGACATCAGCCTCCTGCTCCTTTTATGCCTCCTAATGAAAGCTGAGCTATTCTGGGGTGTAGTCTTGGGGTGTTGAGAGCTCATCAGATCGGCTCGAAACCCCCCGGGCGAAACGCTACAGTGATTAGTAAAGAATCAGCAGGAAGGAGCGCTCACATTCTGCCAGCATTCCCACAGCTCTGCACTTCTTGAGGCGGCACTCCTGGCACTTCCTCCTCATGTACATGTCCATCTCGCAGTGCCCGCCGCTCTTGCAGCGGTACACCGCGTTCTTGGTGATGCTGCGCCGGAAGAAGCCTGGGAAATGAGGAGCAGCTTGTGAAAAACGTGTTTACTTTCTTGGGAAAACATAAAAAGTTTAATGAAGGACAACAGGAGACCAGCACCATAGAGCAAAGGTTATAACGGCGGGGTGCATCTTGGCACTCAGTTAGGATGACACTTACTTTTGGGGATACCTCTCAAATATCTGTCCTCTTTCATCAGCCTGTTGCATGTTTATAGACTCTTATGTATATCTATAAACTAGTTTACATTTTTCAGCAACTATTTTACATGGCTTCTCTTTGGGTCTGCTTTTTTAGAGCATGTGTGGTTTTTTTGGCTGTGGTTTTGGCTGCTCTTTATCACTTCCAGTTTGGGCCTTGGTCCACACTGCTTTCAGATGGTGAGTGCTGACAGCCGGCATATCCATAGCTGGTGTCTTTATTTTGTGTTCACTGGAATTATCTTATTCAGGTAGGCATTTTAACACAAGTATACTTATATTAGCTATTTCACTACTAGGTCTAAGCTTAATTAACAACAGAAATAAAAGCTATATAGTTTTTACTATATATACTAAAGTACAAAGTTACTTTAACATCACACATATAAAATCCATTTTAATATTTGTGAAAATATTATATATGTATAATTATGTATATTATAATATATCATAATATTATAATATGTATCTATATATAATAATATCATATTATCATTAAAATAACATTATATTATAAATATAATATAATATAATAATTATTATATTATAATATAGATATAAATTAATAATATAATATCAATATAATATATAATATTATAATATAATATAATATAATATAATGTATATAATATAATGTAATATAATATAATATAAATATTATAATAGTATGTATCTATAACAAGGGGATGGCTGGAGCAATCAAAGGAGCTTTATCTCACAAGGATTTAAAAGTGTCCTCCAGGTTTGAATGGTTGAGGTTTTTAAATGGAAACATTACCAGATTTTAAATCTGATTTTTAAAAATATAGTTATGTCTGGTTCTTTCTGACTGATATTAATTGACGTTTTCCACACACAGAATCATAGAAGATGCTGATTTGGAAGGGACCCACGAAGATCACCCAGCCCATCCCCTGGCCCTGCACAGACACCCCCAAATCCCACCCTGGGCATCCCTAAGAGCAGTGTCCAAATGCTCCTGGAGCCCTGGAAGCCTCGGGGCCGTGCCCGTTCCCTGGGCAGCCTGGGCAGTGCCCAGCACCCTTGGGGGAAGAAACTTCCCTGAGATCCAACCTAAACCCCCTGACACGGCTCCAGCCCTGCCCTCAAGTCCTGTGCCTGGTGACAGGAGCAGAAATCAGAGCTGCCCCTCAGGAGACAGCTCCCATACCAACAAGTTAAAATGTGATTAGGAAGTCATTACTACTTGCTTTTATTCACTTATTATTATAAGTGAAATTAATAACACTGACATAAATCTCTAAGAAATGTTCATGACAAAACCAGCACCTGCTTACACTGACACTATTCTAGCAAGTCATCAATGCAAACATGAGATGCTTAAAGTGCTCGGATTAAATACATGTGGGGTACCAGCTGTGGGTGTCTCTGGGTCTGGATTGAAGGCACTTGTGATGATGGTTCATGTTCGGACTCAGGCGTTCATTATTTATCAGTAAAACAGTCTCACTACTGTGAGTTCAGCAGCTTTTCATTAGAAGGCACAAAATGGCCAACAATCTCTTGTTACAAGGTCTTTTAATTCTAAACTGTCCAATTAAGAACTGACACCTGGATTATTTCCCCTTTTAACCCAGTAACTGATCCCAAAGAGCCCCAATGCAGACTGCTCTGCCCAGGTACAGAGTGCCACCCAAACCCATGGAGAAGAAGCATGAAGAAGAAACCCAGGACAGCACTCTGTGCCCTCCATCTTGCTTCCATCCACAACATCCTAAAAGTTCCAAAACCTCAATTTCTCACCAAGTGATGCACCTGCACTGCTCTCTATAATCCATTTCACACTTTTGTGCATTCCAGTCTATCTTGAAGTCTGGGAAACTTTCTCCATGGATGAGGGTCACAGTCAGTGCTGCCCTGGGGGTCAGGGCACCCCAGAGCAGCCAGAGAAATATTCCCAGTGCCCTGGGTTTCCACAAATACAGACTGTGAAAATATTTCTTCAAAGAATGCTATAAAAAGGTGAATTTGGAGTGAGCTAGTTAGATAGGGGGTTCATTAGATAAATTAAAAGCCACTGTGGTAACAGCAGCTCAGATCTGTGTGGAAGGTTGCCCGAGGCCCCGTGTCCCCGCTCACCTTTGCAGCCCTCGCAGGTCAGAGCGTTGTAGTGGTAGCCCGAGGCCTTGTCCCCGCACACCACGCACAGCTCCTCCTGCCCCTTCAGCCTCACCGAGTGGTTTAAGCGGGGCCTCTTGAGCCCCTGGTACCCCCCGTCCTCGCCCTGGGGAGCCGGGAAGGGGCCCTTGCTGAGCTCGCAGCTGCTGCCCACGCAGGGCCCGTCGCCGTACGGGGCGTCCAGGCTGTAGGAGCCGTACGGGGCCGGGGCAGGCTGGGGCTGCAGCGCTGGCACTGGCACTGGCACTGGCTGAGTACTGGCAGTACGGGGCAGCCTGGAAATCCGGGTCCTGCAGCTGGTAGTTGATGTGCTCTGGTAGAACATCTGTTCCAGGGGAAATGGAAAGTGGAGTGAAAACCTGGAGAATATCTCAACATCAGCTGTGTCATAGATGGATAATGAGATGATTGGCTCTGGCAATTAAAAGATAACTATTGTGGGAATATTAAGAAAAGCTTTAGTGATGTATAGTTGTGTTATTGTAGTTTAGATGTCCTCTGTTCTCCCCATAGTTCCTTTCCCCCCCTCTATTGTGACCATCAGACAGCCGGGGCTGTCTAGGACAGGTAACCTTGCATGGGGCAGGTGGGAATGGAAAAGCTTGGTGCATAGGGGGTGTGGCAAGGCAACACCTGCCCTCCAATCCAGTTACAAAGCAGTCTCCACCTGTAAAGGGCAAAGAAAAGCTGACTGACAGACTTTGAGAGAGGCCAGGGCTGCTGATGCAACCCCCAGGGGTATAAAAGACTGAGCATCCATCTTGAAGATGTACCGGCCCTGTGGTGCACACGAGGGGCAGTTCCCAGCGCTGCAGCTTTTTCCTTATGTAGTCCTTTGTTATATTTTTGCTAAGGTTTAATAAACCTTTTTTAAATTTTCAAAGTGAGCAGTTGTCTCTCACAGCTGCTCCGAAGTTTAAAAATGTTTTATAGATTTAGAAGCATAAATATTCGAGGAAGACGTTTTCAGAGGGGCAATCTGACACCTTCTATTTAAATTTATACCTGTAACGTTCTTAAGTGAAATCTAAAATGTAGCAAAAATGGCTCAGTAACAGTTTGGGCAGCATCACGTGGGTGCCACTGGTTAGTGTTAGTGGATAATCGAATATCACTTGCCAACTGATGGCACAGCTGCCTTCAGATCTTACACTTAAGGGTTGTTTTTATTACTTGTCCGCACTACAGTCAAATATGTCCCACAAGTGAAATTCTTAATGAATAAAGTGTTTGTTACTGATTCATATCTCAGGCATCATTTTGAAAATGTTGCACAAGGGTCTGATAAAAATTGTGTAGAAATCAGAGAGGACTAAAAATTACTGGGACAAGGGCCTTAAAATTGAACTTCAGAGGAGTGAAAGGCAGAGCCTTGTTTTATTTAGTATTTCCCCACATATGTGTCTTTAGAGTTATGAGATTTTAGTTTAGTAAAATGCAGGTACAGAATTACAAAGAGAGTTTCCTCCTGCCTTTCTGTCTGTTGAGTTTCAATTTTATCCAGCCTCCCTTAAATAGACACAGCTATACCAAAGAAAGCCTGTGCAACGTGCATCATGTTTCATTCTTCCTTTGGGATTATTAAAACCTCTATAAAAACAAATTGGAAAGATTTTTTAAAACAGATTTTTTTTTTTCCTTTTAGTGAGCTTTAGGTCCTGCCTTTAGTCTTCCAGAAGCAAATTAGTTATTGCAATTATAGTTCCATAAGATATAAAACAGGCATTATCTATTGATATTTTATCTGGAATACTGTCATGAAACCTGTGTGTTCTCCATGCAGGTCAAAGGGAGCCAGCACTGGGGATGTTTATATGGAATGTTCAGTCAGAATAATCCCATTGTGCTCAAATATCTTTAGGAGCACACAGTAATAGATTCCCATACACTTTCAGTAGGAGCTTGGTGAGAGCTTTCAAGTGCATTAAAGATAAATTAAAAAGAAGGAAAAAAGAGAATAAATTTCCTCAGTAATGGATTTCCATACACTTTCAGTAGGAGCTTGGTGAGAGCTTTCAAGTGCAATAAAGATAAATTAAAATGAAGGGAAAAAAATTAAAAGAAAAAGAAATTCCCCCAGGAGTTCATTTTGCTGCATTTGCAGAGTACAAAACCTGCTTTACTCACCGTAGTACTGGATGGGTTCGGGAAGGCCGTACCCGTCAGGGACGGTGACAAACGTGTTGGCCATGCTCTGCTCCCAGCTGCACTGCTTCATCCACTCTGCTGTGAGAACAGCCTTTAAACAGCAACCTGGGGAAAGGGGAAAGGAAAGAAACATCCCATGGGAAAGAATTGCTGGCTAGGTTAGACACAGAGCCAGAAAAGTCCAGAATACGGCAGAGTTTTCAGATCATAAGAAAATCAGATATCTGTGTGAAGTCACCCTCAACGAGACTACAAAATGTTTGATTGCCCTGATATTATGGATTCAGAGTAAAATTCTTTCCTAAGTTTCCAAGTTATAGTTAGAGATGTTTTGCTCTGAGTTTTACACAAAACCATGCGGGTGAACCGGACTGGTAAATTCTCTAATTCAGAGAAGGTTAAAAGGAGCTTAACAGATAGAATAAACTTGCTCTGGGCATGAATTGGAGCATTTGCTCTGGTGTATATATGAGGCTATCCTGTTTGTGCTCAAAGATGGGCTTTTAATGAGTTTATTTCATTCATTTTTTATGCAGAGTTGAAGCAAGAAAATAGCATGAAAAGGCCACCATGGAATATCTGTTTTTCATCATGTAAGTACTCAGTTATGCAGTAAAACTCAACTTTGCCTTGCTTAAGCACTGCCTTAACTACACTTCCTGTGTTCCTTTCATGGTGTAAAGTTTTCAGTGAAGACCAAAATGTTGATTTCCTAGAGGATGTGTTGCCTCTAAAGAGCTTTCCACTGCCCCTGGGTCACTGAAGGAGCCTGGGCTCCTGGCTGGATTCACTGACATTCCCAATAACAAAGTGCCCTGGGAGCTCAGTGACGTGGTGAGAAGAGCTGCTGTGCTTGGAGTTCAACACTTACCTCATTTTTCAGTAATTTGACTTAAAAATTCAAATTTAGCAAAGTTCTGAAAACGTGTGCTCTAAAAACTCTTTAAAAACTTTGGGGGGGGGGGGGAAGTCTGTGTGGACAGTGGCATGAGCTGAGTTTGAGTTTACACACCTACAGCAAACCTCTGGTGTTGCTTAGAATTGAGAGCTAACAGAGCAGCCATTGGAGCAGTAAGTAGGAACATTTTCCTTGTCCCTCTGCATGAGTGGGATGCACAAGTGGCCACAGGCTGAACCTTTGCTGAGCCTCGTGCTCACTGAGCAAGGGCTGTAAGAGACAATTTGCCCATGAACCACTCACAGGTTTCCCCTGAGCAGGCAGGAAGGATGGAAAAGATGAAAAAGGCATGGAAGAATTTGGAAAATACAGCAAATGCAAGCCTTCAACGGGATTCTCTGCAGAATTTACAGCAAGCTGGGTTCAAAGAGCCTCCCAGAAGGAAGGGGTTTGTGCTGTACCTGTACCTTGCTGTAGCTGAGGCAATGAATGAATCACCCCGGGGAATCTGAAGTCCTGGCAATAAAACACACATCCCTTCCCCCAGACTGCACAGAGCTTGGGGCTGACCACTTTCGCTTCGTGTTGTCAGCAGAAGGTGAAAGGATGCAGTGAGGCTGGAATGCTGGGGGTTTGTTATCTCTGCTAGTAAATATTTGTTCAAGAGCAAAATAAGTCACTGAATCATGAGGTCTTATCAGTTAGATCAATTTGGCCTGGGCAAAGTCTACATTTTTCCCCAAAAATGTGTGTTTGCTGAAGAAATGTGTTTCTGAATTCCAGTGGTTTCTTTAAATAAAAGTCATAATTGAATAGTAGATAAAAGAAATTACACTGATCCAGTCTAATAAAAGCAGTCTATTGGGAGTAGGAAGTACCAAATGTAAGGTGGCCGATGGCTTAAACATTCTAAAACTTGGAAGCACCTTAGTTATTGTATGAGAAAGGATTCAGCCCTTCTCACTGATTTTTATGGCTAGGAACAGGAACCAGTTGCACCTACAAAATTTCCAGCTTAGACTGAGTTTTTGTAAACTGAAATCTTCAATTAGAAGAGTTAGGAGGATGTTAGAACAGTGGGAGTAGTAAATCCAATGGTTGTCTGAAGAATGCTCTACTGTCTTAGAATGAGACATGTGTAAACATTCAGAGTTTCATTTTCTGACATTTGAGAATTTAGTGTTGACAAGCTTGTTCTGATCAAACAAAGCACTGGCATTTTAAAGCAAAAAGAAAAAAGAAAGGAGACGAGAATAAGATATGTAAGGAAGGAACTTCATTTCCTAGGCCAGGCAAGTTTTGATTATTTATGAGTGACTGAGAGTCATTTTTTCCAACCTTTGCCTCCCCTCTGGTGAGTGAGGCGGCAGCAGGGAGGCCTCCTCCGAACTGCAGCAGTGCCTGGGATCCCGTGATCCATGTGCTGCTCTCCCCGAGGCTCTGTGGCCATCCCAAACCCCTCACACCTCGTGGGACACTTCCCCAGCCCGCACAGACACCCATTAACCTTATCCAGGCGAGGGAATTCTGCACAGTGGAGCTCCTGACACAAGGTACCAGACATGCCCAGCTGTAATGTCCAAAACAGTAACAGGAACAGAGCTGAAGGAAGAATGGAGCACTGGGTTTGGATGCTTGGGGCAGCTGAAGCTGTGCCATTCCCAAAACAAAATGTTTTGTGCCCCTTTTTCCTGTGTATTCCCAACATAACCACATATTTGTGCATGAGCGCTTTAAAAGGAAGCAAAAATCTACACACATTCCCAGAGAGGATGCAGAAAGGTCTTTAGCCTAAAAAGTGGGAACAAAAGATGAATTTTTTTAATCACTTATTTTGTAGCATCCCAAGCAGTAACACAGAGTGGGAGCCTTGAGCCCTGAGTGACACAGAAAATGTCACCTGCGTAAAGCACAGGCTGTTCCTGCTTCTCCTGCTGCTGCTGGGCAGTTTCACAGGTGAAGTCCTGAGCAGGGCAGGGGAATGGTGATTTTTGGAAGAGGTGACCTACACTCAAGGTGGCTTAAACACATTTGAAAATGTTGTGCTTTTACAGGCTTGGTTTTGTCAGCGCTCATCTTCTGAACTACAAATGTTCAGTATAAACCAGAATGTGTTGATTTAAGGGCTTGGTTACCCATCTCATGCAGAAATTTAGTTCTTAGTCCCAACTGAAAGACCTGACAATTCATCAAAAATGGGATCCACTAAAGAAAAAAAAAAAAAGCCATTGATTGATAAAAGTAAAGTAGAACCATAAATAGAATGTACACATCCAGACTAGAATCTGAACCGTACATCTATTTATTTCTATTTATGGTGAAAGATGTGGGGTCTATCATTTTTATTGCTATGAAACCCCATATCATAAAGCAACATATCATCAACTTATCAAATTTATTGGGATACAAAACATCCTTCATGGAGCAGGGCTACAGGCAGCCCTTTCAGAGGTCGGTACTGACAGTGCTTCAGCTGCTATCGTAAATATTTTGACAGTTGAGTCATGGGGAAATTTCTTGTTTACAGGGAATTTTAGGAACTCGAGCTGAAGGTCTTCACCATCTATTTAGCACACCTTGGGGCACGTTAGTGGTCACGTAGTGGAACTCAGAGCACGTTTCAGGTTCAGCTTTAATCACTGTACTTTGCTTGCAGCTGGAAGGCACAGCTTATATATTTTTTTAATTTGTGAAAATTTAAACAGAAAACTAATAAAAAAGCAACTGAGCATAATCAGTGCCAAGTAGGTGTGAGGCCAGCTCATCTATCCAATTTCACTCAAGCAATTCAGTAATCACGGCTTAATTAAGAATGATTTTGCAGGGGAAATTGTGGGATCACTTGATTGATCCTGCATGCAGCTTACACGCATTATGAAAGGTTTTTCTGTTCCTCCTGGTTTTAATGTGCCAAGAAGCTCCCCAAAGCTGCTCTTTGAAGAAATTCCACTTTACTTATTATTAAATGTGTTCTTTCCTGGTTATTATATTCCATATAATAACCATAATAGGAACTTCTTATATTCTTTTATATATATATATATATTCTTTTATATATCATATATATATATATACATATACTTATTATATTCCATATAATAACCATAATAGGAACTTCTTATATTCATATATATATATATACTTATTATATTCCATATAATAACCATAATAGGAACTTCTTAGATTCTTTTATATATATGTATACTTATTATATTCCATATAATAACCATAATAGGAACTTCTTAGATTCTTTTATATATATATACACCTATACTTATTATATTCCATATAATGACCATAATAGGAACTTCTTAGATTCTTTTATATATATATATATACCTATACTTATTATATTCCATATAATGACCATAATAGGAAATGGCTTATTTCACCAATGGACCGCATTGCAATTATCTTGAAATTTTCCTTTGGAATTGTTATTCCATGAATAATTTATTTCAAAAGCATAATTTTTATACATTCTAAAATAAGAGGTTGGAGGTTGTTTGAAACTCACATTTTTCCGGGTACTTTTGGGAATGGAAACAAAAACCTGAATTTAAAAGTTGTTTTTCTTCACTCTGTGTGTCAAATGAAGTCCTGTTGGAACAAACCCTTGGCAGCAGAATACTAGATTTAAAAGCGCATGCTTGCTGTTTTCTTTTAGTCAGATGTTTAAAAAGAAAGAAAAAAGGAGGTAAAGAAGAAAAAAGGAATGTTTTCCCATGGCAAACTGATGTATGGCTGGAGCAGCGGTTTCTACCTGAGAGCATGCAGAGAAGGGAATGGGTACTCACGGAGGCTGCGGGAGCTCCTGTCCGGCGGGGCTGCGGCGCGCTCCCAGCTCCGCTGCAGCTGCAGCCCAGCAGGCCTTTCCTATTTATCAGTTTGTGTGCACAGCCCGGGCTCCAGACACTCGGCAGAGCCACGCCGCGGCCGAGACACCAGCTTCCCACACAGCTCCTCTGGGGTCGGAGCGAGGGCAGCTGCGAGCCCACATAAATCACGGCAGAACTGGGTCAGCAGGGACAGAGGCCATGGGGACCCTCACGTCACTGCTTCCCAGAGTCCTGCCTGCCCGGCGCTCGGATTCTGCTTTCCTGCTGGAATTCTGAATTCTCCCATCTTGGTTGCTTCGCGTTGACATCTCGGGGTGGTGATGGAAAATGTTCAATTCCCAAGCAGGGAAAACATTGCAGTAGTTTTATTTGGAGATTTTTACATGACATTGTAATTTAATTTGGAAAGGCTGGATGGGACCAGGACCTCCAAACACCAAACCCTTACCTTGTCCTCTGTGTTCTGATCCACCCCTGCGGCACACGCCAGGCTCACGCTCAGATCATTGGCAGCCTCAGTGAACTTCAGTTCACGTTGCCATTAACTCAGCAAAATTTCATTCTTAACCCCCTCAGTATTTCCTTTATTAGTAACTTCTAATAAATTCATGTTGCAATTTGGTGTTTTCATTGTTTCCTAGGTAGATGTGACCTTTTGGATAGGGAATTTTCTTGTTAGGTATCATGCTGTCTCAGTGCTCCCAGCAGGTTGCAAATCTCCTCGCTCCAGGAGGAGCTCACCTGCCTTCTGTGTAAGATCAGTTCTCCATTCACCTCAGGAAAAACTGTTTCTGCTGGATACTGCACGGAATTAGATGGGAAAATGAAAATACAATTTCCTGTGGGTAACTTACAGCAAGGTCACTTAAAATACTATTTTGGGACAGTAGGTTTTCATGGATAAATGGCCACCACCCTTCAAAGGAGGGACAAATTTCTGTCCCATGGGCTCCAGAGAAGAGCTGCCCTAAATCTGCTTATTTCCATGTGCCAATTACGACTCTGTCTGTGGAGTGCAATGGTTGAGTCTTTCAAGAACAAACAGCATTGACTAATAAATGTTATTTGAGCATATTATGGGGTTTTCTAAGTTTTCAGATGTCCTGCATTGATCAAGTGTGGTGATGAGAAGCTGCAACACAGTGATTTTGCAGCGTAAATGAAGATAAATGATGTTCTAAGCTTAATTTTGCTCAGCACTTGTCTTTCTGGTAAAAGCAGTCTCATACAGAAACTTGCCAAGTTGTCAAAAAAACTTCAATAGTAAAACTGAAGGTTTTACAATTGATACAACAAATACTTTTTCACAGAAGTATCTCTTTCACAATATCCCATTGACTTTTTCATCCAGCCTTTCTCATGAAAGTTGGAAAAACAAGCAGAGCTTTGTGAAAGATTGTGGTTAGCTTTTAAATGCTACTGCCTTTTATTTTTAGCATTTTTTTTTCTGCTAGAAGGCACCTTGCTGATAAGCTGTTCAAATTAGCTGTAGGATGTGGGTATTTAGAGCCTGTTGACTCCAGGGGACCTAAGCCTGAAGCCCAGGTTTTTAAAAGGCATCAAATCCCCAGTCTACTCAGTTTATAAAGCCTGCTGGATTCAGGGTAAATTCAGTTTCTAAAATCAGTATATACATAACTTTAAAAAATAACTATATAAAAATTGTAGGAGAAATCAATTGCTGTAATTAAGTATTAGCCCAAGGTTAATTAACTCCCACACTGTAGTAATGAAGCTATTTTGCATAATTATGAAGTGATTCTGACCAGGTGACTGGCTAAATACATATATTTATGTAAATACAGATATTTATATTATTTTAATAAAGTACTGCTCCTATTCAAAGCTTAGCATGACAAAAATGGGAGACTTGAGGGCACACTTGAGTCACCTAAAATACTGCTGCAAAGAGGAGGAAAATAAACTCTTTTCCATGCTTGTAAATAATCAAAACCCAGAAAGGTTATTTAGGAGTAAGGGAGATTTAAATTACAAACTAGAGAAAGCAATTACTGTGATAAAAATAGCACTGGAGCAAGTTCCTTGTACAATCTTCTCCACTGGCTGTTTTGCAGATCAGTTTGGGCAAGCAGATTGAACTCAAGGATTGTTTTCTCTGAGTTGCTTTGGTTTGTAAAGAGGACTTTTTGGAAAGGACTTTGGGAAGCTCTCTGCCAGCTCTGTTTTCTGTTATTTTTCTATACGTACATCAGTTCTGTAAAACACTGCTGAAGTCTCCAGTCAGTAATCTGCCCAGAGCCACTTCAGTGGCAAAGGAAATAATACCAGACTCCAAGCTTGCTCTACCAGCAGCGAGTAAACAAAGTGTCACTCAGAGATACGGCCTGCAAACAGGAGCTGGAGGAGTTCCTGCCATGAGCCGACATCCAGAAGTGGCACTGAAGTGGAGAATAAGGGACACACATGTTTTCCATGGAAAACAAGCAGATCTGGTGACAGCAGCCTGACCTGCACACTGCTGCAGCACTTGTGCAGCCTCACTGCCACCACTGCCCACGGGGAGCTCTGGGCAGCCAAATCCCCGCGGAGACTGGGCAGCTGGCTCCAGGGGCTGAGGGAGCTGGAGATGAAGGAAGAGCTTCCCTGCGTCCAGACCTGCTGAGAGAATCCATTTTCAAGGTCAGCACAATTCTTTGTTGATCTGGACTGGAGATTGCAGATGTCCGTGACTCATTTGGGAACTGAATGGTTAAAGGAAATCGCATCCACTCCAGCTGGATCTTCTCTACGTAAATGACCCGTTTGGCTTGATCTGCTATTGGATTGTTTACTTAACTTCAGTAATTAACCACTATCAGCCTCATTAATGAAACATAAACCACCTCTCCTGCTCATTTATAAAGCATTTGTCAAACAAAACTCAAACAAAGGGCAGAATCTCAGCAAAGTAACAGCCCTCCAAGAGCTACTGAGCCCTGACTGCAAGGCACAGCAGTCACTTTGTTGTTGTTTTTCAGTAGAACTGAAGCAGAAGTGATGGCATTGTCTATTGCTCTTGGCCAACTTCTCCCCAAGCCATCTGAGATCTGTCACACGAGGGCAAGGATGCCTGGACAACTATTTTGGCCATTTCAGTACAAAATACTGATGTTCCAGCTCATTACTGTAAATCATTAAATGATGAAAGCAAGAGTCAAATACTAAATGATTAAAGCCCTCAGAAAACTAATTGCTAATTACAGTAATTGTTGTTCTATGTGAGTTAAAGGTTATATTAAAACAATGCTTGTTTCATTACCGGATTAGATCTTTCCCGTTGGTAAACTGTTCTGAGCAGTATTACAGAAAGCTGAGTATTAACAATCCAGATCACATATCAAAATGATCCGAACGAATCTTTACCTATTTTTGTGTCAGAGAAATAAAATGGCTCGGAGGCATAAAATACACTGGCAGCCACATCCATGCCAGAAGTGTTGTGATCCGAGACATTGGATTTCCTTTCCAATGTGTTGAGGAACTCATGAAAAAACCACAAGTTTTCTGTTTCCCCTCTCTTCTATTATTTATAGATCTTCCAAAGGTTCAGGAATGCTGACACTGTTGGGATTGCTGTTCATGGGTGTGGGTGAACCTCTCAGTCCTGGGGGAGAAGCAGCACAAAGCCTTTGAGTTCAGATTTTGCCTGTTGGTGTTACCTAGCACAGTGAACAGCTCCCATTTAGCACTGCAGAGTGCAAGTTCTTTGGTGTGAGATAATAGGAATGCTCTTTGTTTTGCATCAAATTTATCAGACAAATCTTCACGATCAAATTGGGTGAGAAGATGGAAGTTCTGGTTAAATTCTGAAATGCTTTCATGGGATTAAATGATGAAATAGCAGACCAGAGAGGAAGAACAATTTTGATCTTTTTAAGATTGATTTTTTCTTGATCATGAAGTTGTTGGATAGTTTCACCTTGTGTTTTCTTACTTGCTTGTAAGGCCAATCTTGAAGAACTAACCATTATGTCAAATTTCAGTCCAAGAGCCAGCCTGCCTTAAACTCACCTGAAAATCTCAGGACGGCCCACAAAATGTTACTGTTTTCTCCTGTTTATTCTCTTAAATTTAATCTGCAGCGCCTGAAGGCAGAGTAGAGACAATCAGCCCATCCATTCAACCTTCAGTTCCTGGGTACCCTGACACCTCCCCCTTTCAGTACCCTCTGCCAAATCTGCTTCCCCTTGGCTGGAAGACCAAGATTTGGTAATAAAATGCTCCGGTGAGGCACAAGGTGGGAGAAAGCAAAGCTATCAATAACTTTGATTACAATGCCAGGAGTTGGTAGTTCATAGAGAATACTCATAACTACAGGCGCTGCAGTACTTTGTAGGTACAGCAAAGGGAAGCCAAGACCTCATTTCCATAAAGCAGATCTTGACACTGTGTTAAGCTTTACAAAATAATTATTGTGGAATGCCTTGCTCAGCATTTTATCAGCAGGGGTCTTGCTGCTGAGACTGAATGAACTGGATGTGTCCATTTATCAATGATAATGTTTTTCCTTTTTTCCAGCCTGGATTCCATCTTGAGGACATTTGTTTTAACAGTGGAAAGAATATTAGACCCATAAGTGTGAGTGCTGTGGTGCAGTGGGTGACTCCTCAAGATTTATCAAAGCAAGATAATTAGGATGAACAATAAGACTGAGTTCCTTGGTAATAACTTTTGTCACAGGACAACTCTGCATTATGCCACGTTAATCCACCTTGAAGTGTGGGCTGGGAAGTGCAAGAGGAGGATTCCTTTGGGCTCCTGGCCCGTGAGTCTCTGTGCTACACTTTTGTTGAAGACAATACCGGTGAAACTGTGACAGTGGCTGAGAGCTGTCTCAACACTACATCTTAATTTGAAAAGCAAGCAGTCGGAAAGTGTTGGGGTGTGTGGTGTGAGAGGGGGCTGGTTTGCTTTTTAAACAGCTGTAGCTGCTGAAACAGTTGGGGTTTGAAGGAAGGACTCGTAATGGAAATGAGAATTGTCACATTCCATTTTCAAAAAGCTTGTGCCCAGCTGCATCACCATGGGAGACTTGTGCTTTCAGACACTTAGCCACAATGTTTCTACCTGTGCTGACTGCACCTACAATTAATACAATTTTACTGAAAATCCAAAAAGTATCCTAGAAATTTGCCCTTTATTCTTTTCTCTACTTCCAATATCTAGATGTCTCTTCATCTGTCACTGACGTTGCCATTTGATACCAGTCTGTTCACAGAACCCCAGAATGGTTTGTGTGTGCAGGGATCTTAAATCCCATCTTGTTCCATCCCCTGCCATGGCAGGGACTTCCATTATCCCAGGGTGGTCCAAGCCCTGTCCAAGCTGGCCTTGGGCACTGCCAGGGATCCAGGGGCAGCCACAGCTGCTCTGAGCACCCTGTGCCAGGGCCTGCCCCCCCTCACAGGGAAGAACTGCTTCCATATTTATCACTTGAATTTCCACTCTTTCAGCTTGAACCCATTTCCCCTTGTCCTGTCCCTGCAGTTCCTGATGAGGGGTCCCTCTCCAGCTTCCCTGTAGCCCCTTCAGACCATGGAAAGGCCTGTGAGGTCTCCACAGAACTTTCTCCTCGCCAGGCTGAACAGCCCCAGCTCTCTCAGCCTGTCTCCATAGGGGAGGTGATCCTGTGCCCTGAGCAATTTTGTCCTCTTTATGTCCATCTAGATTTCTTTGTGATTTTCCTACCGTTAGCAAGAGCCTCCTCAGCTGTACTCAGAACTGTTGTGTATTTATCCCACCACAGAAATACTATTTCTGATTTTCCAAAGATGGCCTGGGAGCAGTTTGGGCTCTGCAGCAGCATTGTTGTTCTGAGTGTCCCAGTACTCTGCTATCCAGCCTTCACTTCTGCTGCAACAACCCCATGTTCTGTTTGACAAAATACAGCCATGTGGTTGAGAGTTATTAAAAGCATTAAAACATTAACCTCTTGTAACCCCATTTTTCACTTTGTACACACACATAAGTGTTTAATCGAATTGAAGTTAAACACTAAAAAGTTTGAGAGGCCAAATTTATACATTCTCTTTAGTTTACACAGAATTGCTGTGATAAGCCAAAGGAATTACAAGGCACCCCTACTCAGAAATGCTCATCTGTTGATTTGTTTAAGCTCTGTTGCTACACACTCGAAGTTTTGGTGACAAGCATTCCCAGCATTTAAACCAAGGAGCTTTGTCCTACTGGATCCTCTCTCTCTGTGTCCTGGCGCCACAGGAGCTCACTCTGCTGTCCCCTGGAGCTGGACAAATGATTCCGTGTCCAGATCTGCTGGAGAGGGGCTGAGCCCCAGCCCCGAGTGGGAGCACGGGCTCAGAGCGGTGTGGCAGTGGTGTCACAGACTCTCATCTCCCTCATCCTGGAATTTTATTCCTAGAAACCAGAATGTTACAGAGGAAATGAACTGATCCTGAAGTGACAGGCTGGTACAGCAGTGCTGCCCTCACCTACCCCTGCTTGTCCCTATGGGCAGGGAAGGCCAGGATGGCACCTCTGACACCAGGGGAAGTGAGTGTTAAATCAGAATTATAAACACAAGAGCAGAACAGGCAGCTCAGACACATCCTGGTGCAGCTCCTGTGGAGATGAAAGGCTCCTTCACACTGCCCAGCCCGTGGGTTCCTTCAGCTGATTTCCTGTGAGTATGAACTGGAATTCCCAGCGCCCCATCTCTCACTGAGTGCCTAAATTCAGTGGAACCCCAGGGACTGCAAGTTTGGTGTCACAGAAATCCCTGTGTTGGCTAAAGTGAAAAAGGGAAAGATGGCTCTGGCACACAGAGCTCGTTCCATGGAGCTGTGTCAGGCCTGCTCTGTGGAAATGGGTGCTCGGGGAGAGGCTTTGGAGGCAGGCACGGAGCTGGGAACAGGAGCAGGGGGAGGCAGCAGCAGGTGCTGGGCTGCACACGAGGGGTCATGTGAGGATGTGGGAGTGGGACAGGGGAAACCAGCCCTGGCCATGGCTTAGGCATGATGTGTCCATTTTGGGGCAGGGCAATCTTTACCCAACTTGCTCCATAGCCAGGATGGTGCACACAGCAATATTTGTCAGTTTTCCAAGTGTTCATGACTTGCCTGTTAGGAAAAAGGAATTCTGATAAACTGTCCTAACTTTCTAGTTTTCTCTAATAACATGAAAAATAGGGAAGGAGCAGAAGGTGAAATATGCTTTAACCACGGTCTGGGCTTTTATTTCCAAACTAGCGGAAGGATTACATTTCCCAAATTTGCAGAATAGCTCTCATACTTTACTAATTAATCTGATTCTGATGAAATATTCCATCTGCAGCTGCTCACCCTGTTCTCTTTTGTATTGTGTGCATGTTTTGAGATTGTTGCTTTTATAAAATTATCTCATTCAGCACTTCTGCACCAGGCTTGATTATCTCTGGGATCATAAGGAACCTTCATCTGATAAAGCACCCTGGAGTTTTCTCATGTGTCTGTGTGAATAGGGATTTAAATTTGAAAGATGATTCAAGTCAAAGGCAGTCCTGCTAAAACATTATTCTTGAAAACATTGTTAATGAAGTCGGTGCTACTGAACAAAACTTCGTGGCACAAAGCCTCAAGGACAGCCCGGATCACCAACAGTAGCTTCAGTTAGCAAATAAGAATCAAAGCGGCGAGTCAGCATTGCACAGCTTATTTTGAGTGGCGGATGTTTACTGTTGGAAGGGACAAACAGCGGGATCAGATAAGATGGGAGCCCCGCAGATCCCAGCCGGGATTGATCGCGCTGGGAGGGAGCAGCCGCAGAGATAAGCGGGACCCGGGGTCAGGGCCGCCGGCCCTCCGCAAACAGCCAGTGTCGAGCAGCGGCCGCTCGGAGCCGGCCTTGTCCCGGGCTCCCCCGAGCGCGCTGGGGCCGGGGCTGCGGCCGAGCCCGGGGCTCTCGGGGCACGGGCGCGCTCGGACACGCGGGACCGCGGCGTGGGCGGCCCGTGGGAGGGAGGCACATCCACCTGGGGCAGGTGGCCTTGGGACGCCGCGTGCCGGGGGATCGCGGTGTCCCCTCGCCCCAAAACGCCCCCAAACAGCCCAAAATCAGCCGAGGCTGCGGGGCTGCGAGGAGCATCCCCGGGCACGGCGGGACAGCCCCGGAGCCTGGCCCCGCCCCTCCCCGCTCTGGCCCCGCCCCCCGGCCCGGCCGTGGCGCTCTGGCGCCGCCAGGCGAGCCCGTGGCGGACCGGCGGGCTCGCGCCTGCGCACCGGCGGCGCCGTGGCCGCGGGCGGAAGCGGCGTCCCGGCCCCGCGGGTTCGCGTCCGCCCGCGCCCGGCGGCGGGGCCGGAGCGGGGCGAGAGCGGCCGAGGGGGGCAGAGCGGCGGCGGGGCCGCGAGGGACATGGGCCCGCCGCGGGGCTGAGCAGCGCCGCCCGCCATGAGCTGCACCATCGATAAGATCCTGACGGACGCGCGGACGCTGCTGGAGCGGCTGAAGGAGCACGACACGGCGGCCGAGTCGCTCATCGACCAGTCGGCCGTGCTGCACCGGCGCGTGGCCGCCATGCGGGAGGCGGGCGCGGGCTGCGCCGACCAGGTGAGCGCGGCCCGAACGACCCCCGCGTCTCGGCAGGGCCCGGGCGGGGCGGCCGGACCCATCCCCGCGTCTCGGTAGGCCCGAGGCGGCCGGACCGACCCCCGTGTCTCCTCGGCAGGGCCCGGGCCCCGCGGCGGAGCGGCTCGACCCGTCCCGGCTGCGGCCGCACGTGGTGCTGGCACAGGAGAACACGCAGATCCGCGACCTGCAGCAGGAGAACCGCGGTGAGCGGGGCCGGGGGCGGATCCCGGCGGGTGATGTGCAGAGGGGCCCCGGGCGATGCTGGGCGGTGTGCGGGGCTGTCCCGGCGGGGATGCGCGCCCGGTGGGCCCGGCGGGAGGGTCTTGTGGAGGAGAGCGGAGTCGCCGGGTGCCCCGGTGGGTTGCGGGTCAGGGAGTCTCCTGGGCCGAGGGGATCCGGGCAGCCCCACCGCAGTGCCAGGGAGCGGCGGGGCAGCGCCGGTGCCGCCCGCAGCGGGTACCCGGCGAGCCTCGGGGCTCCTGCTGTGGCTGCCGGTCGTGGCCCTGACGTGCGGTGTTCCGCAGAGCTGTGGGTCTCACTGGAGGAGCACCAGGACGCGCTGGAACTCATCATGAGCAAGTACAGGAAGCAGATGTTACAGCTGCTGGAGGGGAGAAAACGTGAAGAGGCAGAACCAGTCTTGAAAGTCCATCAGGCTAATTCTGGGGTAAGGTGGCATAGGGACAGGAGAGTGCTCAAGACCCCTGTCCCCTGCTTGCTGTCACGCAATCTTTGTTTCCATTCCTGCATCCTGTGCTCTAAAATACATATTCTCCAAATCTTGACACTCTTTGCTGGTATTTTCCCCTCTGTTCCTTTCAGAGCACACAGGTAACAGCTGTCCCAGAGGACACTGAAAGGCACAAACCCTTCACAGCCCAGGTGGAGGCTTTTTCTTTCAACCAGGTGGTGAATTCCCTGACTTAAGCTTAATGTGCCTGATTCTCTGTAGTAAAATCAAAGATGTCCAAGTTGTTGTAATTGCTGTTTATTACCTGTAACAAAGGGAGAAAAAAACCTCCTAAACTCTCTGAGCTGTACCTGTTTAGTTCTTAAGAGATGTCACTCCCTAGTGTTTTTAAATCCAGATACTCTGGGTAGTGGCCTGAGGCGTCCCTTTGTACACACTGGGCTCAGTGACTTCAGAACTCTGAGATGTGGCTGCTGATAACTGCTGCCTATTACATATTTAGGTATTCAGTGACATTAAATTTCCATTTAAAACTTAGGAATTGCGTTAGGCATCTTTTAAAATGTATTATTATTTGATTAGAGAACAGCAGGTTGGTTCGACCCTGTGGCATCTCCTATCTTGTAGTTTTTTCATTGGAGCTGGAGCCAGCCTAACTCTCCTCATGTGTTTATGTGCACTGATATGTGGCAATTCACTGCTTCTCTTTTCTGAGTTGCTTAACTCCTCTGAAGGTGTAGCTATGTTTGTTTTCCAGTGCCTCCCTGAGTGCATAAATTGCTGTTTATCAAGGTTTTACATTTGAATAAACTTGGCAATGCAGAGCTGGAAGGGTTCTGAAGGAACCATTGAAGAGATACCCCTTGACTGTCTCAATGTGTAGGCAAAGTCTTCTGTGCTTCAGGTGGAGTCCTTGAGTTTTTTCTCCCCACCATTTGGAGAACAGCAACAAACTGCTAATGTCTTTAAAAGAACTATGTTCTTAGTGTAACCATCTTCCTGTTTAGAGAAATAATAGTTTAGAAAAATAATCATCTTTCTTCCCAGAAGTCTCTCGTGTTCTCCAACTGTCTTCTGGATGCCCTAATTTGTTTACATACTTTCTGAAGAATGGAGTTCAAAACTGAATTCTCTGCTCAGTGATAAATTTATCTTCCAGAGGCAGTAGAAAAACTATGGGCACTTAAAGAAACTCCACCCTGTCACCTGTCACATTATGTGATATATTGCTCTTCAAGCAGGAACTGTTGCTCCATACTGGAAGTTTTCAGTGTTTATTCCATGTGCATTTCTGAGCTTCAGCAAAATGCATCTTCCAGAGGTTTATTGCTGTACCTAGACAGATTTTGTAAAATCTGCCTCTGGTCTTACTTGCTTTAGTTTTGTTGCTGCATGTCCTTCTGATGTAAAGTTGTTTACTCCGCACTTGAAATAATCTTTGCATTTATTTTTAGTGTCTTAATAAATTTAGTCAGGCTTTTCTAATAAAGCAAAATAAAATTTGCCGCCTACTAATCATGTTCACATGAACCTGAATCTGCTGTCTCAGACCTTGGCACACTTGAAATTTTTTCCCTTTAAATCAGAGTGCCTTATCTTGCTGGCTGCTGTGTCTCTCTTCACTGTTTTCACTGATAAAGGACTGCTGATAAAGGGCAATAAGGTACAAGTTCTTATCCTTAAGTATACAAGGCAGAAAGGCTTGCAGGTGCTTGGGAGGGAATGATTAAAATTTCAAAACGGAAAGAGAATCCGAAATCAGGAAAATGGAAGTAAGTGATTTAGAAGGGATACATTACGACTGTTGCTTTTGCCTGAACTTACTGAATGCATTAACTTCATGTCTTTCAGGAAATTGAAAGTCAAATAGACAGAATATGTGAGATGGGAGAGGTGATGAGAAAAGCTGTTCAAGTGGATGATGAGCAGTTCTTTAAAGTTCAGGAGAAGCTAGCTCAGTTGGAGGTAAGAGAGCCAGCTGCTGAAAATAAATTGAGCTTTGGGAGTCTCCAGGCTGTCTCTGTATTTTCTATGTTTGTGTCAAGGACTTACAACACTAAAAATTTGGGGATGGGGTCAGGAAATGCAGAACATGATTGTTTATTGTCAAGTTCTTAATGTTCATATTATTTTTATATATCTATATATAAAAATAAATAAAGGCAGAAGAAGATAAGCTTTAAATTATGTGTTTCCTGTGTGCCAGCACTGTACTAATGCTGGCATTACCAACTGTAACGTACAAACTTTGTGTATCTGTGGAGGGGTGGGACTGTTTCAATATTAGCATCTTTTAACTACAAATTAGCACTTTTCTGTGATAGTCCTTCAGTTGTGAATTAGCTCGTTTCTATTTCAGCAAAAATGTTGATTTTGCAGCTTGAAAACAAAGAGCTGCGTGAGCTGCTGTTGATCAGCAAGGAGTCCTTCGAGGTGGGGAGAGAAGATCTGCCAGACTGTGAAGCCTAGGCCGCACAAACCTCATCTCCAAGCCTTCAGGGACTGTTGTGAAACTACCTGACAAGGATGTGTTGTTTCAGGTGTTTCTGTGTATATTTGTTGTATCTTTAAAGCGTGTGGGCTGTTTTCTGCGCATTTTTCTGAAGTGTTGATGGCAAAAGCTTGCACCCTGCTCTGTCTTAGTACCTGCAGCACTCGGATGCTCAACACTGAAGTATTTGATGTGTCCTCCCTCGTGATGGCTCATTTCCTCTCCCTTTGTTATTTTTTATGAGCTTTA
Organism: Motacilla alba alba; assembly: GCF_015832195.1. Taxonomy (NCBI): domain Eukaryota; kingdom Metazoa; phylum Chordata; class Aves; order Passeriformes; family Motacillidae; genus Motacilla; species Motacilla alba. Next base: position 2,531,936 of record NC_052041.1, read on the forward strand.
GTTAATAATTCCAGCTGTGCAGGTGGCTCTTAAATCCACCTTGTCTGTAGCTGGAGAACACAATGCAGGTTGTGATTATTGTGCCTGATAGAAGGAACAGGAGATGATGGAGAAACCACAGTGTGAGAGGCAGGGCTGTGGTGTGCTCTGGCTGCACAGGGCAGCTGGGCTCTGCAGAGTGAGTGACCCTCAGTGTCTGGCTGGCCTGGCTTGTCACCTGGCCTGGCTTTGTCACCTGGCCACTGCCGAGAGCAGCTGAGAGAACAGCAGATGCCAGCAGAGTGCTTAAAGGAGTCACTCCTACTCAGAGCAAGCTTTACCTTGGTTTAGGGGTGAAGATTGGAGTTAATAACCCTTCCTGACGCACAGTTTTTTGAAAGATTAATCTTTTTTGATTGATAGACCTGTCCCAGCCCTCCCAGTGCAGCCAGCCCTGCTCTGTTGGTGTGCTCAGAGCCTGCCAGAGCTCAGCACCTGCAGATCAAAGCTCTTTGGCCTCCCACAAATTTGGTTTTGGGCAGAGGGAGCTCAAGTCTGCCTCAAAACCAAACCAAACCAAACCACCCTCATGCACAGAATGTTAATGTCACATCACAGGTGAGTCTGGTGTTCCATAGTTACTGCAGGTCCTGTGTTGAGTGGAATTAGAGGCGCAGTGTTGTGGGAGTTTCTCAGTACTGTGGTATTTTTAATGACACTTTTATATAAAAGATTTCTGTCCTGCCTGTGATTGAAGAATAATCTTCCAAGAATGGTAAACATCTCATGTCCACTATTAGCTTAAATTTTAATGGCACTTTTTCCCCAAGTGAGACTTTTGATAGATGCAGGTGACTGCTTCCTGTGCTCACTGAGAGTCAGTGAACACTGGAGACATTGGGAATACCCAGCAAGACTGGTAGATGTAAGGGATTTCTGTACAGGAGTGCTCTTGTAAACAATCCTTTTCTATTAGAAATTGTTCAGGGGGGAATAAAAAACCCAGTGGGAAATAATTTCTCAAGTGTTTTGTGAGTCCTGGGGGAATTCCATGTATTCTGCATATTCCCAAGCCTTCTGCACCTGAAATACTGCAATGACCAAAATGTTGAATTTTCTGGTTTTTAAATTGACATCCTCCGGAATGCCTGTGCTGCATTTTTATCTTCCCTCTCTCCGTGTGGAGTAACATCCCTCCAATTGGGTCATTGCTGTACTGCCCAAAAAAACCAGAAACTAAATAGCAGTTGCTTTGATTGAGTTTATTATTAATTAGTAGCAGGCAAAAATAGGCAAGGGAAGTTCAAATATGTTCACAGATTATCCTGAGTTGGAAGGGACCCACAAGGATGGAGTCCATCCCCTGCCCAGACATCCCAAAATCCCACCCTGTGCATCCCTGGCAGCGCTGTCCAAACACTCCTGGAGCTCTGGCAGTCTTGGGGCCGTGCCCGTTCCCTGGACAGTCTGGGCAGTGCCCAGCACCCTCTGGGGGAAGAACCTTTCCCTGAGATCCAACCTAAACACCCCCGCTACAGCTCCATGTTCCATTTGCTCCTGTCCTATTCAGATCTGTAACTGGAATCTGTGACTGTAAATGGCCGGTTGTACACGGTTCCCGAGGCCTGCTGGGCATTTTCAGAACTTGCTCCGCTTGTGTTGGAAACCGGACTGGAGCTTCAGGACTGGAAATGCTCTACCTTGCCCTCAAAGCGTCTCCCCTGATCCTCCGGTCCTTCAGCGAGCGCAAGGCTCGTGTCCCTCAGTTGGGCTCTGCCTGCCCAGCGCTGAGGCGTCCCTCACAAAGGGGCTCCTGGGGGCCTGGAGCGTGCCTGCTGCCCCGGCCCGGGCCGAGCTCTCCCTCCCTCACTCGGGCTTCTGTGTGTGCTCTTCAGCCGGGGCTCTGTCCCCTCTCAGCCAGGGTTTTCTCTCTTCCCTCAGCCGGGGCTCTGCCTCTCGATCTCTCCCATCAGCTAAGATTTTTTCTCTCTCTCTCTCCTCAGCCATCTGTTTGTCCCCTCAGCTGGGGTTTTCTCTCTGTGCCTGTCTCTTGCTCTCTCCCCTCAGCTGGGGCTCAGTGCCATAGCCGGGGCTTTCGTTGCCCTCCCTGAGGTTCCCCCTCAGCCGGGGGCTCAGTGCCATAGCCGCGGCTCTCGTTGCCCTCACGGGTTTCCCCTCCCTGAGGTTGTCCCCTCAGCCGGGGCTCAGTGCCATAGCCGGGGCTCTCTTTCCCCTCACGGCTTTCCTCTCCCCTCCCTGAGGTTGTCCCCTCAGCCGGGGCTCAGTGCCATAGCCGGGGCTCTCGTTGCCCTCACGGCTTTCCCCTCCCTGCGGTTACCCCTCTCGGGGTGCTCTCTCCCCTGAGCCGTTTCTCCCCCATCGGGCCGCAAGGGGGCGCTGCCACCCTCACTGTCCCCCATCCCCTCCGGCGCGTGCCCGCGAGCGCCACCCGCTGGGCTCCGGGCGCGCACGCGCGGCCCCGCCCCTTCCCCCCCCTCGTCCGCGGGCGGCTCTCGCGAGAGCGCCGTGATTTCTCTCCTACGTGCCGTGCCGTGCTGCTCATGGCGGCGCTGGAGCGGGGGCGCTGAGCTGTTGGGGTGAGTGCGGGCCGGGCGCCGCCGCCACCCCCGTCCGCCCCGGCGGGCTCCGGGCGCCGCGGGACCTGCGTCCGCGGATCTCCGCCCGTACCGGGGCAGCGCGTCGGGAGCCCCGCTTGGGTTGCGCGCGGGGTGGGGGGGGTGGTTGGGGGGTGCGGCCTACTAGGCCGGCGGCGCGGGGATGGAGCGGCGGCCGCGGGGCGCGGGGTGCGCGCCGCGCTCCGCGAGGCTCCGGGGGCGGCGGCGCCGAGGCCGCGCTGGGACCGGCCGTGCCGGGAGCCGCCGGGGCTCGCGGGCCGCGCCGGGAGGGGGCGGCGCCGCGGGGGCTCCGGGCCCCGGCGGGCGGCGGGGCCGTGCGGGCGGAGGGGCGGCGGCGGCTCCCGGCGTGCCGCGCGCGGCCCCGCCCGGCGCAGCGCGGCCGCGGCCCTTTGTGTGCGGGGAGCGGCCGCCATCGCCCCCCTTTGTGTGCGGGCCGAGCGCTCCCCCCGGCCCGTCCTGCCCGAACGGCCCTGGCGCTGTCACCGGCCGGAGCCGCCCGCCCCCGCGCGCGGCGGCCCCGCTGGCGGCGGCCCCGGCGCCGCCCCTCGGCGCGGCCGCCCCTCGCTCCGCCGCCTCCATCTTGGTGCAGCGCAGCGAGCGGGGCCGCGGCGGGGACCGGGCCTGGGCGGCTCTGTCGGTCCGGGGCCGGTTCTCTGCTGTCCGCACCGAGATCCAGCGCGGGGCTCGTCTCCGCACCGCAGAACCCTTAAAAAATCCCGATATTTCTTTTAACGACTTTTTTGGGGTTTTTTGTCCATACATTCTTTACAGATGTCCTTGGTAGTTCTTTAATTCTTCCCCCCCTCCCCCCCATATATGTATTTTTCCTGACATGGAAAGGACTTCACTGCTGTGGTGGTGGCTCTCTCACAGCTGTCACGTACTGGCTGGGGTGCCCGAGAGCTCAGTGCTGCTTTCCAATATCCATCTGAAAGGAGATGGAGGAGCCTGATCTCCAGGGATCTCTGTTGTGTGTGCACACTGAGAAGACGAAGTCTTATCTTTGTCAAATTGTACCTCGGTCACATCATAGAGGGCTGTTCCTGGAAGCACGTGCTCTGATCCACAGAGTGCGTGTCCTTGCAGTTGCCTCTTTTTGTGAAGAAAATGGGAAGCAGAACAATGCTGTCATCGGGCAGGTTCCATGTGGGGCTCTGTAGGTGATTTCTGGCATGTGACCCGCTGTCATTTAGCAGCATCTGCACAGGAGAGGCCTCAGGAGCAGGGCCCAGCTCTTCTTGCCTTTGCATTAAACCTTTCAGCTGTAAATACACAAATGCAGAAGGCACTGAGACTCGGGGGCTGGGCAGCTGCTCAGGGTGTTTACCATTTGGAGGAGTATTTATAGTAGCTGAATTAAAAAGTAAGGAATTTGAGGCAGATGAGCAGAGTGAGATTTCTTTTTGCTTGAGTTATGCTTGCGTGATGAGCTTTTTTTTTTAAGAACTTGAATGTAGCAAACCCATCTTGTTATCAAATCAGACTGGTTTTAATGGAAAGGTTTATGCCTTTACTCCACCACTGATAAAATTAGCTTTAGTCTTACTTGATCAGATAAGGTGTTTTGATTATTAAATGAAAAAAGCTATTGTGGCCAAAAAGTGATCAATGCAATATGATAAGAGTTACATCTCTAGGAGAGCTCTAATAATATCAGTCTAATTAAATGAGAGAGAAATACGTGAGAAGATTCCAAGTGTGTCTGAGCAGTTCCTGGGATGCAGTGTGCTCATTTGAGAGCTGAAATGCTGCCCCAAAATAACACTGTCCTGGAAGATGGTGGTAACAGTTGCCCCAGTGTAATGCTGAGGTGAGGGAAAAGCAGTGATACTGTTGTCTTTGCAATAGCTTTTTGTCTTCTAATTTGTGATATTTTATAATGGAATCCTTCAGTGCAAACCTTTCACACCAGATTCGAGCAGCCCTCACCCAGTTTATTTAATCTATTTCACGTGTGTTTGATGGTCTGACAGGAGAACTCATTTCAGCTGGATGTTCTCAGTGCTGGTTGAAGGAGTTGCTTCAGCTGGGGAAGATCACTGAAATACAAACTTCTGTAAAACTGGAGATGAGTTTGCACATTTGGGGTTCTTGCAATAGCTGCCTTCACTCAGCATTTGCACTGGGGTGAGGGTGAGACTTTGAAGTGTCTTTGCATTCGGGTTTCAGTCACTTAAACTGACTCTTTCAAATCACCAGAGGGAGTTCAAAGCTCAGTGTAAGTTGTAAAATTCACTTTCCCGCTGCACTGGAGAAGATAGGCTTTGTCCATATTTTTCTCTTTTGGTGTGGCACTTGTGGAATGATTTGGGGAAGAGCTGTGCTCTGGTGCTTCAGACCTTTAGATGGCTGCAGAAGTGCCAGTGTATCTGCGAGGTCAGAGCTGTGCTTCTCACTCGCTTTTGGCCACAAAAATATCCTCCCTTTTTTTCCCCTATCTACCGAGTAAGCAACAAACTCAAACCTTGATTTCTTCTCAAGGAAGGCTTCTGTTTCTGCAGAGTTATGTTTGATGTGGTAGGTGGCAGTTTGCTGAAACTGCTTTTCTCATGAAAACACAAAGTGGCACTGGAAAATTTTAGGAGGGAATTGATTGCTAACTAGTACCTGGTGCAGAAAGGCTTCTCCTGGTGTTAGCCACACAGATCTCATCACATGGATCAACATTTTACAAAAACTCTTTCAGAAGTCCAGAGAATGGCTGTGTGTTATTTTACATGCAGTGTCTGTACACATAATTGAGAGGTTTGTTAATTTTCGTACAGTTCTAAATGTGCTTCAGGTACCACTAGTCCTTAACCCTTGGAACAGAAGTAATCAGGAAATTTTAATTGCTCCTCTGAGGATCTGTGTTGAGCACTTATATAAATTATGCTATAATTTAATAAGCAGCCGTATAAAGTTATTGATGGGAGGCCTAAGGTTTGCTAATGGATCAAATAATAATGATCAAAATGAAGCTGACATTTCATGGTGCACACTGGGACCTCCTGAGATGCCTAAGTGTGTCTGAAAAGTTCAGAATTGGAAATACCATCTCACTGGCTTGGAGTCAACCAGTCTTTTGGAAAAACAGACTGGAAGTGGGAATGCCAAATATATCTGCAAAACAGCTTTTAGTAACGTGGATTAAACCTCCTGTGTTAAGGTAGAGGAGATGCCCCTGTCATTATTAAGACCTAGAACTGATGTGCAAGGGGGGTTGTAAGTAGATGGTCTTTAAAGCCCCGTGCAAACCAATCCATTCTGTGATTTGATGAGAATTTCCTTCGAAGTGATACTTAGTGTGTGTGTGTCTTTCTCCTTTCTCCAGTATGAAGTGGAACAGAACAGAATTTACCACCTGAAACTGCTGCTTCAAGTTCAGATCAGGAAAAGAATATAAGTATACCACATTGTAACAACTCAAGACCAAAGAAGAGGCAACTTACACTGAAGAAGATACAAGGCTTGATCTGAAACAAGAAGTTTGTGCCTACTCAACAGCTTCAAAAGAGCACGTCCCGACGCTGCTATAGTAGTCTTTGTTTTCTCCAGTGCTGTAGTGAAACTGCCCAGGGCAGCAGCACTTGTATTCTCTAGAGCTTGATAGATCACCTTCTTTTGCTATCTTTTTCTTTCTCTTTTTGTCTCTCTTCCTTTTGTTCCCTTTTTTAAAATAATAGCAGTCTTCATCCTTAAAAACTTGTGCTGAAACAGAAGAATCGGCAAATACTACTGAAAGTGCAATATTTGAATATCACTGCGAGGTTGGTGGAGAAAGAATTTAATCTGTATTTTTGAGCTGGGTTCTTACTGAGTTTTTGACAGAAGGGGGTGGTGTTGGTTAGGGTTTTTTTAATATTTCTTGATAATAAATTAATTTAATAGTGAGGTCCTGACACAGGGTGCCTAGAGAAGCTGTGGCTACCCCATCTTGGGGTGTGCCCAAGGCCTTGCTGGATGGGGCAGTGTGGGATGGTGGAAGGTGTCCCTGCCCATGCCAGGGGGTGGAACAGGATGATCTTTAAGGCCGCTTCCCACCCAAACCATTCAGTGGTTCCATCACTCTGCTGTTATGTTCATTTATTTTGGTGAATTCATAGTAGCTGCAGTGTGGTTCTATTTAACAATACTTATAACCCTTGAGAGCTGATTGTTGGTGTTTCTCTGTTCTAGTAACAGTAGGTCTGTGGTTCCAATCCTTTTTCTCAACTTCTCTTTACTATTTTAATCTTACAGTGCAGGTTTTTGTTTTTTTTTTTCTTTCTCTAAATATTTCTTTTGGTGGGGTGAATAGTTCATATTCCTGTTATAAGTTGTAGGAATTTGACAGTTACCTGGAAAAGCTGCTGATATTTTATAGTAGCTTTGTACAGGAAGTTTTAGTGCCACCTGAGGAATCTTGGTTTGAACTGAAGTTGTCAGGCTTTAGAGGACTGATGAGGAGTTCTTTGTGCTGTGCTGCTGATGCTCCTTTAAACTCAGACTTTTCAAATGATGTCATGCAGGGGTAGTCTGAGCAGGGGGTGAAGCACTGTGGCTCTCTAACCCTAACAGAGGCTCTTCTGAGCTAAATTTTAAGCTAGATTTTTGCCATTTTCTCTCTCTGATGTAACTTCAGTTCATGTTTGAGGCAGGGTGTCTGCTTGTTGCTTCCCTTGTATCAGAGGTGAGGTGGCCATTTGGTGACTCACAGAAGCCTTTGGCAGGCTCATTCCAGCCTCCAGAATGGGTTAATGCTCTGGCCTGTAATTGTCCTGGGAGAAGGTATAATAACATATCATTTTCTCTTCTCCCAGCCACCCTACTTGCAGGACCAGTTTATTTTTGAAAAGTATTTCATACTCTAGGATAGCCTTGAAACACTTCAGCTGTTGTGTTCCCACAAGGACATTTTCTGCTGTGGGGTGTCCTGGGGTTGCCTTCCTCAAAAGGAGGCATTTTTTGCCTCCAACAAGGAGGATTGTTGTCTTGGGATGATGCTGACAGGAACTAGTCAGTAAATCTTAGCAGCTTTATCAGGTGCATTTTGTTAAATACTCAGAGAAAATGTGTCCTTTAATCATAATCCAGTGCATAAAAAAGATGTGACTGCTGGGCTTTTGTTATTTGAGCAGCTTAGGCTGGACAGGAGGGGAAAGAGATCTTTGCTGAGGCAGCAGTTACCCCAGAAAGGTGCTGGAACCTCTGTCCTTGGAGGTCCCCAGGACTCAGCTGGACAAAGCCATGGCTGCCTTTGTTGGCAAGAGGCCTTTGAGGAGGGAAGGGTTGGAGCTGTCTGTAACAGGTCAGGGTTTCTGATTCATTATTTTCAGTATTTCATGACTTGAACATGTTAAGGGTATTATTGTTGCAGGTTGGTCAGGTAAGAATAAGAGGGCAGCATTGATTGAAATTAAGAGATTGTTACTAGTTTTGAAGGGAAAGAAAAGTGAGCTGTAGAGCAAGGAAATAAGCAGTGCATGTTACAGCAATGATATCACAGCAGATTTAGCAGTTCAGTGAATTCTTGGAGAGCCTTGGGTGGTAACAGTGTACTGTGGAAGTGCTGACCAGTGCTGTGGGATGGAGACCATTACACAGTGTCCTGGGATCCTTTTGGCCCCTCAAATCACTCCCCCACCTTCTGTTACTTGTGTTGTTCTTCATCTACATTTACCCCATGTGGGTCTGAAACAGAAGGGGGGAGAAGACCTCCTCCTCTTGGAGGTCAAAATACTGTCACTCTTTACTTTGTGTGCTTGTTTCCAATTTATTTTTAATGTCAGTCTCCAAGACCAAAGATTTCTGTCCAAGAACTTCACAGCAGGTGTTTTTTGGTGCTCTTTGATCACCTTTAAACTGATTTCCAAACAAGAGAATAAAAATGCTGTGCTTTCTAGTACATTGAGTAACTCACTGGCTGTGTTAGAGTGACAAGCATGACCCTTTTACAAGTTTCTCAGGTGTCTTTTATCTCCACTAAACACACTGCTGAGTAATTTTTAATCTCTCTGCTTGTTGCAGCAAGAAAGCAGAGAACCGATATGATCTCACTCTGTTTCCAAATTAAAACCTCTGGAAACTAACAAATAATCCTCTGTATTTTAAGATGTTTGGAGGGAAGAGGGTTGCTTCAGTTGTCTCTCTTGAATTGCAGAGTTTAGTGAGGTGTAATACGTTTCATCTGGTTGAATTGCTAACCTGTAAGTCCAAGTGCTCTGCTTTAAAAAGGAGACTTGTACAACAAAAAAGCCTATGAGTTGGTAAAGGGATTGGGAATGTTTCAAGGGTGAAACTGTGACTTTTAAAGAAAAAATGCCCCATAAAATAAATTGTTTTAATAGATGTCAGTTAATTGAGGAGTTCATTACACCTTTAGTGCTATTTTCAAATTTTCTGTGTCTTTCTAGCACTTGAGCTTCTACGCCACAGGAATGTTAAATTCTGGTTATTAATGCCCTAACTGGGCAAAACTGTTTAATTACTTAATAGCATTTTTTAGTATGAGAGACTAAACACATGAACTAGGGAGAAACTATGCAGGGATTTGAACCCAATTGTGTTGATTCAGAACTGTTGCATTTTCCTAATCACCTGTTTAATTTGGAAGAGCAGATACTTCAGATATTTTCAGGCTCTGGTGTGAAACAGTGAATGTGGGAGTACTTTGAGGTGTAATACTTGAAAAATGCCAGACGTCTGTTTTGTTCTAAGCAAGCTTTGTTTTGGTCTTGCAGTTCTGGCTTGTTTTATAAATATGTTGCCTGTATAAATTTTAAGGATTACCGTGTTAAAAAAGCTCAACTCTTTTGATGGTTTTAAAACACAATTTAGGAACATAACTACATGAGGTCTTACTGTGTTGTGGGGATGTGTCTTGGTTTGGAAAGACAGGTGTTTGCTAAGAAAGGCAGGAGTCTCCCCTAAAATGGAAAATGTGAATCCCCTCCCTCTGAATTGCTATAAATTTTAGATTAAGGGGCTCTCAGGCAGAAAACATGGGAGTAGGAATAACAGTTCTTTATTAGGGAAGAAAATAAAAGGATAAAATAAACAATGCAGTGAACCAAAACAACACTGACAGGGTCAGAGCACAGCCTGACACCCTGTGGGTCAGGGTGTTGGCAGCAGTGCCATTGGAATTGTGGCTGCAGCCCTCCTGGAGTGTCAGGGGTGGCTCTGCTGGAGCAGGGATCCTGGAGAAAGGTGGAGTCTTCCTCTGGAGACCCAGTGGCAGAGGCAGCTGCTGTTCCTCTGGGAATCCAGTGCAGAAGCTGTGCTGGTGTTCCAGAAGCTCCAGATTATATCCGGGTAGGAATGCTTGGCTCCTCCCTCTGGGGGAGCATCTCCCATGGGATGCTGTAGCTCTTATCAGCCCTGCAGTGACATTCCATGGCCTGTTATCAGCAGATGTCCCCCCTGAGGGAGGATTGGGTGTGGAAGAGACAAGGAAAACTGCCCACTGAACAGAAGAGAGCTGCATGCAGATGGCAAATAGAAAACAATTCGCTTGGCAGTCCAGGACAGGATGTGAAGGAAGGAAGCTGATGCTCAGTATTGTTCTTTGCTTTGTGTGGCCCAGATGAGCTTTGATCCAAACCTGCTCCACAACAATGGACACAACGGGTACCCCAACGGTACTTCGGCAGCGCTGCGCGAGACCGGGGTCATCGAGAAGCTGCTGACCTCGTACGGCTTCATCCAGTGCTCGGAGCGGCAGGCCCGGCTCTTCTTCCACTGCTCCCAGTACAACGGCAACCTGCAGGAGCTCAAAGTAGGAGGTACCTGAGCTTTGGCACCTGGCACAACATACCCTCTGCTGCTTCTGGGGTCTAGTGGTTTTGGTTTCCTTTTGGTTTTTCCTCATTTTGTGATTTCCTCATTAATGTGCTGATGAGCGTGGTGAGTTTGTGTTGGTTAATTATTAAGGTATTTGTTTCTTGCTGTTAGATAAGATTAGGAGAAAGGTGAAGTAGGTTTTAAATTTTAAAAGGGTATAAAGAAAATTTAATTAAAAAGAACTAAAAGAAAAAGTTCTAAGAATCAAAACAAACTCTTTAGAACACTTCTGCTCCACCCACAATCTTTTCTTTTTCATTGATAATGTAAAGAAACCACCTGTGAATAATTCACTGCTCCTGGTGGGAGCCCTTCCTGGCACTTGGTGCAGCTTGTGGTACAAACTTCTGGAGAAGGAAGAGGTGCAGTGTTAGGTCAAACTTGTCTAGCTGAGATGGAGGCAAGTACTCAGACTGTGGGAGGATTTACCTCCGGTGCTCCCTATTTCCTTGCTTAGAGTTATTTTGAGGATGGCCAGGTGTTTTTCAGCACAAGGAGGCTGCAACTTCATGCTGATAATTACCATGAGACTGAAGTTTCTAAACTGTTTCATGGCCTTTGTTGTGCTGTCTGAACTTCAGTGTGGAGTCTGCTGTGCAGCGAGCAAGGCAGGGGGAGGGAATTGCTGTGGAATCACACCAGAATAATTCAATGGCAACAGGAGATAATAAGCAGAATAACCAGAAAATTTTTGCAAATCATGTGTAACAAAAGGACCCGAGTTCTACTTGATTGTGTTTGGCTCCAGCAGTGAATTAAACTCAGCCATTTAGTGATTTTTGTGAAACCCCAATCCCAGCCTGAGCTCTGACAGCACTGCAATGTTTGCTTGTCTTGCAGACGATGTTGAGTTTGAAGTGTCTTCTGATCGCCGAACTGGAAAACCCATTGCTATTAAATTGGTGAAGATAAAGCCAGAAATATTACCTGAAGAACGAATAAATGGACAAGTTAGTGCCTGTTTTCTATACCTGCATCATTGCCATCCTTTACTCCAGTACAGAAAACTGGGTTAATTGAGCATGGATATTAACTACCTTCAGTGTAGTTACACTGAAAAATTTCAGTGTGCTCTGGTAAAAATTCAGAGGTTCAGTTTGAGCTCTTACTTAGCTCCAAACACTTCTTAGAGCTAAGAGGGGTTCTGAGATTGAAAAATTGCAGTGTGGCATTCCCTGCTGAGTGTGTAGTAGAGGATGCTGAGATTCATTTTGTGTACAACAATGCCACTCCTGAAATGACTAGCAATGGATTTTTTTTTTTTTTTTTTTTGACTGGTAGGTTGTGTGTGCTGTTCCTCACAATTTAGAGAGTAAATCTCCAGCTGCCCCGGGTCAAAGTCCAACAGGGAGTGTTTGCTACGAACGTAATGGGGTAAAGCTTGCGTATTTTACTTGAACTCTTCACTGGTCCATCACTGTGGTCTATGACAAAAAAAAAACAACAACAACAACAAAAAAGCAGTTTAATGTAGACAATTGACACTGCGCTGAAAAACTGTGCAGTTTCTGGCAAAAAAAAAGCATGCTTTGGTAATTACTGCAAAAAATTAAGGTTTTTAGACAGTTTGCTTGCTTATGTCTGTGGAGAACTTCCTAGAACCAAATAGTTGTTCTCTTTTAAACTTGATGAAGTTCATGTATCCTTATCTTGAACTTTTAACGTTTAGAAATTGGCCTTTAAAGATGGTCATGTACAAAACCTTTCAACTTAAGCTGCTTGTTCCATACTCACCCAAACAGCACGACAGAAAAAGAATGTTTTGCATGCCATGTTTATTATTGTTGATTTTCTCACCAAATTAAGCAGATTATCACAATTGTGTTAATCTTTCTTTGAAACAGCTATTCTGCAAGTAGAGTAACTTTAGTTAATGTTAATTTACAGGAAGTATTTTACCTGACTTACACCCCAGAGGATGTTGAAGGAAATGTACAGCTGGAAACAGGAGATAAAATAAACTTTATAATTGATACAAATAAACAGTAAGTCAGTATTGCTTTTCTGGCTTCATATTTTGTTTTAGTAGTCAGACAATTTATACCTATTCCAAGAACTATTATATGAAATACAATCTTAGTTGTTATTTCAGTTTTGAGTTTACAGATTTTTTTTTTTTCTCTAGTACTGGTGCTGTAAGTGCTCGTAACATTATGCTATTAAAAAAGAAACAAGCCCGCTGTCAAGGAGTAGTCTGTGCCATGAAAGTAAGTGATTTTAAGTTTCATTTGAAAATGAAATGCTATTTTGAAGAGTGCTGTTCAAAGTAATATTTGTTTAGAGCTGTTAACAGCTTGGGCTGCAGGTGTAAATTGTGTGAAATGTTTTAAACAGCTCATCTTTGATGCTGATACTCTTCTTAACCAAGAAAGTTCAATTTATTTCTGTTCATATGTTTGTTGTGGCAGTCAGCTGTGTACATCTCTTAGTGCTGTGCTGGGATTCAGAGATTGTTTTGTGTTTAACAGAACCTATCAAATGATGTATTGGTGTCTTCCAATAATGGACAATTTTAACACTTTTTTTCTGTTGACAGGAAGCCTTTGGATTTATTGAGAGAGGTGATGTCGTGAAGGAGATATTCTTTCATTATAGTGAATTTAAAGGTGACCTAGAAACCTTACAGCCTGGTGATGATGTGGAGTTTACAATCAAAGACAGAAATGTAAGACGAAATCCAGTAAAACGGAAGCAAAGGTCCTGGGGAATAACTGCACAGCTCTCTGCCTTCCCCAGCTGTGAAAAGGGGGAGGAGGCTCATGGAGGTTCCTTGGGAAATGTCTGTTATTTCTCTCTTTTCTTTGGGTGTTTGACTGATTTTGTGTTCTTAGGGTAAAGAAGTTGCAACAGATGTTAGACTGCTGCCTCAAGGAACTGTCATTTTTGAAGACATCAGCATTGAACATTTTGAAGGAACTGTAACCAAAGTAATTCCAAAAGTACCCAGCAAAAACCAGGTGAATTTCAGTAGTTAAATAAATCTGTGTAATGCTGCTTTGATTGTATTGAATTCCAGTCAATAACTGGAAACGTTTGTTCCCATTTCCCAGTACCTATTTGCTGCATAAGCATCGTGTCAGAATTAAAATTTACTCTTTTTTTCTTAATTTCAAATCCAAAGAGGAAGAGTTATGGTAGTGGTACATGATGGAGTGTGTGTTTAATGTTTCAAATACTTTTGTGTTTCAAATACTTTGTGTTTCAAATACTTGCTATAAATTTTTGTGGGGTTAGACATATCCTTAGTGCAAAAGACTAGGGGAAAAGGGAAAAATATTTGCTGGGATAAGCCAGATCTGTGGATTCTTGTGAGCATTAACAGTTAATGAGGCTTTTGGGCTGTAATGTTAACTTGGAGGAGTGTTCATGAGCACTTCCATTAAGGTTTTAGGTGAGTCTCTGTTAGTGTGGGAAGGTTTGGGGTGTTTTGAAGGCTTAGTAAGAAAGAGCCTGCCTTTTAGAAGTGTTGTGAATATGGTTATAAACTTCATTCCTGAAACAGAGAAGATACCTGCAGCAGGACATGGCTGGGGCTTAAAAAACCTTCAAGCCGGCCAACAGCTCCAAAAGCCACCTTGCACCGGGCAAGCTCCAGATGAGGAGGGGTGGAGATGGAGCAGAGCCCGAGTCCAGCAGGACTTGGCAGGAGCCCCTGTGCTGTGGGCAGCTGTGCTGAGCCCTGCAGGTGAACTCAGCTTTCCCTTGGGTTTTCCGTCCCCAGAGCGATCCGTTACCCGGCCGCATCAAAGTGGACTTTGTGATTCCTAAGGAGCTTCCCTTTGGGGACAAGGACACAAAATCCAAGGTGACCTTGCTGGAGAGCGACCACGTTCGGTTCAACATTTCCACGGACAGGCGCGACAAACTGGAGCGAGCCACCAACATTGAGGTTCTCCCCAACACTTTCCAGTTTACTAATGAAACCAGAGAAATGGCAAGTATCCATCTCTGAACATTTCTAATTCTTGAGGGGAAGTGAAAATAAAACAGGAGTTTGGGGCTGTCTTCTCCAACAGATACAAAAGTCACTCGTGTCTTCCATTGCCTGCTCTGAAATGCAGCTCTAGGACCTGTGCAAGCAAAGCAAAAAATCCAGAATTAATGCTCTGTATCTTTGCCTCAAAATAATAAAGTCTTAACTACTTTTTAACATTTAAATGAAATTGCATTAGGAAATTAGATCTTACCTGGCCCTTTTGGATGGGATTACTGGCTGGTTAGCAGACAGAAGTGATGTAGTCTTGAACTGACAGTTTAAAATTCACATACCTGAGTCTCATGAGGTAACTACTCATCTTCCTTTGGAAAACTGGAGACCCTGGGACTACCCGGGTTCAGGTAGTGAAAAGTGTAAATAATTGGAGGAGGGACTCTGAGCAGCTTTTGTATTTTGAGTTTTTTGGCCAATCTCTGTCTGAGGGTCAAGCAGAAGGATGGCAAAGAGCAGAGTTCTCTCAGTACAAGAAACCCTTTGTGAATTACAGGGACTAAGGTGGATGTGCTAATGGGTATTACAGAATATCTTTCATTCCTGTAACTTGGAATGTTGGTTCTGTTCCAGCTAGACTGTAACTTTGCTTTCCTTTCCAATTTGGAGTTCAGTTACAGTGTTGTCACATCAGTGTGCTGTGAATTACTGTCCCTTGGCTTTAAAAAAACCCTGAGTTTTGATTTCATCCTTTGACATTTTGGGTTTCTATCTTATAGACTTGTATTTCTGCTCTGGCTACATCTACCTGCCTGCCTGAGTTGAGCTGTCAGGGGGGTGATAGGTGCTGGCAGCTTCTAGGAAGGTTGGTTGGTTTGCTGGAGTTTGGTAAAGCTGCTTAAGAAAAGAATGTTCCTAAAGGGGAAAGGTGCCTTTGCACGGTCGTTCAGATCCTCTGAGCTTGTCCTGAGCCTTGCTGAACTCTGTATTGACTGGCTTGAAGGCAATATGTTAATGAATTCTACCTTAATTCTGGCAGCATCTGGTGCTAGGGTTTGGGTTCTGTCAGTGTATTCTGTTTATCACTCAGCATTCCAGTTCTGGTGGTTATCAGGAAGGCCACTAAACTCCTGTGTCACATGGGAGCGTGTTCCCAAAACACCCACGGGTATGGGAGTCTTGTTTAACAGCTTCTTTATAATTCCTTCATTTATGACTGGAAATCTGATGGTTTTTCTCTTAAGCTTTCCTCTGAATACTGATTTTATTTCCTGTTTTTATAGATGGTTGTACTTTTAGCGTATGTTTAATATGCTCCTATAGATGATAGAGTGTTTGTGGAGCTGCCCCATTGTGTTCTAGCAGGTTCTTTAACTTCAGTCCTTGAATTAATATTCTCCACTTCAGTCTTTATCTCGAGTTGACTTCAGGAACGAGGTGGGAAGAACTTTGAGGTTGACCAGGGCTGTGAGCAGCAGGGTTTGTAAGGAAGGACATTGCTTAAACCAAGTGTTTTCCCAGGATTCAGGCCTTGCTGCCCCCTCCTGACACATGGAGCAGCTGGACAGGTGTCACCTACCAGGGATTAAACTGTGATTGTTGGTTTGGCTGTTGCAGGGTGTGATTGCAGCAATGAGGGATGGCTTTGGCTTCATTAAGTGTGTGGACAGGGATGCTCGGATGTTCTTCCACTTCAGTGAGATCATGGATGGAAATCAGCTCCATATTTCAGATGAAGTAGAGTTCACCGTCGTTCCTGTGAGTGGGATTTAAACTCCTATAAAATCTCAGCAGTTAAGGAAATGATGCACAGTGTGTCTATAACCTGATGGATTTCTTTTCCAGGATATGCTGTCTGCCCAAAGGAACCATGCCATAAGGATTAAAAAGCTCCCCAAGGGCACGGTTTCCTTCCACACCCAGTCAGAGCATCGCTTTGTGGGCACTATAGACAAAGAAGCCACTCCAGCCAAAGCCACTAGCCCAAATAAAGGCAAAGAGAAGGTAATGCTGCTCTTCTGCATTCCTGCCATTGCAGACTGAGGCTGCTTCCTTAAAATCTCTAGTTTAGCTGGGTTTGAAGCATTGTTCATTCTGTAGAGATGTGAACTACAGCTGATGAGAGCAGTCAGTGAAAATGAACTGCTCTGAACAAGATAATTAAAGTATTCTTAATAATAATGATCAATATTGTTTTTGAGGGTAATTTCCAGGAAATTGATGGGGAGTTTCTTTCTGCCTCTCAGTACACAAGATTGTAGGTAGAATTATTTAAGTTTCGTGGGAAGAGTCTCTTACTGTTCTTCTTCTGCTGTTTTAAACAATGCCAGAATACTTAAAAGTTCCAATAAATGCTTCCTGGAACTGGTGGCAATACTTCATTGCCTTTTTAAATACTCTCTGGCATAATTTAAAGCTCTTTACCCAGAGTTTGCTTGTGTTTTTGAGCAGTTACTGTAAAACCACTGAGACTCCAATGAGCAGTGCTTGAACTGTGTGTAGGAAGCTGTTCCTGAAGAGGCACTGATTGCTGAATTCTGACCTCTTGTTTTTAGGAAGCTGAGGACGGAATAATTGTGTACGATGACTGTGGAGTAAAACTGACCATTCCTTACCAGGCCAAGGATGTGGAAGGATCTACTAATCCCCAGATAGGAGATAAGGTGAGAGAATTAGGGTACTACTTGGAAATGCTGTTCTGGGCATTGTGGGGTGTGAGCGAGCTTCTCTTTGCCTTTACTTGGAACAAATGGAGGACAAGGCATCTGTGTGGTATCACCTGGAATGTTGTGTTTAAAGGAGTCAATCTTCTGTAAGTAAAAAATACCCTCCAACCTGATGGGAAAATGGTGTCTTACTTTGTAAATGCTTTTTAAACCAAGAATTTTAATCACTAAGTGGATAGTGCTTACCAAGAGGAAATTAATTAGCATAGCAACTAAAATGAATATTGAAGAGGGAGAATATTCCCTCAAGAGCATATTAGCCTGAGGGGCAGTGGAAAGGGAAAAAGCTTGGAGATCAGGAAGAGCAACAAAACCCTCAGGAGCCATTCTAGTTACTGATTATTGTCTCTAAAAACTGAAACAAGGAGTGAAGTGAGGCACATCCCACTGTGGGCCACTGGTGAGCAGTGTAGGCAGAGGAGATGATGCCCGTGGACAGAAAAGTTCTCATGTTAAAGGGGTGAAAAGCTGAGTGCTGAAGGCTGGCTTGCCTTGCAGGTATCCCAGGTGTGGTGCTGCTCCCTGGAATGTAGGAAATGTCAATGACTGAGGTGGTTATGGGAAAGTAGAGACTAGGAAATGACTTTCCTGCAGAGACCAGGTGCTGCTGCAGAGCTGCACAGCTTCACAATTATTTTGGGGATTTGTAGCAGGCACAGGCCCTGCGAACCTGCCTTGGCGTTCAGAGACAGAATGCTGAGTCAGGATGACTGGACAACAGGAGCCCCTCTCTCCCGCTCTCGGACCCTTGCTTATCTCTCTGTAAGGCTATAGGTCACTTTCCTTTAACCCTTACCATTGGACAATTCTCAATCCTCCCTTGCCCTATATAAACCCCTGTTTCTGCCTGGCTCGAGGGAGCCGCTGTCCCTGAGACCCTTCGAGACACCCCGTGGAAGAGCTACGAAGAAGACCAATAAAGACATCGTCTTGGAACCTCACACAGCGCTCTCCTCTCTTTCCTGGTCTTCCGAGTGCCTGCTGCGTGCCCCAGCCAAGCCTAGCAAGCCCAAAGAGCTGAAATCACTCATGAGCTGATAATCACTGGGCTGAAATCACTAAAGGCTTGCTAAGGCATAGGCTAGGGGCACCGCCAGAGCTTGGGCTGATTAGCCCCCCTCAGAGCTATGCTATCCGGCTTTGATGCAGCTCCTGGGTACACCCCGTATCCCAGCCAGCGGCATTAGGGATTTTTTGGTGGTCATGGTTTTCTTTGTCTCTTTCTGTGTGGTGTTGATGGCCGTGTCTCCACCAGGTTGAGTTCTGTGTGTGTGAGGTGAAGAGGACCGGGCTGCAGACGGCTGTTTCTGTCAGGATGCTGGGACGCAACTACAGCTCCAAGAGGCTCTTGGGATATGTGGCAGCCCTGAAAGATAACTTTGGCTTTATTGAAACAGCCAATCATGATAAGGAGATCTTCTTCCACTACAGGTCAATGACAGTTTTATTATTTGATTATGTGTCTGTGTGGGGGGAGTGGGAGGGTGTGGAGTTTTGTTGGGTTGAGTGTTGAACCCATTTGCACTTTACACACACACATAATATATATTTATATATATGCTTAGATATCTACAGTTTCATTTATCATCTCTGCTGGACTGGTTCAGGCTTTTCTGTTAGTCAGCAGTCCTGGTGTTCTGTGCTCTAATTCCCAGGCCAAGAAATCCAGTTGTGTTCTGTATTTGAAATGCTTCATTTTCCTGAATGGATGTTCCTTGTGAACTGATGAGGGATTTAAATAATTTCTGATAACTGATGTGGATGTTGGGTGAGCATCACTATTGTCATGCAAATAAAGGAAAACTGTTTCTCATTCTGTTCCTGTAGTGAATATTGTGGTGATATCGATAGCCTGGAACTTGGAGACACTGTGGAATACAGCTTGTCAAAAGGCAAAGGAAACAAAGTTAGTGCAGAGAAAGTAAACAAAACACATGCAGGTAAGGCTGTACCTGGTGTTTTCTGTCTGCAGGGCTCTTGGCACATGCTGGGGGGTAAAGTTTGTTAATGATCCATTTACAATTGGAGCTGAGAGCAAGAAGATGCTCAGTGTGGGGTAGGCTTTGGTTCCCTGAAAGCTGCTGCCTGTATTTGCAGAGAACAGACAAGCACAGGCCAACAGTTGTGTGCACAGTAGCAATTCTGTGGACCTTTAGTGTCCTCAGTCCTCCTTACTTGGAGATTGTAAGGACAGGCTGAATGGCAGAACTGGCCAGATCAGTACCTGCACTAATTGTGCTGTACCTTAGGGGAAAAGACTGCAGGAGCTGGGCAGATGGGGGAGGGTATTAAGGACTTGGGGGTGGAGGGAATGCATACCTCAGGATTATTGGATGATTAACATGAGTAGGGAATGTGGAAGAGAAAGGAAGGAAACACTTTGATTTGCTTTTCAAGCTTCCTGACCTGAAGTTTCTTGAGAAAATTTTTTTTACTTCCATGTATGATATGTCAGTGTGATTTTGTCATGTAGTACAAAATGTTGACTGCTGGAAAATCTGAATCACTTACTTAAATCAGTTTTAAAATAAACTATGATTAAATCATCCCATTCCTCTATTCTGTCTCTTTTCAGTGAATGGTATCACTGAAGAAGCTGATCCAACTGTTTACTCTGGTAAAGTAATTCGTCCCTTGAGGAGTGTAGATCCCACACAGACAGAGTACCAGGGCATGATTGAAGTCATGGAGGATGGTAAGATTGGTTCCTTTTAATTAAGTGTTCTTTTCACAATTGCACAAGTTGAATGCGCTGTAAAAAGAGCTGTTGAGGATTTTATTCACACTACAAACTGTATCCACACAGCTAAGCTGATTTGTAATATTGGAAATCTGACGTCAGGTGGCAAAGGCCTCTCATTTCTGTCTCCTACTTTCCCCCCAGGTGAGATGAAAGGAGAGGTCTATCCCTTTGGAATTGTTGGCATGGCAAACAAAGGTGACTGTCTGCAGAAGGGGGAGACAGTAAAGTTCCAGCTGTGTGTGCTGGGCCAGAACGGGCAGACGATGGCTGTGAACATCACCCCGTTCCGCAGGGCCACTGTGGAGTGCGTCAAGGACCAGGTGAGTGACCGTGGCACCAGGGCCATGGGGATGGGAAACCACTGCTCCAGCTGGCACAGAGCAGCTCAGAGCCACTTCAGCACTGGAACTCAGGGAGCTGTGCCCAAACAGATTGCTCAGGACTCCAGCTCTAGGGAGCTGGTGTGGTAACCCAGGTTATGCCAGACCCTGGTGTGACTTGAGTAAAGGTGGGCCCAGAGCCTGGTTTGGTGCTGAATCATCAGAACCGCTGGGCAGCAGAGAATTCTGAGGATTTGGCTTTGAGATGTCCTAGAAATTGCTCTAACTGGTTTCTGCTGCACAGACTGTTTAAAAAGTGTTCAGAAAAACAAACAAAACACACACATACTTTGCTTCTGGAGGAAGCTTCTTCACAGCAGTGAGCAGTCAGTGATTACAGCTGATCTGAAATGCAAAGGCTGGTCTTTGCCCTCGTTGCATCTTGGAATGATTAAAAAGTGAAATGCTGCGAATGCTTTCTGTTTTTACAGCTACTGTGCAGCACTAATCTCCAGTCATTTATGGAGATGCTGGATGAGTATTCCTGGCTTATACATGAGTAGAATGGAAAACAGAAGTAAATGGCTTCTTATGCCAGTGACAGGCCTAAAAATGGAGTGACTGCTGCTGTGTAACTTCAGGGTGGAGTCTCAGCTGGGCGCACTGCTCTTCTCTGTTTAATGCAGCTGCCAGCACTTGGGGCACTTTTCAGAACTTGTTCCATAGACTTTAGGTTTTACATGTGACTTTGCAGTGCCAAGGAAGAGTGCCTGCATTTCCAGAAGTGTTGTTTCCAGACAGAATGTTCTGATCAGTGCAGAAATGGCATTTCCACTTCTGTTAGGCACAACAGTTTTGAAGTTTTAAATAAAAGTAGTTAAACTTCTAGTTAAACTTAGTAATAAATAAGTTACTGCATTTGTCTGGATGCAGAGCAAATCAATAACCTTGTGATGTGTTGCTTTTCAGTTTGGTTTCATTAACTATGAAGTTGGTGACAGCAAAAAGCTCTTCTTCCATGTCAAAGAAGTGCAGGATGGTGTGGAGCTCCAGGCTGGGGATGAAGTGGAGTTCTCCGTAATCCTGAACCAGCGCACAGGAAAATGCAGTGCCTGTAACGTGTGGCGTGTCTGGTGAGGCTTTGGGAGTGAAGGGAGTGACCCTGGCACAGTGTCTGCATGCCAGCAGAGCCCTGCAGGCCTGAGCTGGATGTTCCTGCAGCAGGAGCTCTGGGTTCCAGCTGCCTCCAGGGAGAGGCACACCTGAGAGCTCCCGGCTCTTCCAGGGGATCCAGTGCAGGCAGCAGCAGCACTTGCAGCTCTTCCTAATTACAGATGGCGTGTTCCCTTTTTAACCTATTCTTAAGCTCCCCCTGTAGCAGGAATTTGGATACAGGCTTGCAAGTGGAAGTTAATGACAGGGAAACTGATGGCTCTCCTGTGTGAGTGCTGGCCTCTGGCCAGCGCATTCCACAGTACTGCCAGCTCTTTCTTGAAGAGCAGCTTTAATTTTTAAATAGAAAACTCATGTTTTATAGACTCTTCTTTTTGGCATGGCATTTCTTACAAGTGATGGGTTTGGGGGTTTTTTAACTATATACACACTTGAAGAAAATTGCATAATTTGTATTTTGTTTAAGCTTGAGATAGCACTTCAGTAGTAACAGAAAGCTAATGTTTTTGTCTCCAAATTGTGTTCCCATCATCTCCAGAGATGTTAATGCTCTGCCATGATATGCTGGCAACTTGCAAGCCTTTATTATTTCAGTTGAATCACAGAATGGGTTGGGTTGGAAGGGAACTAAAAAACCATCTCATTCCACCCCTGCTGGGGACAGGGACACTTGCCACTATCACAGGTTGCTCCAAGCCCCATCCAGCCTGGCCTTGGAGAGATCCAGGGATGGGGCAGCCACAGCTTCTCTGGGTGATAGAAATGTAGGAAACACTGGTTAGGTGTGCATGAGAGTAAATACCAGACCTGTGCTCCCTAAAGAGCCCCCTCTGGAGATCACAGAGCTCCTGCTAGTGCAGAGTCCAGTGGACAGCAAGGTTTGGGGCAGGGCCAGGCCACCAGCCGGGTCTGCTGTCACACAGCGTCAATCCCGTCAAATAAATGACTGTGGGAAAGCCTGGGGTGCCTTGCCCAGCTGGAGGGTGACCGTGCCCTGTGTGTGCTCTCTCGCAGCGAAGGCGCCAAGGCCGTGGCCGCTCCGCGTCCCGATAGACTCGTGAACCGTCTAAAGAGCATCAACCTGGACGATGCCAACGCCCCGCGGCTCACGGTGCTCCGCCAGCCCCGGGGCCCCGACAACTCAAAGGTACTGCACGGGGCAGCGGCCCTGCAGGGCCTGCCTGCCCAGGGGAACGCACACTGCCGCCTCCGTCAGGGGCCTGAGCTGTGTCTGCTGCTGTTCTGTAGCGAGCTCTGCTGTGTGAGGGTGGCTTGTGTTTGTGCACGGGGCTGTGCCCTGTGTCAGTGCTGTGCCCTGTGTCAGTGCCCTGTGCACTGTGCCCTGTGCTGTGCACTGTGCCCTGTGTCAGTGCCCTGTGCTGTGCACTGTGCCCTGTGCTGTGCACTGTGCCCTGTGTCCGCGCTGTGCCCTGTGTCAGTGCTGTGCCCTGTGTCTGTGCCCTGTGTCAGTGCTGTGCCCTGTGTCAGTCCTGTGCCCTGTGGCCTGTGCCCTTTGTCAGTGCTGTGTGTTGTGCCCTGTGTCAGTGCCCTGTGCTGTGTCTGTTCTTTGTGCTGTGCCCTGTGTCAGTGCTGTGCCCTGTGTCTGTTCTTTGTGCTGTGCCCTGTGTCTGTGTCCTGTGTCTGTGCCCTGTGTCAGTCCTGTGCCCTGTGTCAGTCCTGTGCCTGTGCCCTGTGTCCTGTGCTGTCCCTGTGTCAGTGCTGTGCCCTGTGTGCTGTCTGCTGTGCCCTGTGCTGTGCCCTGTGTGCTGTCTGCTGTGCTCTGTGCTGTGCCCTGTGTCAGTGCCCTGTGCTGTGCCCTTTGTGCTGTGTCCTGTGTCAGTGTCATGTGCTGTGCTTTCAGAAGAGCACACAGGAAAGAAGCAGCCCACTGCTGCCTGTGTTGGAGCCTTTCTGTCATGGTTTGTCTTGGCTGTCGTAGTTTGCTCTTCATTTATAAACCTCAGAGCAAGGGAAGTCCATTTACCTAGACATGGCTTTCACACAGCTTTCTGGCGCTTCTTGATAAGCAGGAGAAAAGTATTTGGAATCTCTGTTGTGTTTTGGACCACAAAGAACACCCCAGAGAACCTGTTTTGTTGCTGTCTCTGTTTGTGAAGACAAACAAGACTAATTAGAAGGGAGCTGCTTGGGTGGAACAGACCAGGCTCTGCCTCAAAGCCCAGTGGCAGTGCCAGGTTCACGGTTGGACTTGATGATTTTTAAAGCCCTTTCCCTTTAGGAGGAATTTGCCTCCTGTTGACAGAGTGACAAAACTGTCCTTTGTCTCCTTAAAAATGAAAAAAAGCCCAGAAGTTTCTTTCTTCAGTTAGCAAAAGGACACCTCACAGTACCTGGGGGACTTCACCTCAAACTTAAGGACAGCCAGTTGGACAGAAGCCAGAAAGTTTTGCCTGAGCAATTGACTAGAAAAAGAAGAGAACAAAGGAACTAATCACTTTTGTGGGGTGTTTTACCAGGAGCAAGAACCTCTTGCACCTGGCTCGGTTTTTCTCTGTAAAGAGTTTTGTTATTTTGCCTTTTATTAAAACTTTTCTGTTTCCAGCACTGCCACAGAAGCCATCCTGCTGATTTTATGCCTTCTGAGGTAGCTGAGCTATCTGGGATGTGATAGGGATCTCCAAGAGCTCATGAGACCTGGCTCTGGGAGACCCTTGTATCATTTTCCAGCCTAAATGATTTCATGATTATGTGATGCTGGAGCTAAAAGTGTGTTCTGTTTCCCTTGCAGGGATTTGGTGCAGAGAGAAAGATCCGCCAGGCTGGTGTTATAGACTGATCCCAACCCCACGGCGACGTCGGGCCGTGCGGGGGCTGCCGAAGGGTACTGAATATCTCCCTGTTCACCCCTTCCTCCAAATTCTCAGAAGCTATTCCACCAGTTTTAACACCTTCTCATGTTATGTTTAAAATTAAATTTACGAAACCATTTTAAATTTCTGCACAGTTGCATTCTGGAGAACTTTTAAGGTGGCGCCTTATAGTATCACATTTTAGAAGCTTGTTTTGAATGGTGCATTTAACGCAACTGGTAACTGCAATCTCCATTGCCTCTGTGAGTAAACATAGACAGCTCTGCTCGGGCAGACCTTGTGGAATTCTGCACTACAGTTATTATGCTTTATCCTTGTTTTTGGCCAAGGTTTATTATGCCTTAGTGCTCAGTTGCATTATCTTCCTTCCCGAGTGGAAGGGAAGACTCACTTCAGCTCACTCTGCTCAAATTCTGAGGAACGTGTGAGGGTGGAATAAGTTCTGTTTCTATCAGATCTCCACAAACATTCAGATCCCTTGAGTTGACGGCCAAATGTTACAGTGTTTCCCTAGTTCATTTAACTTGACTCCTTTAGCCAGTCCTTAGAGCTCAGTGCAAGTCTCTCCCAGGGTCGGTGGATTTTGTAGTGTTCTGGAACAGACAGTGCAGAATTTCATAAGGCTGAGGTGTGCCATCAGTGTGGTAATTTAAATATATTTAAAACAATGCACAAATCTGCTGCTGCTTAGAACACTGCAGCTTCTAAACCCAGTTTCTTTTACTGATTTAAATTTAAAAAGAAAGAAGTTGTGCCTGAAGTGGATACATTTTTTTTTGTTCTTTTTGCAGCCGGCACCCAGTGTACTGTAAGAGAATAAATACTTAGGCTTTCCATAGCTGTATTGAGACTTTCATCAAGGTGACTAGTTGATGTCTGTGTGCTTTTTTTTTGTTTTGGTTTTTTTGTTTGTTTTATTTAGGTTTTTTTTTGTTTTGGTTTTTTGTTTTGGTTTTTTTCCCCTCCCCTGCCCCCCTCCCTCCATTTCCCCAGTCACACTTTATCAAGCAAGAAAACTGAATGATTGGTCTAAGTATTACTTTAACCAAAAAGATCAGGAGTTACTTTTTGGAATAGAGGGCAGTACTGTGGTTTGGGTTTGTTTTGTTTTTTGTTTTTTATTTTGGTTAATTTTTTTTCTTTTTTTTTTTTTTCTTTTTTTTTTTTTTCATGTTACCTCTATTCTCAATTTAGGGTTTTCTTCTCTGGGAGATGCATTATCTTTGTAAAACAAAACATTGCTTTCTCCAATTTTTTTTCTGTTAATGGCAAAGAATGGAAATAGAATAAAGTTTTACTGATTTTGAAAAAAGCCTTGCTGTGCTCAGCCTCTTCTTTCCTCAGCGGGGGCTGTGTTAGACCTGTGTTGTCCCCATCACAGGCTCCGTGCTGGTGCCTCCAGTTCTCTCACCACCACCCTGAGGGATTTCTGTGTTCTGTTGGTTTGCACAAAGCAGGGAGTTCCCCCGAAAGGCCCCATCATCAACCCTGCACTATTTATACATTATAACAGCAACATTCACTGGTTACAAATGACATCACTGCTAATTAGTGTTCAACCCTCATTTAGGAGCTCCCTGCCGTCCCGGTGCTGCTCCGTGCCCAGGCTCCCTTCTGTTCATTGCCGGGGTCTGCAATTCCAGCAGGGCCAGGGGTGCCATGATCCCACTGCTGCAATTCCAGCAGGGCCAGGGGTGCCATGATCCCACTGCTGCAATTCCAGCAGGGCCAGTGGTGCCATGATCCCACTGCTGCAATTCCAGCAGGGCCAGGGGTGCCATGATCCCACTGCTGCAATTCCAGCAGGGCCAGGGGTGCCATGATCCCACTGCTGCAATTCCAGCAGGGCCAGTGGTGCCGTGATCCCACTGCTGCAATTCCAGCAGGGCCAGGGGTGCCATGATCCCACTGCTGCAATTCCAGCAGGGCCAGGGGTGCCGTGCCCCCACTGCTGCAATTCCAGCAGTGCCAGTGGTGCCGTGATCCCACTGCTGCAATTCCAGCAGTGTCAGTGGTGCTGTGCCCCCACTGCTGCAATTCCCTTTCCCCATTCCTGCTCCTCCCAGGGTCTGAGCCAGACCCTTCCTCTCGGCATTGTGGTCTCTTCAAAAGCGATCCAAGTGCAGGATGCTCACGCTGCAGTCCCTTACCCAGAGCTGCCCAGCTCCAGCTGTTCATCAACACCTTCTTAACCAACAGTTCTGTGTTTTGTAACAAAGGGCAAGAGGGCTTAGTCTCATTTAAAATGGGATCGTTTGGGCATGGTTTAAAATGGGATCGTTTGGGTAATATTTAAAATACTGTCGTTTTAGATGGTGGTAGTGTTTCATCAGAGATGGATGAGAATCACAAAGCTTGACTTGATTCCCTTTTCAAATCCCGAGAGCTCGCTGTCATTCCCAGTTTAAAAACCCCAGGGTGTGGGTTCGGCGGCGTTCCCCCTCTAAAGCCCCGGGACACGGGCCCGGTGCTGTTCCCCCTTGAAAGCTCCGGGATGCGGGGCCGGTGCCGTTCCCCGTGCTTCGGGCTCGGTGCCGCTGCCGGTTCGGAGCCGTGGTGCCGGTGCCGCCGTGTCCAGCGTCCCGTCCCCCCGTGTCCCGCCGTGTCTCTCCCGTGTCCCGCCGTGTCGCGCCGTGTCCCGCCCGTGTCCCTCCCGTGTCTCTCCCGTGTCCCGCCGTGTCCCGCCGTGTCTCTCCCGTGTCTCTCCCGTGTCTCTCCCATGTCTCTCCCGTGTCCCTCCCGTGTCCCGCCGTGTCCCGCCGTGTCTCTCCCGTGTCCCTCCCGTGTCCCGCCGTGTCCCGCCGTGTCTCTCCCGTGTCTCTCCCGTGTCTCTCCCGTGTCTGTCCCGTGTCCCTCCCGTGTCCCGCCGTGTCCCGCCGTGTCTGTCCCGTGTCCCGCCGTGTCCCGCCGTGTCTCTCCCGTGTCCCGCCGTGTCTCTCCCGTGTCTGTCCCGTGTCCCTCCCGTGTCCCGCCGTGTCCCGCCGTGTCTGTCCCGTGTCGCGCCGTGTCGCGCCCGTGTCGCGTGTGCGGAAGCGGCGCGGGCGGTGACGCGCGGGCGGGAGGCGGAAGCGGCGCGGGGCGATCGCGGGGCGGCGGCGGCGGCGGGGCCGGGCCGGGCCCGGCGAGGCCGCGGGGCCATGACCGAGTACAAGCTGGTGGTGGTGGGCGCCGGCGGCGTGGGCAAGAGCGCGCTGACCATCCAGCTCATCCAGAACCACTTCGTGGACGAGTACGACCCCACCATCGAGGTGCGCGGGGCCGCGGGAGCCGGTGCGGGCTCGGGGCCGCGGGACGGGAGCGCGGCGGGAGCTGCGCCCGGGGCCGGAGCGGATCCGCCGCCAGCTCCCGCAGCCCGGCCCGGGGCTCTGCGAGCGGCGCCTCGCCCCTTCTGCCTCGGGCTTCCTAAAGCAGCCACCGGCGACCAGAAAGGCCGGCCCGGGGCTGTGCAGGGCGGGGCTCTGCTCGCACGGAGGGTGCTCGCCAGAGTCTTTTATTTTCTTCTCCTGTGCAGGAATTTCTTCAAAGCAACAGGAGTTCCGTGCTTTGTAACAAAGGATGAGAGGGCCTAGAGTTTCATTGAAAATGGGACAGTTTGGGCATGGTTTAAAATGTGATTGTTTGGGTAATATTTAAAATGCTGTAGTTCTAGGTACTGGTAGTTTTTCATCAGAGATGGATGAGAATCACAAAGTCCAGACTGGTTTGGGTTAGAAGGGTCCTTAAAGCTCATCTGGTTCCACCCCTGCCATGGCAGGGACACCTTCCACTGTCCCAGGCTGCTCCAAGCCCTGTCCAGCCTGGCCTTGGACATTTCCAGGGGCAGCCACAGCCTCTGCAGAGCAGCTGGCAAAGCTCCTCCTGCGTTTTTATGATTGTTTTTCCGTTCCACCCGTGCCCCCTGGGGTGGCAGAGCAGCGCAGGGCTCACTGCCCGTGTGTTGCAGGACTCGTACCGCAAGCAGGTGGTGATCGATGGCGAGACGTGCCTGCTGGACATCCTGGACACGGCGGGGCAGGAGGAGTACAGCGCCATGAGGGACCAGTACATGAGGACAGGGGAGGGCTTCCTCTGCGTCTTCGCCATCAACAACAGCAAATCCTTCGCCGACATCAACCTCTACAGGTACAGCTGGGCTGCCCCGGGGCAGGGAGCAGGGGACAGGGGACATGGCGGGGCCGCTGGCTGAATGAAGCACTGAAGCGCCTCAGTGAAGGCTCAGGAACAGACAAATATTGAATCTCCCACTGCTTGCAGGAAGGTTTGTCACTGTTCTGTGCCAGTGCATGGAATCTCAGACAGGGATGGGTTGGAAGAGAGTTTAAAGCCCATCCAGTCCCACCCCTGCCATGGCAGGGACACCTCCCAGTGTCCCAGGCTGCTCCAAGCCCTGTCCAGCCTGGCCTTGGGCACTGCCAGGGATCCAGGGGCAGCCCCAGCTGCTCTGGGCACCCTGTGCCAGGGCCTCAGCACCACCTTTAGTCAGTTAACACTGGGATGTTTTTTATCCAGTTTTATTATTTTTTTTTTTAATCAATCCATATAAATATCTCCGAGGCGTGCCAAGAGAAGAGTGTCAGACTCTTTTCCATGATGACCAGGGACAGGTTTAGTTTCCATAAACTAAACCACAAGAAGTTCCACCTCAACATGAGGACAAGCTTCTTTCTATGAGGGTGGCAGAGCCCTGGAGCAGCTGCCAGGCAGTTGTGGAGTCTCCCTGTGTGGACACATTCCAAACCCACCAGGATGTGGCACCTGTTCCAGGTGGCCTTGCCTTGGCAGAGGGGTTGGGCAGGGTGGTCTCCAGAGGGCTCTTCCAAGCTGTTCTGGGATTCAATCAGATGCCATTTGAGCTACGGAACGTCATCTCTAAGAAAATGGGTGAGAAACCCAAAATGGAGTTATCCATGGACAGAAAACAAAGTGCACAAAGTGCTTGGCCATCCTGCTGACCCCCTCTGCTCACCTTTAGTATGTTTTTGTGGCACAAGGGTGTTTGAACACTGAACTAAACCAGCTTTTATAGTTAGAAAATAGTTCCTAATTTATTTATTTATTTTTTATAATTTGTCTTCCTAAAGAGAACAGATCAAGAGAGTGAAGGACTCAGATGACGTGCCCATGGTGCTGGTGGGGAACAAGTGTGATCTGCCCACGAGAACAGTGGACACAAAACAGGCCCAAGAATTGGCAAAAAGCTACGGAATCCCCTTCATAGAGACCTCTGCAAAAACAAGACAGGTGAGAGGCTCCCCCAGGGCCTGACTGCTTCCCGGGCAATGCAGCAAGGACATTTTCCCATGTGCTTTTGCCTTATTTACAGGAGAAGCATTTTTTCAATCCCTTTACAGTTTTTTTTTTGCTTTTATTTCCCCACTCACTCTTAGCTTGAATGAGTTCTGGGCTGGGCCAGTGCAGGAGTCACTTCAGACTCGTCCTGACTTCCTTTCAAGTGGGTCATGCTGATAAATAACACAGAGAATAAAACAATTTCAACTCCCCTGAAGTTACTAAATAAAACTTTAAACTAACTAGGAAAAAAATACTCAAAATAATAAACATAGCTAAAACCAGTAACTGTAGAGATAAAGAGACTACAGTGGTTTTGTGGAAAATTACATAACAAGAAAAAACGACACATGCCCAAAAAAAGTTCAAATTCACCTTTACTATCAAAGTATTCAAATGCAACCACCAAAACCCCCTCTTACTAAACCTCCAAAACCATCAAAACCCTCCCAACAAGAAACAAATGCCTGCAAAATAATTCCTAACATATAATACTTATGTCTTAAATAAAACCCACATTTTAACTATAACAAATAAATACCTTATTCTAAAATCTCACAAAACACACAGAAGAAAAAGAAACCCAGCTACTTCCTACTGCTCCAAATGATGTTAAAATTTTGATGCCAGCCCATTTCAGCCCCATTCAGTGCTGGCAGGAGGAGCAGCAGAGTGTCAGCTGCTCTCCCTGGGCAGTGTCAGAGGCTGAGCTCGCTCACCCCAGACCTGCTGGGTTCTCTTGGCTCGTTAATGAAAGCCAATTAGCAGATTGTGATCGCAGACAGAATTCCCAGACTGGACTAATGGGCTTCTCCAAAGCCTCCTTGGCCACGTGGGCCTGTCCAGGCAGCCCCGGGCAGGGGAACAGAGCAGGGAAGGTGCAATTAGTGAGCAGCAGCCAGAAAATCCCGAAGAGCTGAATGGTAAGAATTCTAAAATTAGGCAAGGAGTAGCTGGTTTCCTGCATGGAACCTCCCTGAGATACAGCTTTCCATGTCTATTTCAGTGGCTGTTACCCAGGAGGGGTCAGGCTGGGACAGCCATGTGGGATTCCTCCTCTTAGGAGCCACGGGGCCAGCTGGGTGCTGCTCCTCCTGCAGAATTCCGTCTTTCAAATCCATTCAGGGGTTCTGGGATGGACAGATGGGTGATTTCAAAAGCTGGAGGGAAGAAAACACCTGACCTTGTGTTTGCATTCAGGGTGTGGAAGATGCTTTTTACACCCTGGTGAGGGAGATCCGGCAGTACCGGATGAAGAAGCTCAACAGCAGCGAGGATGGGAACCAGGGCTGCATGGGGTTGTCCTGCCTTGTCATGTGAGAAGGTGAGCTGGAACCCCACTGCTGCACTGCCTCCTTTGCCTTCCAGCAGCTGATCAGGGGGGCTTAAAGTGCTGGCTGCTGTAGGTGGGGTTTTCCCCTTTTACAGAACCTATTGATTCCCAGAGAATTGGATTCTACAGTGGATCCTACAGTGGATCCTCCAGCTGGATCCTACAATGTTTTAATGCTCAAAAAGGAAAAATTCCTGCCTAAGTTGGTGGCAGAGCTTAAGAAAAATATAAAAATATTAAAATTATATAAAAATATTAATATTATATAAAAATATTAAATTAAAATTGGATTCTACAGTGGATCCTACAGTGGATCCTCCAACTGGATCCTACAATGTTTTAACGCTCAAAAAAGAAAAATTCCCCTCTAACTTGGTGGCAGAGCTTAAGAAAAGGAATTTTCCTTCACGTCACCCTTTTGGCTGATGGGTGGATGGAACAAGATGATCTTTAAGGTTGCGTCCAACCCAAAACATTCCATGGTTTCCACCAGTTCCATTGGTGTGATGTTCTGTGTCATTCCTTTCTGTCTCCTTCTTTTGGGAAACCATTTGGACTGTTTGGAGAAGGTGTAATTTCTGAAGGAGCACCTTGAAAGAGGGGTGTGCACAGCTGAGTGACTGACTCCTGCACAGCTCCCCTCGAGCTCTTCCTCTGGAACGTGCTGATTCCAGGATTAACCAAATAAAATGGTGCAAATAATGGAATCTGAGTTCCCAACCGAGGGAAATTCCTTTCAGCCATTCCCTGAAAGATGTTGCTCGTGACTCTGAAAACAGCCAGACCAGCTCACTGTGCACTGCTGCATTGCACATCCACCCCAGGGCAGGACAGAGCTAATTAGTGCTAATTGGAGGTGCCTTTCTGTTCCAGATGCCAAGAAAACGTGGTTCAGGTGCAGCTGCTGGACGAGCCTCGATCCGTGCTGCCTTTCCTGCTGATCCCTGCAGTGTTTGGGTGCCAGTGACAGACTCTGGGCACCAGAGTTAATTAGCACAAGGTCCTTCTGCGTGCTCCATCTGAAGAGAACATCCACGGCATCTACCTCCCTGCTCAGCTCACGGAGCAGCAGCACCTCGGGACGTGCTGGGATTCTTCTCTCACTCTGCTACCCGGGTTTGTTCCAGAAGAAAACCAGTCACAAAAGAGAACTATAGAGACTAAATGCTGTGAAAAAGATGACACTTTACCTCTAGAGTAAAAGCTAGAAGTGCTGTGTGTCCCCTGTCTGTTGGATTCCGTGCAGTGCTGTCAGAGGAGTGGCACAGGTAGTGTCACACGGGGTTGTGCCACCAGGAGTGCCCCTGTCCCCTCTCAGCTGGGTGTCTGCTCTCTGTGCACCTGTACAGCAAAAGTGCAACATCTCCAGTGCCAGGAGTGCCACCTACCTGATCCTGCATTTCTGTAATAAAAAGGAAAACCTTTCCTAACTAAGTGCCTGTTTGCTAAGAAGATTCGGAGTTGTCCCTTGGGTTGAGGAAAACCCCAAGGACTGGAATTTCTTGGGAGCTCATTGTGTCAAGCAGGCAAGTGTGCTGTGGGTGATCCGAGGCTGACAGGATCCTCCAGCAGGAATTTGGAGGCTGGAAGGTCCAGCAGGCACTTGAGAGACTCTTGGACGAGGGAGGGGACACACTGCATCTGTGTTTTACTTTCTTTGTGGGTGGAACAGTTTATATTCTGTATTGTTTTCCTGCAGCATTCAGATCTCTTCTAAGTTGGACCAAACCTGTCAACTGTTCATTTTTAACATGAACTGCCAACGTTTCTGGGCAGCTTCTCACTAATTAATCTGGTAACTGGAGGTTGCTTTGGACAGCTGCTATTCAGCTCTCTCTGTAACTTGCAAATTGTTTTATTCTGAATTATTTTCTTACCACAGACTGTAAAGAGTCTCTTCAAAATGTCTCTAGACTGTAAGATGTAGTTGGAGTTTCCTTGTCAGGGAAGGAGGGGGGTTGGGGTTGGCTCTGTCAGGGGTGCAGGAAGTGGCTGCTCCATCCCTGGCAGTGCCCGAGGCCAGGAGCAGCCTGGGACAGGGAAGGTGTCCCTGCCATGGCAGGGCTGGAGGGGATGAGCTTTAACCCAAACCATCCTGGGATTCTGTGATGGAGGGGAGAGGGCTGAGAGCTGCCACAGGCACCTGAGGCAGCTTCTGCTTGCAGCATCCCTGCAGAATGAGGAAGGAAATGAGTTCAGGGATGGCTCCACGGGAGGTGGGGGACAGACTGGTGGAATTCTGGGCTCACTGGGACAGCCTCCAGCTGAGGGAACTGTGAGCTGAGCCAGTTCTTCCCAGCACAGAACAGCCTCCCCTGGTTACCTGGCTGTGCTCACTGCTGCAGAGCCTCCCTGCCCCTGGGTGCTGGGTCCTGCCCTGGCCTCGTGCTCTGGGCTGGGTTCTGCTCGGGCAGCAGAGCTGAATTCAGCGAGGAGGAGGAGGAGGAGGAGGAGGAAGGAGCCCTCAGCCAACAGAGGGAGCATTTGGTCAGTGCCAGGCCAGCAGGGCAGTGGCAGGAGGCTCAGTTTCAGGTTGTTGGTGTCAGTCACACATCTTAATTTGGAGTGCTCCATTTCAAATGGACATTGGAAATCTAAACAGAGAGAGAAGAATTTTTTCCTTTTAATGTTGCTTCCTTCACTACTTACAGTCTTAATTCTCTTCTTGGAATGAAGAGGATCAATCTCCATCACATTTGCTTTATCTGTGAAAATCCTTATAAATACTTTTTTCAATTTATTTTAACTTTGACTGATGTGACTGATAAGAATTAAATCCACAAAAAATTTAACATAAAATATGATTTTCCGGCACATACACACAATGGGGGCAGAATTGTGGGCACCATTGGCTCGAGTTCAGTTTGTTTGATGTTGCCAGAGCAGCTGTGGCTGCCCCATCCCTGGAAGTGTCCAAGGCCAGGATGGAGCAGCCTGGGGCAGCGGAAGGTGTCCCTGCCCATGGGATGAGCTTTAAGGCCCCTTCCAGCCCAGACCATTCCATGAGTGCAGGTTAAACCTGGCAGAGCTGCCACCCTGCACAGCCAGGGCTGAGAAAGCTTTGTCAGGAAGATTTTCTGTGAAAGCCTCCCCTGTGGGTGTGCTCCTGAGGAGCTGTGTGGCACAAGGGCAGCTTGTCAATAAAAACACCCCTGGGAAACGAGGAGAAGCTTTTGGGATGCACATCTGGTTACGCAGAGCCAGCCGGAAGGGCAGTGTGGAGCTTGTGAGGACACTGAATGGTGACATTCTGCCATCATGGATGGGGTTTGAGCTCTTGGGAAATGCAGGAATTTGTTTCCTGGCCAGAGCTCAGCTGCCTGTGGCCACGGGAAGCCTCTGGCAGTTGATGTTTGAAGGGTGTGTGGTCAACCTGGAGAATTATTTGGATGGAGGATCATCACAGCACTGCTCCACACTGCTCAGCGTGCTCTGGTTGGCATCAGCACGTACCAGCTCTGGCTCCAAAGGCTGGGAATCCTCAGCAATGTGTGGGAACTGACTGGAAAATGCATCTGCTGCTCTTTGCTGTTCCCTTTCTCCTGGGCTCTATAAAACCTGAAAAGGGAAGAAGCCCTGCTGAGGACAGCTCTGTATTTGTGTCACCTTTGGAACCTTCAGAATGGTTTTTAGGATTTGTTTCAGTTTTTAGGGTGCTGCAGAGCTGACCTGCACAGGTGATACTCCCAAGTCCATCAGTGTGGTTCCAAATCCAGCAAAAAATACAAAATCAGGGTGTTGTATTAGTCAGGAGTGAGCTGAATGGCTGTAATTTGTTTTCACCTTCCTCACAGAGAACGCTGGGTTTGGTGGCAGCCCAGAACTGGAAGGACAAAACCCTGCAAACGTTTGGGAAAATTATTCAGAAGATAAGCACAGGAGGTTTTGCACCAGACAGGTCCCTGGAAAAGGTGGTTTAGTGGGTTTGGTCCAAATATTGTTATTTAGAACAGCACAACTCTGCACTAGTGCCAAGCTGATTTCACTGCCCTGACTGGGCAGAACAGACGTGAAGAACTTCTGAGGTAAAATATTAAAAATATTAAAATACTAAGAAAGGGTAAAGCTCTCGTTCAGAACTTCCCAGTGCCAATGACTGGAACAAATGTTGCTGTTGCTGTGGCTGAGCACAGCTCAGTGGGGCCAGTGGAATCCTGTGGTTGTTCCTCTGTGTCCTCACGCCGTGTTCTTGCTCAGATTCTGTCCTTGTCCTTGCTGGGACTTTGGATTTTAACCAGGATCTTTAAGCTGCCATCATTTTTAGTACAGCTCAGCCTTAGAATTGGATTTCAAGCAGCCTCAGGCCCGTGGGTGATCACATTCTGACCTGTCTGTGCTCCTCAAAAACCCCAGACCTTGGGTGTGTGCCTGTGGTAACCCTCAGGATGGCTGGGAAATGTTGGGATCTGGACTTTTAACCCAAGGGCTAATTTGTTGTTACTTTGTTTAATTGTTTGCTTTCAATAATGCATCTCTTTTGGTTCGGATTGAAGTAAATTATTTTGCTTCCTAAATAACTTTTTTATAGAATAAACTTGGAATTCTTTGGTTGTTTTCTTTGGGTTCTGGGTACAGGATCCACGAGAGGGTTACAGGAGGTTTACTGCAGTGCCCTCTGCTTTGTCTGTGGGGTGGCATTTACTCCATTCTGTCCTGGGGCAGGCTCAGCTCTGTCACAGAGGTGCCCTGGAGCATCAATGAGCAGTCAGAGTGACCTTGAGACTGCCACAGGCTTGCTCCAGTCCACTTTTAACCTTGCTGCTGCTGACTCTGTTTGCAGTGGGGTCTCTCATGCTGATTTACATAAAAAAATGTAAGTCAGTTCTTTACTTCATACTCCAATGGCAAAACCAGCTATTAAATTACTGCTGTGCCCAAACCATGCCCTGTTAGCCTTTTAAACTGCTTGATTCAGTCTTCTAAAATACTTCCCTGTTGCCTTCCCTCATGCAAGAAGGCAAATTTTGTCTGAGCACAGAGTCAGTAAATGCGCTTCAAGGGTGTTTCTCCTCAGACCTTGTGTCAGGCATCTGAAACCTGGAGTCCAACCTGGGTTTTATGCCAGGAATTTAAAAACAGACCCCCAGGAACAGGGACACACAGTTCCTGCCACGGCAGGTCCAGCCTGTGCCCAGAGCATTCACACCCTGAGCTGGGGTGGCTGCTGAGAACCCCAGGGTTTCTTGGCTTGCTGGAAAGGTTTCCCTGCAGTGGGTTTGTTCCCTGGCCCTACAAAGGAGCTCCCTGCAGAGGACCTGGTTTTGGTTGTGCCCGGGAACAGAGGCAGATTGCAGCAGCCTGGGGTCTGTGCAGGGGACGACTGAGAGCAAGGGGTGTCACCTGTGGCATTCACATTCTCTGGGAAAATCCCTTCACCCGAGATTTTATCCTGGGAGGCTGAGAAGCCTCAGAGAAAAAGGAAAACAATTCTTATCTCATTTGCTTCTCCTGTGTTGTGCTCACACGTGGAATGTGTTTGGGGATTGTTCACCCACAGGTGATTGTTCCATTGGGTTCTGGGAGTTGTTTTCACTCTTTGGCCAGTCAGGGCCAAGCTGTGCCAGACTCTGGACAGAGTCACGAGTTTCATTATTATCTTTTAGCCCTCTGTCTGTATCCTTTCTGTGTTCTTTAGTGCAGTTTAGTGTGGCATTCTTTAATATAATACAGATCATAAAATAATAAATCAGCCTGCTGAGAACACGGAGTCAGGTTCATCACTCCTGCCTGCCACGGGGAAGTGTCACCGAAGGGGTATCGGGGACAAAGGTGATACAGGTGATGCTCCATCATCAGAAGGCATGAAAAGCACTTTATTACTAGAAATCCACAGTTCTTACAGAAACAATGGTGGACCTAAGACCTGGTTGGCCTTTAGGAATCTTCTCTCACCTGCTGGTCAAGAAGGGACAACTCCTTGTCAAGATCTTTGACAAACAGAGATTGCCTGCCAGGTGCAGAGATTGAGATAATAATAGTTTTAATTCTTTCTCTGAGCTTTCTCACAGCTTCCCAGGGCAATGCTGGGAGAGCTCTGTCTGTCTGTCCAGAGGATGTGTGATCACCACGGGGTGGGGAGAGGAGAATCTGCTGAGGGTTTCAGAGGATGTGTGATCACCACGGGGTGGGGAGAGGAGAATCTGCTGAGGGTTTCAGAGGATGTGTGATCACCACAGGGTGGGGAGAGGAGAATCTGCTGAGGGTTTCCCCAGTGCCTGATCAAAGGCCCAGCATGGCCAGGATGCCCTGCTGAGATCCACCTTATCCCCTCCTGTTCAGACTCCTCCTCTTCAGGAATTTAAGCCATTTTCTAGCAAAGCTTGCCCCACGGCCTCTGTGGGTGCAAGCTGGAGGAAGATCCTGCTCAGTAACCCAGGCTGCCAAATTCCTGCTCCAACCATTCTCCCTTGGCTGGACCTGGGTGGAAGCAGGGCAGCTCAGGGGTAAAAGTGGGAGGTTTGGAGGCACTCCAAAGCCTCTGGGTGTGAATCCCTCACTTTCCAGCT
The DNA here is from genome assembly GCF_015832195.1 of Motacilla alba alba. NCBI lineage: Eukaryota > Metazoa > Chordata > Aves > Passeriformes > Motacillidae > Motacilla > Motacilla alba. The sequence continues at coordinate 2,569,203 of NC_052041.1, forward strand.
GAAAAAGAGTGGGGAGACAGGCTGTTTGTGTCAGCCCTTGAGTTTGCACAGGCCCTGGATCTAACTTTAGCACAGCATGCCCAGGCTTTACTCAGATTTCCACCATGAGCCCACCCAAGCTCACCCTGTGATTAAAAAAGCTGAGGGATCAAAAGACCATTAAGAATCTCTTAAGGAAGATGACCTCTGTATCCTAAAGGTCATTTTTGGTTTCAGATGTGAATCCCATGATCCCAAGGAGGGTTAAGGGCTGTTATAGCCCTTGTGGGAGAGCAAACAAGAGGAGACAGATTTTACAGACCTTGAATAAAACAGTTAAACAATGACGTGGTGTGGAGACTCTCAGACTTGGGGATGGGTGAGAGCAAGAAGAATTCAGAACCTGAAAATGTTATCAGCATAAGAGGGAGACCAAAGCTGTACCATCATCCCAGCTTTGCCCTGGTGCTGCACCTCTGCAGTTGGAGGGAGGGGATTTTATATTTCCAGGGAATAACAGGGAAGGAGGGAGTAAAATTCCCTAAATTCTGGAGAATTTCTCAGTTGTCACCCAGCTTGTTTTGAAGCTGTGCCCATCAAATAATGGGAACATCTCTTGCAGAGAGTTTCTGGATGCTGTGGAAATGATCTCAGCTGGAGAAGCTGCTCCAGGTCTCACCTCACTTCACTGGCTGTGCCACAGGATTCCTGTTCCTCTAAGGACAAAATCCAGTTACTTCCAGCTCTGTATTTTATTTTATTTGTGCAGGTGACCTCTCACCTATTCCAGCCTTCTTCTTAGACAAGAGCTTTCCACAGCTGCTCCTGCAAAACGTGGCACAGGAATCCCATGGATAATTCCAAATAATGGGTCTATTCCAGGTGGTTTTTGTGTTCCCTTCAATGCTCTGACCTAAGGCACCCTTTAAACCAGAGCCAGACTGTGCCCAAATGCTTTGTCCCATTCCAGGACAGCTTTTCAATGCCATCAAGAATAGAAGCACAAACAGGGAAGACTCTGTTTCACCTCAAAACTATTTTATCCTCCTGACCTGTTCAGTTTCACCACTTCCCACCAGGAATGTGAATCAGGAGCTCAGAGTTATCCTGGCAGCAGGCAGGACACAACAAATTCTGGCCTTCCTCTTCACACAGGAGGTGTTTTCCAGCTGCAGGTGAGATCTGAAGGAGGTTTGAGGACACCCTAAAGGAAGGTACAGCCCTCAAAGCCAATATGCTGGAAACAACCTGCTTCAGATGAAGGCAGGAGGTGCCTCCCGACCTGAGAGCTGCTGTGCCAGACCCGAGCTAAGGCAGGAGTTCCCTGACCCACCCTGGGATGACTGAGAGCTGCTCTCTGCACACCTCAGCTGTGGCTCACCACGTCCAGAACTGATTATCAGATCAACATTATGACACGAAGCTTGGAAAAGGCAGCTCCTGAAAAGCTCAGGAACAAACTGCGGCTCCTTGCACCTTCCTTTTATTTGTTGGGTTCAGCTGGGAAGAAGTGAGGGCATCTGGGCAGCCCCGCTGGTAAAATCCAGGCTTTCAAACAGATCCCTCCCTCAGGAAAAACCTCAGAACAGCTCAAGTGAGAGCACACGGTTTGCACCTATCCACAGCCCCTGTTCTGATTGGGAATTTCCTTTAAACCTTTTTTTTTCAGCATAGAAGACATCAGTTTTAGTCTCTTTTAAAAGACTGAATTCCACAGACCACATCAGAAAGTTGCAGCTGCCCTGGAAAGCAGAAATCTGGCCAGACACCAGGTGACACTTCACAAAATGAAAAATGCAAACCTGACTTAAAGAAAAAGCTTAATCTGATTTGATTAATTAAATTAAACAAGATTTAATTAAATTTGAGCTCCGCTTTCACCTGTTTCAGTGCAAGTGCTTGTGGCTGCACTTTAAATAGTCACACAGTTGATCTCCACTCTCCTTTTAGAGTGGGAGAGTCTGATTACAGGGAAGGGAAAGCAATAAAATTAGTGGTGTGCTGCCAGGCAGCCACTTGGCCCCTTGTGCTCGGGGACTCTGGGGTGTTATTGAGGCTCTGCAAACGCTGCTGAGATGTCTCGGGTGAGAATTCCAGGTAGGTCTAAAAGCCAAGTGTGAGCCAAGGGGCCACAGGGCAGGTTCCAGCCCCACAGATTTGGATGTGTGGTGTCCAGGGGACCTCACTGGGGCCCTTGGGCATTTTTCTTCCTGCTTGGAGATGTTTTTGGATAGTGCAGTGAAGTAACTTATTGTTTAAATCTTCCTCTGCTTGTACTGATGGAAAATATTGTCTGTCTCTCCTGGGTGTAATGCGTCCTGTAATGACATCATTAAATCCCAGTGGAAGGGCTCAGAGGAATTTCAGGAATCGCCGGGCACCCTGGTGAAGCTCAGCTTGGAGGGGATGGGAGCAGGAGCAGGGCCAGCCAGGCTCTGCAGGGCAGGGCAGAGGGACATGGGGCAGGTGACTGCAGAGCCCCGAGTGATAACAGCCCCAAACAGCCCTGATAGCAGCGTGTTTGGGATTGCAGGGCTGTGCTGTCAGGGAGGCTGTCCCAGCAGACGAAACTGGTGTTAAAGCCTGGCCCTGCCCCATCAGCGGGAGGCTCTGAACCTTCCTGAGTGTAATTTCCATCCACTAAAGAGATGAAAGGTCAAACTAAACATTTCTGGGATGCTTTGTAGGCAAATGAATACATGGAGTCAGGATTCTGGAGCGTGTGTTCCACAGGCTTGGGAAGTCAGCAGCTGTGATGCCAGAGCTGCAGCCTGATCTGCTGGGGCAGAGGGAAAGGGCAGGGCTGAGCCTCAGAATGCTGCTGCCACCCTGGCTGAGCAGCAGAGAGGCTCTGTGGCACTGCAGTGTCCTGTCTGATCCTGCTGGGGAATAAGGGCAGCTGCGAGCACTGGGGGATGGAACTCAGCATCTCTGAGATGACCACCCAGGCTGAGGGCCACAGAGGAGGGCAAAAACCAGCAAAGCTTGGTGCTCTGAGTCTCTGCAATGTCTGCTTGCCTGGTCAGCAGCAGGCTGTGCTGCCCTCCCTGTGTCCCTGCAGGTGCAGGGACAGCCCTTCCAGGCCAGCTCGGCCTCAGCAGCACTGCTGCCTGCCCGGTGTGGAGGGACAGGATCTGGGTTCTAGAGGATGCTCCACCTTGGGCACTGCAGGGAAAGCAGGGACTGTGCCAGGCACAAGCTGTGCCAGAGCCACGCTGGGCTGGATGGGTGGGAGGGACCTGCAGCGGGGTTTGGTTCCACGCTGAGGCATCACCGAGGCTCCGTCGTGGGACAGGGAATACACAACATCCCTCTCGGTGTTCCTCAAAGGGACAACACATCCCTCTTGGTGTTCCTCAAAGGGACAGCATATCCCTCTTGGTGTTCTTCAAAGGGACAGCTCCTTCTCTGCCTTTTCCTTCCAGCACCTGAAGGGGCTACAAGAAGGCTGGAGGGACTTCTCACAAGGGCAGGGAATGACAGGACAAGGGAGAATGGTTTTAAGCCAAAGGAGGGTGGGTTTAGGTGGGATTTGGGAAGGAATTCCTCCCTGGGAGGGTGGGGAGGCCCTGGCACAGAGCAGCTGGGGCTGCCCCTGGATCCCTGGCAGTGTCCAAGGCCAGGTTGGATGGGGCTTGGAGCAACCTGGGACAGTGGAAGATGTCCCAGCACATCAGATGAGCTTTAAGGTCTCTTCCAACCCAAACCATTCTAGGATTCTATGACTCTTTTATAAATGCAAGGATTTGGCTAAACTTGTACTTTGCTAATCCCTTTGTAAAGACTGATGAGGTGACTAGGCTAAAAGGCTCAGATTTTGAGGGGCTGATGACAACAGCTTTTATTTTGTCTCTGTTTTATCTCAAACAGCAGAACACAAACGTGAGTATTGCTGGGTTTCTCTATGCTCTGCTGTGTTACTGCCTAGACATGATCACTGGAACCACGCAGTAGTTACATGATCATGTAGATCATGTAGATCATGAAGATCATGATCACGGTGATCCTTCAGCAGCTGGGGAAATGCTATTTCCTGGCAGTGCCAGCTCTGCCCATCGGTGTTACACAGAATGGTCCCACCTTTTGGTCCTTTGATACAGCACCAAAATATGCAATTTGTGTAAATATCATTCTGGCACCCTGAGTGCTGTTGAGAACCTTCTGTCTGTTCTGCTTTGGTCCTCACCTGTGACCATGTCCTGTGTAACACTCGATGGTGAGGTCCACCCTTGGGCACTGATCCTCACCTTGCTTCGTGTCCAGCTGCCAAAACCCGCTGTCATTGCCCCTGTGCTGCCATGCAAACATCTGCTTCTGGGAGTTGCTGCCAGCAGAACCCTTGAGTTCTTGTTTTATGGCGTTCTGTTGGCAGAGGAAGGGCTTTTAACCTTCCTTCTCCTCCTCCATAAAGCTCCAGCCAGCCCTGTGGCAATGGTGGCACTGGCACCTTTGCGGCACGATGCACGTGGTGGGCTGGGAGTGCCCAGCTGGGAATGCCCTGGGATGGTGGAGCTGAGTGCTCGGGCTGCCAGCTCTGCCTCCATCCATGCCTCTGTCTCCTCTCAACTGCTGCAGCAAGTGGATTTTAGGCTTCCTGGAGCTCTGAGGGCTCTGCCAACTTTGCCCTCTTCCTGCCGGTGCATGCTCCCATAACTGCCCTTCCCAAGGACCCGCATCTCTCTGGGCCTTTTGGCAGCATTCTTGGACTGTATTTACTTCTCCTGCTGTACTGGGGGTATCAGGGTATGTCTCCAGCCCACCAGGTGTGGCCCAGCCTCGCTGCAAATTTGGGAGGTAGCTCAGAGCCTTCTCTAGAGCGTGAGGACCACGAGGAAAGGGCAGCTGAGCACGGAGCTGCCTGCATGGGGCATCTGCCTGTTCCAGTGGCTGGGAATCCCCACCCTGTGGGACACTGAACTCCTCTTTGCAGACATGGACGAGTCCCTGCGCTCCTTCGCCGAGAAGGTCTTTGCCTCCGAGGTGAAGGATGAGGAGGTCAGGGGGGAAATCTCTCATTTTGACGTGGAAGACGTCTGCCCCATCTCCCGGCAGGAAATGACACTGCACATGATGCTCCAGGAGGCCAGCTCCACAGTGGAGATGCGGTGAGTTCCCAGGAGCCTGGGCAGGGAGAGGAGCACAGCCTGCACCTCCTGGCCAGAGCAAACAGGGGGGATGTAAATCAAGGCCCTTGGGTACAGCTCACCACACCTGTGGAATAAATCCTTGATAATCCCAGGGCATCTGTCAGGTACTCCAGGATTTCCTCTCCAACTGCTTCCAGCGTTGGACAGAAAGACGCCCTTGGCCCATTCCCTGGGCGGCAGCACAGCCACGGCCACAGAGCTGCTGGGGAGGGAGACCTGGGGACTTTGGAAAGATGCAACTTCCAAAGCCTGTGGCTACTTTGTGTGCACGTGTTTGAGGTGCTCAGGAATCACCAGTGAGCGGGATCATGATGTGCACAGCTGGAACATGGCTGGGGGAAGTGGCCCCGGCCCTGCACCTGGTGTGACCATGGAACGGGGCTGTTTGCCTGAGCCTTTCCTCGCAGCAGGAAGAAGCTGATCCGCATGAAGACGACCGTGGTGGCACCGCCCATGGCCTCGGGGGCTGTCCCCAGCCCGGCTGTCACCGAGGAGGCCAGCTCCACCTGCCCCCAGTACCAGACTGTGCCCGACTTCCAGCGGGTGCAGATCACCGGCGATTACGCCTCTGGGGTAGGTGCTTCCATGGCTGCTCCCTTTCCACTCTGGCCACCCCTGGTCCCCGCCTGTCCCTCAGCAGTGCCCATGCCCAGTTTCAGGGTCAGTCACAGGAGTCTGTACCAGCTGCAGTGGGGAGGGTGTCTCCCACTGTGCCTCGCAAGCATCTGGGGGTGCCCTGCTGCATCCCTGGGGATCCAGAGCTGAATTCCTTAGCAGGAGCTGTGGAGTGCTGAATATTCCCACGGAATTCTCCAGGGAGGGCCTGGCAGGGCAGGCTGTGCTCACTCTGTCCCATCCTCTCTGCTTGCACACAGCTCTGTCTGAGGTCTGTGCACATCCAAGGATCCCAGAACAGCTGAGGGAAGTCACCAAGCCCCTGGTACAGGCAGGGTCACCTGGAGCCGTTTGACCAGGACTGTTATCACATCCCGTGCTAATCCTGCCTCCCTCTCCTCCTCAGCCTCCTATTACATTTGTGCTGCTTCTAAGAACCTGCTGGAAGGTTGCTCAGCCTGGAGCTGCCCAGCAGAGGGGATCTGGAACTCCCTCCCTGCTCAGGCACTGAGCACATTCCCTCTGCCATGACTGTCCTCGCCGGGAGTGCTGGTTCCCTGACCTAATCCACTCCAGCCTCTTCTAGCTCCCCAAAACACTTGTTTGTGCAGTAAATCAAAAATCATTGACACACAGGGTTAGTGCATCTGTTAGTTCCTGCTTCAGTTTCAGCCTGGGCTCCAAAAATAGCTTTAATGTTTTGCCCAGGCCTGGCTTCCATTTCAGGGTCCATTACTGACTGCAGTGAGGAATGTAAGAGGGGGTGACATCAGAATTCCCTGGTTCTGCCACCAGGAGCTTCCCTTTGTCATGCCTGGGTCTCTGCCTGTCATCCCTTCCTCGCCCTGCTCAGGCAGAGCAGTGGGACATTGATATGATTTGATACATGATATGATGACCTAGATGAGATATATGATTATATGATATGATTATATGATATGATAATGATACGATTATATGATATGACAAGAAAGTTGGAGAGGAACTTTTTACAATACCATGTAGTGACAGAAGAAGGGGAATGGCTTCCCACTGCCAGAGGCCAGGGATATTGGGAAGGAATTCTTCCCGGTGAGGATGCCCTGGCACAGGTTGCCCAGAGCAGCTGTGGCTGCTCCATTCCTGGAAGTGTCCAAGGCCATGTTGGGTGGGGCTGGAAGCCCCCTGGGACAGTGGAATGTGTCCCTGCCCACAACAGGGGCTAGAGCAAGATGAGATTTAGGATCCCTTCTAGCCCAAACCATTTTTTGACGTTTGTCTTGCCATGACCAAAATCTGCCTCCACCTGGGTGCACCAGGGTGTGTTCCTTGGACACACCCGTGTTCCAGCTGTGTGGTTGCCTTCAGCATCACCTCCCCTGCAGGTGACAGTGGAAGACTTTGAGGTGGTGTGCAGGGGCCTGTACCGGGCGCTGTGCATCCGCGAGAAGAACATGCAGCAGTCGCTGCAGAGGTTCCCCAAGACACCCTCGCAGTACCTGCGTGCCATCGAGGGGGAGCCCTGGAAACCCAGGAACGTCGGCCCAGGTACATCCAGGCACCCCAGGGGTGCCTTCAGCAGGGGGCAGGGCTCTGGCACTTGCCCAGGCCCTCTCCTTGGTGTCACACTGGTGGGGTGTCCCTGCCCGCTGCATGGGGTGGAGGAGCAAGGCAGGCCTGGGAGGTTTGGGCTGGCAGCCTTATGGAATTCTCCTTTTGCTGCAGTGTTCACCCCACCAGTGAAGGATGGACAGGATCCCCTTGACTGTGCGAACCTCCCTGAGGACCTGGGATACCACGTGCAGATGAAGGATGGGATAGTTTATGTCTACGCAGACAAGGCAGCGGCTGAGAGAAATGAGCCAAAGGACCTGCCCTACCCCAGCCTCGAGAGCTTCGTTGATGACATGAACTTCCTCTTGGTCCTGATTGCAAAGGGGCCTGTGTAAGTGCACAACCCACCAGGCCCTGCCTCGGTGGGCAGAGGGAGGTCAGGGCAGCCCCCTCCCTTTCCTGGGAAGAGGGAGGAACCCGCTGGTGACATACCTGGCTGCACAAGTGTCCTCAGGGCTTGGCAGCCCTCTTGGCTTGGGTCTTAAGCAAAGCAGCACTCAGGGGCTGGAGACAGGACCTGCAGGTAGGCTCCCAGCTGGCCAGCCTTCCTTCAGAGCTCTGTAATAGACCCAGGGGAGGCACCTCAGGGGAGCGGGGCTGGCCAGCATGAGCTCCTCCAGCCCAGGTGGAATCTGTGTCCTCATGCTGAGGGGTGAGGAGCCCAGTGACTGTTCTGCCCTTTGCTCTCACCAGGAAGACCTACGCTCACCGGCGCCTCAAGTTCCTCTCGTCCAAGTTCCAAGTGCATGAAATGCTCAATGAGATGGAGGAGATGAAGGAGCTGAAGAACAACCCCCACCGTGACTTCTACAACTGCAGGAAGGTAAAAGGCAAGGCTTAGAGCCCCAGGGACCCTGGAGAGGAGCTGTCATGGTACCTGCCCCTCCCTGGGAACTGGATGTTAGAGCCCATGGCTGTAGCAGCAGCATTGCTGCTGTGAATGGGATGTGCTGTCTTTGATGCTCTTGGCAAAGCTATGCCCTCTGGCTGTGTTCACCTGGTGGGATGAGCCCTGCTCCCCACACAGTGTGCTCACCTGAGGGGTTTGTTCACCCCCCTGGGATGGCACCTGAGCACCCCAGCTGGGAGCTGTCCCTGTTTTCCCAGGTGGACACGCACATCCATGCTGCAGCCTGCATGAACCAGAAGCACCTTCTGCGTTTCATCAAGAAGTCCTACTGCGTGGATGCCGACCGCGTGGTCTATAACGCCAAGGGCAAACAGCTCACCCTGAAACAGCTTTTCCAGCAGCTCAAACTGCACCCCTACGACCTGACAGTGGATTCCCTGGATGTCCATGCTGTAAGTGGTAGGACATTTACTGTAAGATGACTCTTGGGCCACTCTTCCCCCCGTGGCTTTTGCCTTCCCTGTGCACCCACACTTGTTGCGTGCATTAATATTTGTGTCAGGGTGCAGCGGCTCCTGGTGATGCCATTTTGGGGGGTTTGGCTCAGTCCCTGCTCCCTGCCAAGCTGTGAGGGCAGTGTTTGAGCCCGAGCTCCCTGCTCCAGGGCCGGCAGACATTCCAGCGCTTTGACAAGTTCAATGACAAGTACAACCCCGTGGGGGCCAGCGAGCTGAGGGACCTCTACCTGAAGACAGAGAACGCCATCAACGGCGAGTATTTTGCTACCATCATCAAGGTACGGAGAGAGGGGAGGAGAACAGGATGAAGCTGTGCTGCTGCTCTGGCTTCCCTTGCCATGGTGTGCTCTGGTTTGCAGGAGGTTGGCTCTGACCTGGAGGATGCCAAGTACCAGCACACGGAGCCCCGGCTGTCGATCTACGGGCGGTCGCCCGAGGAGTGGGCCAAGCTGGCCACCTGGTTCAACACCCACCGGGTCTATTCCCCCAACATGAAGTGGATGATCCAAGTGCCCAGGATTTAGTACGTGCGGTGGGGCTGAGGGAGCACTGTGCCTTACAGATCCCTCATGCCTGAAAGGGTTGTGGGGACAGTGGGCCATGTTGTGCCTCTGATAGCAATTAATCCCTGTCTCTGTCCACAGTGATGTGTTCAGGTCTAAGAATTTCCTCCCCCACTTTGGGAAAATGCTGGAATATATCTTTGTTCCTGTGTTTGAGGCAACTATCAATCCCCAAGCCCACAAAGAGCTGAGTGTTTTTCTCCGCCACGTGAGTGTCAGTGGTCATGTTGTCAGGTGTGGGGAGAACTCACATTCCTGTTTGTGCACAAGAAATGGGGTACTGTTCTGACACGGAAAACGGCAGCAGTGGGCCGGGGGCTCTGCCCCATTCCGGGGAAGGGGGGGTATGGCCAGAAGGGCAGGAGGGGTCAGGCTGCTTGGGCTGGCTGCTGTGGGGCTGGGAATCGCTGTGCACCCAACCCCTGGGGAGGTGTGAGCTTTATTCCTGCTCCTGGACAGTGCTGGAGGGGGTGTGAGGAGCGAGGTGAGCAGCCTTGCCCCACCCTGCCCTTGGAGGGCACAGGGGCAGAGCCAGGCTCTGGTGAGCTGTGGTGGGGCAGAGTGAGCCCACCGGGGGTGATGAGGTGGGGAGTGTGAGATGCACCTTTTTGTTGCCTTGCCAAGCAGATCACGGGCTTTGACAGCGTGGATGATGAATCCAAGCACAGTGGACACATGTTCAGCACTAAAAGCCCAAAGCCAGAGGAGTGGACTTCCCAGAAGAACCCATCCTACACCTACTACATCTACTACATGTATGCCAACATCCTGGTGCTGAACAACCTGCGCAGGTGAGGCCTGGGACCCGCCAAGGGGCTGCCTCGTGCCTTGCCTCAGTTGGTGTAGAAGAAATGGGGCTCTCCTTGCTCTGTATTTGGAGCATCACATCCCAGAGCAATCCAGACACCCCTGGGCAGGAGGGGTGATGGACTGGGGAGAAAGTTCAGGGATTGCAGAGATGCATCTATTGCGCACACAGAGGAAAAAAGAGAAGGAGTAATGTGCTCCTAGGTCAAGCTGGATTCCTGGGGACTCATGGCAGGGGCAGGGCTGGGCCTGAAGTTGGGTCCAGCCACCCAACCCCGCTGCTTGCCTGCTCTGAGTGCTCCTTCCCTGTGCCCAGGCAGCGTGGCATGAACACGTTCCTGTTCCGCCCGCACTGCGGCGAGGCCGGCGCCATCACACACCTGCTGGCAGCCTTCATGACAGCTGATAACATCTCCCACGGGCTCAACCTCAAGAAGGTACGTGGAGCAGGCTGCCAGGAGCAGCCCAGGCATGGCAGAGCAGGAGAAGCGCTCACAGCTGCCTCAGGTAGCCGGCAGTTACCTGTGCCTCTGCTTTACACTGACACAGCCTGGCTTCAGGCAGATGTTAAATGGTTCCCTGGGCTTCTCCAGCCATGTTTGGGGATGTGGCTGAGCAGTGTATTAGATTTTGGGGTTTAGCCTCACAGATCCATCACAGAATATGCTTGTTATCACTGGAGCTAGCTGAGTTTGATATCTGACAGCTCCTTGGCCTCTTGTGCTCCTTAACCTGAAGCACTGATTGCTGGCTGGCCCATCTCTCCTTGCACACAATTCCCTGGCTGGGACTGGCCTGATCTGAGGAGTGACCCTGGGGAGGTGGAAGGTGCAGCAACTTCATCCCTAACGTGGCTCCTCTGCTGGTCTCTGCAGAGCCCGGTGCTGCAGTACCTGTACTTCCTCGCCCGAATTCCCATTGCCATGTCCCCACTCAGCAACAACAGCCTCTTCCTGGAGTACGCCAAGAACCCCTTGCTTGACTTCCACCAGAAAGGGCTCATGGTGTCCCTTTCTACAGACGACCCCATGCAGTTTCACTACACCAAGGTACAGTGGGAGCTGAGCCCTGGGGCTGAGGCTGTGGGGCTGGCACTGTGTGGGCCTCGGTGCTTTTGGAAGCCAGTGGCACTTGCAGAGGGTCCAGCATATGCTGGGCCATGTCCCCCTCCACCAGCAGATGTCCGGGTAGGATATTAGGAAAAATGTCTTCACTGAAACAGGGGTCAAGCATCTGAATGGGCTGCCCAGGGCAGTGGTGCCTGGAAGTTTTAAAAAAATGAGAACTTGTGGCTCTTCGTGATATGGTTTAGTGGGCATGGGGGTGTTGGTTGAAGGTTGGACTTGATCCTGAAGAACTTTTCCAGCCCCAAAGATTCAGGGGCTGTGGGACAGCCCCTGCAGAGGGTTTCCCCTCAAAGATTCCCCAGGCTGTGCTGGCAGAGGCTGCTGACCCCTAACCCTGTGCTGCAGGAGCCCCTCATGGAGGAGTACGCCATCGCTGCCCAGGTGTTCAAGCTCAGCACCTGTGACATGTGTGAGATCGCCAGGAACAGCGTCCTGCAGTGCGGCCTGTCCCACGAGGTGGGTGTCCTGTCCCCTGAGGAGTGTGTCCTGCAGTGTGTCCTGCCCCATGAGGGGTATGTCCTGCAGCGTGTCCTGTCCCGCAAGCTGCGTGTTCTGCAGTGTCTCATGTCCCACAAGGCGTGTCCTGTTCCATGCAGTGGTGTCCTGCAGCGTGTCCTGTCCCAATAGGTGTGCCCTCTCCCACATCGTGGGTGTCCTGTCCCACGCAGGGGTGTCCTGCAGTGTCTCCTGTCCCACGAAGTGTGTGTCCTGCCGGGGTGCTCCTGCCCACGGCATGGGAATGGCCACCAGCTCTGCTCGTGGGTTCAGGGCCTCCCTCGGGCGCTGCCAGCGGGGCTTCTCAGGTCGGTACCGCTGTCTTTGCCTCTGGCAGGAGAAAGTGAAGTTCCTGGGTGAAAACTACCAGGAAGACGGGCCCGATGGCAATGACATTCGGAAGACGAACGTGGCCCAGATCCGCGTGGCCTATCGCTACGAGACCTGGTGCTACGAGCTCAACCTCATCGCCGAGGGGCTGAAGAACGAATAGGCGGGGGCCGGACCGCGGGGCCGGGGCCGTGCTGGACTGCGCGGCCCCGGGGCAGCTCAGTAAAGCCTCGCCAGTGAAGCGGATCCGAGCGCCTGAGGGAAAAGGGGGCGGGACCGTCGCCTGAATGACAGGCACGTCAGCCAATGGGCCATGGCTCTTTGCGTCCTGAGGCGGGGCGAGGGTGGGATCTCGGTCTGAGTGACAGCCACAGCAGCCAATGGACGGCGGCTCCGTGAGCGCCGGGAGCGTCCTGCGGGAGCGGGCCGAGGCCGCGGAGAAACGGGACGGGGCGCGGCGGGGGCGGGGCCTCCTTCTGAGTGACGGCCACGTCAACTAACGGGAAGCGGCTCCGGGCGCTCCGGGGCGGGGAGTAGGCGGGATCACAGCTTGAGTGATCGCTACAGCAGCCAATGGGAGGTGGTTCCGTGCGCGCCGGGAGCGTCCTGCGGGAGCGGGGCCGGGAGCGGGCCGAGGCCGCGGTGAGACGGGGCGGGGGGCGGCGGGACCGGGCAGGGGCTACGCCGGGAGGGCGAGCGGGTGGCCCGGGGGTTGGGGCTTCCCGCAGTCGCGGCCGAGCTCGGGGCGGCGGGCCCCGAGGGGTCCCCGTGTCCCGTGTCCCCGTGCGGACAGGCGGGCAGCGGCCGGTGCAGCATCTTGCCCGTGTCTGACGGGCCGGAGGAAGCAGGTGCTGCTCCAGCTGCCCGGAGGAGACGCAGCTCGCCAGGGGAGCCGGGCTTGGGGTGGGTTCGTCTCCGCCACTCGTGCAGATGCCGCTGGGGAGGGTGCCGGAGGATCCCAGCGGGGGTGTCCGCTGGTGGGCACAGGCGGGCGCACGGGAGGGCCCCGCTGGCCGTCGGGGAGCGCCTCTCCCGTGAGGGCGGTGCAGCGCGGGCTGCCCAGGGCTGCAGCTGCAGCGTCTGCCCGCGGGCCTGGCCGAAAGCCATGGTGCTGTAGGTGCCCCTGGGTGAGCAGGGCGGGTCGCACCTCCGCAGGGTCTCTCCCACCGGCCCGCGCTGTGGTTCTGTGCCGAGCTGTACGCTGCTGGGCTCTGCTGGGTGAGGGCTCGCTGGATAGTTGTGCTTTGTTGCGCTGAGGTGCGTGGGGCTGGCTGGGTGCTGAGCTCCCTGGGCACGCTGGACCAGTGTCCCCTTGCCTTCCCCGGCTCGCTGCACACACACAGCCCTCTGTTCCACTGACACGGCCTGGCTGGGAGCGTGCCCGGCTGTGACAGAGCCCAGGCGCTGGTGGAGCAATTCCTCCTCACAGCTGGGACTGGCATCAGCGAGTGATGGAAGGAAAGTAGAAGAGAAGTTGCAGGAAAACCAGCCCCTGGAAATGTGTGCTTGAGCACTGGTGGCTGGAGGATCTAACCTGGACGTGACCTTGAGTCCTAGAGCTGTCCATTGCTGCTTGGCAAAGTTTTTATCACAGTCTTCCCGTTGTAATAATCTAATATGGATATGACTCAGTGGGCAGCTCTGGAACACATTATCTGAATGGTGTCTGAGAGGTTTTCTGGTGCTGCCTTAGTCTGCACCCTTTGAACCTCCTGGGGCAGCTGCCAGGGTACTGCTGAGACATTCCCAAAGGAATGAGTGGTTGGTTGTGGCCCCACACCGCCTGTCTGGGGTGGCCCATGTAAAGCCACACAGGCTTTTTGACTTTCCTTTGGAACCTCACCTCTGATAGTGGCACCAGGGAAGTGCTCCAGGATAAGTCATGATTGATTTTTAACTCCGTGCCCAGCTCGTGCCTCATTTCTGGTGTGCAGCTGCAGCATTCCTGGGGCTGGCAGCCAGCCCAGGGTGTAGGGGCTGAGTCAACTGCTGTTGTCAGTATTGCTACCCTGGGCATTCAGATCCTGTGAGTCAGGTTAAAAACCCACGACTTTAAAAATAGTACATTGTGGGTTCTGTCCATGTGCACCCTGGTGTAGCAGCCTTCAGGACTTGCATGTTGGAAGTGCACTGGTTTGGGGTATTTTTATATCTTGAGGAAAATCATGCTTTCAAGAAGTTGAATTTCATCACTTTAGAAAAGGACAGTCAGTAGAAAAGTCTTAGGACCCATGAGGGTCAGACTTAACCTCCTTTTGCTGCGTAATTTGATTTAGCAGCACATTTTCTGTGTCCAGGGGCTGTGGCCAGTGATCTAATGAGGCAGAACTGCTCCTCAGCAGGAGATGCAGCAGCATGGAAGGAGTTAATACCTCGTGGTTAGAGTAGCTTTGTATCGAGATGGAAATGACTAAGCAGTCTGCATTCCTGGAGAGTTACTTATTTTGATATAAAATCTGCTTGTTTGGTACTGCCCGTGTCGTTGAGGCATCAGCATGGCAGAGTCGTTCAGAGGAGTGTCAGGGTTCTTCTGGAGAGGAGCAGAATGGGAGTAGCTGAGGGCTCTGGAAGGGCTCCTTTCCCTCCAGGAACGAGCTGCCAGCTTCCCTAGGCTGCACAAGACCAGAAACTGCTTTTTATTTGGCTGCTCACACAGGAGGCTTGACGACAAGGGCTTGGGGTGGTTTAGGACTGCACAGCTTTCACAAAAGGACTGAGATTGCCTCAGAGCTGCACGGGCTGGTCCAGGCAGTGCTTGTGTTCCCAGCAGCAGGACAAGGTAAGGTGCTGTGTCAGTGCCTCCGCTCTCTCTGTGCCTCTGCTGCAGGGTGCTCGGGGTGCTGGGGGTTCCAGCAGCACAGCTGGGGGTTCCTGACCTCAGCACTAGGCAGGGATTTATTCTGGAACTGCAGAACTGGCAGCTTTCTCTCCTTGGGAATGTGGTTTCAGGAAATGGAATTGTCTCGAGGCTTTGCCTGGAAAATGTGTAGTGTGCTCTCTGGATTTCAGGGCTGGAAAAAGAGTCAGGGCTACCTGTCACGTGCTGGGAACGTGCCTTATTTTCCTGCTTTGGGAGCGTGGATCAGGGAGGCAGTCTTTTGGCAGAAATAGGTGATGTTTTGTCTAGAAATTATGTAATTTTCCCCCAAACTGCTGCTTCCGGTGAAATAATTTAGTATTCTTAACTACAGTGATCTCCTCCAAGTCCTGATTCAGTAAGGGTGATAAATTTGGCTTCTCTGGGAATACTGGGGAGCACACTGGGGCCACTGAAGGAGTTTGGAAGGGGAGGTCAGGATGGAAGCAGTCACAAGTCTGGTTATTCTGTGACAGGAATGATTTGTACAGTGCTTGATACAAGTGCTGGCTGCCTGACCCGGGTGGTCTCTGCCAGCTCTGTGTCCTTGAACTGTGTTTTAGCCTGTCCTGGACTACATTTAAGAGTTACTTAACTTGGATCACACCACCCCAGTGCGCTCTTTCTTCACCAAAGATCAGTCTCTGCCCCTGCCTGGGCTCACGTGATGAGCTGAGATCAAATGCCTGGTTCTTGATAGCAAGCCTGGGCAGGTGAAAAGCTGCATTCCTCTCTTCCCTGGATGGATATTTGGGAAGAGACAATCCAAGGGAGCAGCACTGAGCAGGGAGAACTTTAGGCTTGTGCTCAGCTGTCTGTGGATCCCATTCCTGCATGCCCAAGGCCAGGTTGGATGGGGCTTGGAGCAACCTGGGACAGTGGTAGGTGTCCCTGCCATGGCAGGGGTGGAAGGAGGTGAGCTTTGAGGTTCCTTCCAGTCCAACCCAGCCCATTCTGGGATTCTGGAGTTCCATGTGCTGGCCAAGGCTGAGCTTCTCCTCCGCGTTTCCCAGCTCCTGGTTGTGCCTTACCATGGGAGCAGGGACCTGGGCAGTGGGAGAGGGCAGGAGCATTATGCCTTGACTTCAGCCATGGCTTGAGATGAGGAAGCAGAAAGGGATCTGTCTGTCTGTCTGGCTGTCTGTCTGTCTGAGGAAGCTGCAGCACAGGCAGTTTTTGTTGCAGCCTTCCCAACGTGAGCCGTGGCAGGAAGGATGTGGGGCGGGCTGGCAGCCAGCAGAGCTGCCCAGCTTGGGCGCAGCAAGGGTGGGCCCACCTGGAAAGCTGTGCAGGGCTACTCAGCCTCCTCCGTGCGGTCATTTGTCCTCAGGGATGGTGGAGGATGTCAGAGAAAGGTTCTTCCCCCAGAGAGTGCCGGGCACTGCCCAGGCTCCCGAGGGAATGGGCTCAGCCCCGAGGCTGCCAGGGCTCCAGGAGTGTCCTGTGCAGAGCCAGCAGTTGGACGGGATGATCCGTGTGGTTCCCTTCCAGGCGTGTCCCGTGATTCTCTGCCAGGCTGCTCCCAGAGGAGCTCCCAGCTGGGCATTTAGGAGGAAGCAGCCAGTGCTGTTGGAATCGAAGCAGCTGTGGGCATGGGCTGTGAGGGCAGGTGCTGGACTGTGGATGAACCCAGTCCTGTGGATAAACCCCTGCTCCACCCGCAGGGTCCTTTGGGTTCTGCTCCCTGTGCCACCCCTGCCTCCAGCAGTGCTGGCTTTGAGGCTTGGCAGGCCCTGGAGGATCCTGGTGTGAAGCTGGGCTGCTGGGGAGGCTGTTTGAGCCCTGGCTGCCCCTGGCTGTCCCCAGCAGAGCTTGTCCTTTGCCAGCTGGGTCCTGAGAGTGTCCTGGAGCTGCAGCAGTTGAGTGGCACAGCAGAGGGAAAGCTGCTTTCCTGTCTGCTAATCAGGGCTGTGCAGACACACATGAAGGAAGGATGGCTCTGCTCTGGCTCAGGATGTTTTGGCAACAATGCCTATTTATAGGAGAGGGCAGGGGCCCCTCGCTGCTGTGGGAAGAGGGTCTCCAGTGGCTATGGAAGCACTGAGGACAGGCTGGAATGCTGATGAGGGACAGAAAGCTGATGATGGAGCAAATATCCCCAGTTTGGGGCTTACCCAGATTGTCCAAGTTTATCCCATTCACTGCTGAGTGGGAGAGTTACCAGCAGCTGTCTGGGACAATGGGCTGAGCAATTCCAGCCTGCAGGAACCCACGCTGTGGAGACAGGGAGCTGCTTCCCACAGCAACTGTGCTGCTTTGGCAGAGGGGGAGAATGCAGCAGAGGCAAGGCTTGGTGCCATGTGTGCCCAAACCATCCCTGAACTGTCTGGGAGCCCTGGGATGTCCTTGACCAGTGAGCTTTCTCACTAGTGCTATCAAGGAGATCTGCCAAGCAGTGCTTTGCTTTTAACTGCACTGCAGATGCCTCTGTCAAGCAGATCAAGAGCTCCAGGGATAGCTCTGAGCCCTGGAATTTGAGGTGTGGTCCCAGCAGTGGGCAGGGTGTGGGTCTGCTGTGGTGGGGGCTCTCCACACCCAGCCTGGAGAGTGGGACGTGACCCCTTGCCAGGCAGGTTTAGGCTCCCGTGTCTCCCAGCTTGGTTTGCTGCCCGTCCCTGGCTCTGCCCACTCTGCCAGGCTGTGGTGACTCAGTGCTGGCCGGGTGTGGTGGCAGTGGCTGTGGAGGACATGTGCCCAGGGTGGCAGCGGCAGCTGGAGCCTGAGCAGAGGTTTGGTGTGACTCTGGCCCCTGGTCCCACCTGGAGCAGGTCTGGCTGCTTTCTGCAGGGGTCCTCTGCTTTTGTGCATGTGTGGAATTCTGCTGTATCCCTGCCTTTGGCAGGGAGACTTCTTGGTGCCAGGGGAGTGTTACCAGAGGCAGTGTGGCCCCTGGCCTGAGCTGGGCACTTGTCTCCTACTGCAAACGGAGGTTGTTAAATACAGCTGGAGGGTTGGAACTCCTGAAATGGGATAATTGCCCAGAGAAAGGGAGGAACGGGGCTTGTTAGAGCCTATGGGCTGCTGTCTTCTGTCCAGGATGAGTTTTCACCTGTGCTGGCATATCTGGGAATGTTGGGGATGCCTTGTGAGCTATACATAGAGCCAAAGGGCTCCAAGGCTGAGGATTCCACACGTGAGATTCTGTACTGAGGCCATGCTGGGCCTGCAGGTGCTGGCTCTGTTCAGCCACCCCAGTTCTCCCTGGTGGTTTCACGTGCATTCCTTGCTGGATTACCTGGAGGATGTGTGCTGTGTCCCCTGGATTACATGTGTGGGAAGTCTCAAAGAGCACAGCTCCTGTTTGTGCAGGCTCTGCTTGGCTAGGAGAAGCCAGAGTGTTTCTTTAGCATTCCTTCTCTGCTGATCTAAACATGGGTGATTTTTCACTTGAAGATGAGAGCTCACCTGTTTCTTCTGCCTTTTGAAACTCCCCTGGCTGCAAGCCACAGTCTGGGCACCACTGCCCTCCAGTCTCTCGGGTGGCAAATTTAGGTCAGGTGTTGACAAACAGAGCACCAGGCAGGTTTTCACTTGTGTTGTGGAGCAAGAGAGCACTTCTGGGAGGAGGATGCACTCTTCCCCAGCCACCACAGCTCTTCTCGTCCTGTGTGAAGCAGCAGCTCCTCTCTGGAGAAGCAGATGTGGTTCCTTTTTCCTAGAGCTGTCCTGGTGCCTTGTGTCCTGCTGTGTCTCTGCTGAGTGGGCAGCTCAGGTGCCACAAGGGATTTGTCTCTACTGCCTGAGCATCAGGAGGAGCTGCACTCCTGCAGAAGGGCTGGCTGAGATCCACGCTGCTGTGTTCCTCTGCCATTAAATAATTTCCTTGAGTTTGCATGCCTGGGATCCCTCAGGGTGTTTTGTGCCTGCTGTGTTTGTTTTTGAAGCCGGTGAAGCCTCAGCTCCCTTTCAATGTGTGCACAAACAGCCCCTGTTAGGAGCGAGCTCTGGAAGCCTGTCCTGAGCACGTGGTGGATGTGATTTGGGGAGGAATGTTCTGCAGCAATTGCCAGGGAGCAGCTGGGACTTTGGGGTGGGGAGCACGGCTGGGGTGCTGTCACCGAAGGGGTATCGGGGACAAAGGTGATACAGAGTGATACAGGTGATGCTCCATCATCAGAAGGCATGAAAAGCACTTTACTATTAGAAATCCACAGTTGTTACAGAAACAATGGCGGACCTAAGACCTGGTTAGCCTTTAGGAATCTTCTCTCACCTGCTGGTCAAGAAGGACAACTCCTTGTCAAGATCTTTGACAAACAGAGATTGCCTGCCAGGTGCAGAGATTGAGATAATAATAGTTTTAATTCTTTCTCTGAGCTTTCTCACAGCTTCCCAGGGCAAGGCTGGGAGAGCTCTGTCTGTCTGTCCAGAGGATGTGTGATCACCACGGGGTGCAGCTGATGGCTCTTGTTTTTGCCCGCAGGTCGGAGCGGCCAGCCCGGACTCTGTGACACCGCTGGGCACTTGGGAGCGTGGTGCCAGCTTTGATGTGTGCAGGACACGGGAGGACGTGGCCAGGGCTGGGCATGGGCTGTGTGTGAGCCCTCTGGCCCTGCCATGCACCCCGTGGGGGCCGGGGACAGCAGCTTCTCCCGTGGGGCCGTGCAGAGCCAGACCCTGTCCCGCAGCCACTGCCGCAACATCAAGCAGAAGATCTCGCAGTGGGAGGGCAGGACACGGGGCTGCCCCAGCAAGGACAGGCAGCAGCCTAAGGACTTTGGAGTAAAGTATGATCCCAGCTGCAATGCACCACCCAAAGTGAAGGCAGAACGCACCGAGAATGGCAGAAGGGCTGGGTCCAAAGATCCCAAGAGCTTGGGGCTGGATTTCAGGGAAGATGCACGGAGCTGCTGGCAGACCGGGGGCTGTGGTGGCCCAGCTTCCCCAGCCAAGGAGAAAGGAGATGGGCAAACAGGCTTCCTGACCCCGGGGGTGACACTGCCCCCGGGGAACTTCTATACCTCACAAGCTCTGTGGAGGAGAGCAGATCCCCCCCTGCCTGGCAGAACCTCTCCTGTTGCCTTGGACCTCCAGAGGAAGCGAGGCAGCTCTGGCTCCACGGAAAGAGAACTGCAAATCAAAGGAGTGAACGCTCTCTGCAGGGCAGAGAGGAGCTTGAGAAACATTTACTCTGAGGTTGAGGGGCAAGAGGAGGAGGCAGCTCCTGATCCACCACCCAAACCCCGCAGGACTTTCCGCTACCTGGCAGAGAAGGGTGCTGGTGGTCGTAGAGATGGCAGTGCCACCAGGGAAGCTCCCGTGCAAAAGCAATGTGGAAAGGACTTGGTGTCATCCTCCAACAGCCCTGAGAAGAAAATAGCCAGCTGGAGGATCAGAGGGAGAGCCCAGAGGTACATAATCCATCTCTCACATTTCAGAAATGTCTGAAACATTTCTTTAAATCTCTTTCTTAGATGGGTTTAAGCAGCTTGCTTGGCATGATGTCCTTGTGGAGGTGCTGCTAGTGATGATGCCTCTTTTCATGGGGGAAGCATGTTCCTGGGTGAAAGTATCCTGCTTTTGCTGGTGACAATCTTGCAAAGAAGGCTCCAGGTTCCAAACAGAAGTCAGCCCACACCTTAGAGCAGAGTGGAGTGACAATATGCTGGCCCTGGGGAGAGAGCTGCCTGCTCCCTGCCTGCTGCTTGCCCTCAGCTGCAATTTGGGGATGGCAGAGTAGCTTTCTCTTGGGGCACTGTGGCTGCTGGGTGTTTGGCTTTTCTGGGAGTGAAAGTTTCTCTTGTTGCTCGAGGCTGGAGGCTGTGGGTACTGCTCTTGCAGTAGGTTTGGCTGGTTTTTCCTCTTTCCCATACCCTTCTGAGGTGGCTTGATGCAGATCCTGCTCGGGGGGGAGCTGCCTGTGCTAGACTGGTGTGCACAGTACTGGCAGAGATGTGGCTTGAGGTTCTGAAACCTTCCACTGTGGCAAAGTGTGCAGCAACAACCCAGATTTTATGATGATGATCAGGGCTAAATCCCTGCCAGCTCTTCTGTGACCTCAGTGCCCTAATTTCAAAATAGTGGCCAAGTGGATGGAAATGCCAACCCACAAATGCATGAACACCTTGAGCACGAGTAGGAGAGGCCAGTAGGAAGCAGTGCCCTGGTTCTGAGCTGCTGCAAGTCTGCAAAACATGGTTTGGGTTCTTGCCTCTGACAGGATGGGGCTGGCCATGCCTGCTTGGGGTGTGCTTGGCCTATGAGCCTCCAGCTCCCTTACTTAATAAATCCCCCAGGGTGAGCAGGACTCTGTTGGTGTGCTGGCTTTGACTGGGATCATTTTCTTCTTGGCATCTTGTGTGCTGCTGTGTTTTGGGGTTGTGATGAAAATATTGGTAACACAGCAGTGTGTGAGCTGTGCTCACACAGAGCTGGGAGGGGACACAGCGGGGACAGCTGACCCCAAGGATGTTCCAGACCCTGTGATGTTCTGCTCCGCAGTAAAAACCGGGGAAGAAGCAGAAGGGGTGGAAATTTAGAGTTTGTGTTCCCAAGTCACTGTTACGCATGATAGAGCCCCTGGACATGGCTGAACACTGAGGGAAATAGGGAATGAATCCCTTCTTTTGATTTCCTTGCTTGTGCAGCTTTTGCTTTACCTTCCAAACTGTCTTTATCTCGACCCATGCACGTGTTTTCTCTCTTTACCCTCTGATTCCCTCCCCCATCCCACTGGGATGGGAGGGAGGGGCTGAGCTGCTGCCTGGGGTTAGACCTCAACCCTTGGAAATGCGAGCCCAGAGTGGAACATCCGTGTGCTGGGTGGTCCCAGGGAGGGCCACAGCAAACAGCAACTCCAGCAGGTGCCTTTAGAAGAAGTGACACTGGTTTTCCTCTAGGAAATCCTTTGAGTTTGAGGACATCCAGGGCTTCCGCAAGCGGCCGGCGGGCAGCGGCTCCCACAGACCCCGGGAGGAGACCAATGGCACTGCAGGATCCAGGCTGCTCTGCACTCAGTCTGAAGACAACATCTACGAGGACATTATCTGTATGTGCCTGGGCTTCTGGGGGTGTCCTCACCGTGGTTAAGGGTGGCAGTTGGGCTGGGGAGGGACAAGTGAAGGTGAGGATGCAGTGAGGCCCTTTCCGGCTCTGGGGCTTTTAAGGTCTTCCCCGTCTGGGGTTCTTTGTTGGTGTTGGTGACATCTGCACGTGAACAGCCTGATTTCAGATGTCATGGGAGGTCACTGGAGTTGGTCTGTGCTAAACTGATCTCTTTATTAGCCCTTGGAATTCTTTGCTTGAGTGTTGCACAGAGATCAGTGTGAGCACTGCCAAAAGGAGCTGCTTTGCAGCAGAGCTGCCTGCTCTGTAGGGGAAGAGGTGTTTTGTTCTACTGAGTCCATGTACAGTTTGCCAAGTTGATGGCAGTGGGTTAGAAGGATGTGGTGGGAACCTCATCCAGCTTTAAATAGGTCTCTCAGACCCTGTTATTGGCACCCTCTCCCCACTTATATCCCTGGCAGAAATTACGGGGCTTTATCTCCTTTTGTAAATTCCCCCATCCAATGGTTTTCCAGGTCCTACAAAAGAACATCCTTATGAAGATATCAGAGCACTGCCCTTGCCCCTGTGGAAGGTCCCATCTGTCTGGAAGCTGCCCCCTCCCCGGAGCATCAGCAGGGCTCCCAAGGTAGGGTGGGGGGATTAAAGGGTCAGGTGTTTGCAGAATCATTCCCACAAGGGCCCTCGCTTGTGCTCAGCCTCACATTCCACACAGTCATTGGTTTGCCTTGTTGTTTTATTGCTTGTTATTAATGTCATAATACATAATGTAAATAATGAACAGCCATGGCAGCTGATTAGGCTGCTAAGGAGCAAAAGAGTAAGAACAAGAGAGATTTGTGAGATCTTGAGTGGGGAGGTGGGATGGAGAGCTTGGTGGAGCAGATTTACCAGCTGTAATCTGACTCTTCTGCCTGTGACCTTGGACCAAAGCTGGATCTCATGCTCAACTATCTCTTCTGCTTCCGTTTTCCAGCCTCCCCCAAAACCTCCCTTCCTCAGCCGTAAGTCGCTGGAGCTGAAGCCCTTCCAGACAAATTTCCAAGGGAAGGTGGGGAAGGAGACCTCCCTGCCTGTCACTCTGTCTGAGTGGAAGCTGTTCCGAGCAGTGGAGGCTGCCAGCAGGAGAAAGAACCTGCCCTGGGTGAGATTCAAATGTAAAACTTCACTTCTTGCCTGGCATTTCAACCTCTTGCTGCTTTGCAGGTGCTTTGGGAGTGACCACAGAGCTGTGGGCCAGGCGGGTGATTGCTGCTTGGCACTGCTGCTCTCCAGGTGGCAGGGTTGGTGTTTGAGGGTCTGAGTGCCAGTTCTAGCTGAGACAGTGGTGTTTTTGTTGGTCAAGAATCACAGCGGTGTTTTTGTGGGCAGACAAAGTGCTCAGTGTTGGCCTGGAGGTCAGGGCTGTGTGTGAACACAAGCCCTTCCTCGTGCTGTGTCACCTAAGCCTTGCTCCCAGTGTTCCCATGGAGCGTTGGTGCTGGGTTTGTGCTCTTGGAGAGCTCCAGGGCCAGCTCTGTAATGCTGTATGGACATGTCCCTGCTCCCAGTGACTTCCCAGGCTGATCCTGCTGTTCCACTGCAGGCCCTGAGCTGTGGGATAGTTGTGGGGCCCTTGGTTATTGGAATGTTGGCCTGGAGTTCTGGACTGGCACCAGGAACAGCTGTTTCACAGTTTAAGGAGGCAGAGGAACTCCCGGGGATAAGAGCATTTCACAAAGCCTTCATCCAGCTGTCCCTTCTGGCCTCTCCCTCCTGCCTGGCTGCAAAGACAATTATGCTGCTGAGGCCAGAGGGGTGAGGAAGGCTTTTAATCCACCTTCACACAGAGGACTGTTCAGTTTGGTGCCTTGAGAAGGTTTCTAGATCCTTGTGTTGGTTGCCAGCTCACATCCCTCTGTGACAAAAGGCACCACATGCTGCAGAAGGGCAGCTGCAGCTGCCACTGTGGTGGCACTTGGTGCATGGGACTCAAATTCCAGTTGTGGTAGCGAGAAGGACTTATTTTTGCTGTGGTAAAATCATTTCACTTCAGCAGATCTTTATTTCATCTGAAAATCACGCGTATTTGCTCAGATTGCACAAGACTGTGAGGTAGAGTTGGACAGCTGCAAAGGACTTTTCAGACCTTTACAGTGCTTTGGAGTATCGAGTAACTTCTGTCTGTGTTTTTAAACAAACCCTAGGTCTGGAAAATCAAGAAGGAGATTGCAAGATTATAAAAATGCTGCGATGGAGAGTATCTCTCATTTGGAGGGGGAAAATAAAATGTTCTCCAAAAGCAAACCTGTTCCAAAAATCTGGTAACAATTTACATGCAGGAAGAGCACTTTACTCTCTTTGCTCATGAGGAATTGAGCCAAGATTGCTCGAGAGGTTGAGAAAAGGACTGGGGTCTAAAAAGACAAAACCTTTTGCCTAAGAAACACATGGCTGCCTTAAACACACCCAGGGTGGTGACTCAGCTGCACAAAAATCAGCACAGAAATGAAGATCTCTTAGGTAAGGCTGGGTAAAAAGGGAAAGAAGGCAGGTTTGGCAGGAGGAGCGCCGCTCTCTGCTGTGGGCTGTTTGTTCCCTGCAGCCTCCTCGTGCTGGGAGGGCTGGCTGAGGCAGAAAATGGGGAGAAATCCGTTGGAAAAGGAGAGCCTAAGCCTGGATTGCTGATCTGGGGATTAAACACTTGAGCTGAACAAACAGGTTCTCTTTAATATATTTCTTTTTATGCTGTATTTGTGATGACAAATGGCTGGGCCCCACCCTCCTGTGTTCAGTTGAATGAATTCTTGAGGCAGGAATGAACTTGACCTGCTCCCTGCATTCAGGGTAAATCCCTCTTGCCATGAAGCCGCCTTTGATGTGGGGAGTCAGGAGCCCCTGGGGCACTGGCAGGTGAGGGGAAAGCACAGAGCAGGCTGTGACAGGGACACAGAAAGTGTCAGGACTTTGGCTTTCAGGCTGTTACGACCAGTGGAAGGAGGATTACCAGCACCAATGCAGAGTGTCAAAGTGCTGACCCTTCTTTCATGTCTGTGCTTAATCTGCACTGGGCTGTGCTTTTACCCAACTTTTTTCTTCCAGTGGACCAGGTGTGTGGTCCTGCAGCACAGAGCCATTGTTCTCTCCCACTGTCTGTCTTTATTTGTGCAAAATCACAGAATGGTTTGGGTGGAAAGGCCCTGAAATTCCTCCTGATTGCACCCCTGCCATGGCCATGGACACCTTCCACTGGAGCAGGGTACTCTGAGTACATCATCCTCTCATTCCAGCAAACACCTGGGGCAGGGCCTGTGCTTGGAGCAGCCTCCCTGGTGCTTTAGGAGACTTGAGCTGACATCAACTACAGCAGCAAACCCAAAAACCAGCCCCCAAGCTACAGTGAGAGAGCTCTGCTTTTTCTGGCCTTGGAAGGAGTTGGGGTGCTGGGGAGCATGTTCTGAGTCCTCTGTGCTGCAGGGTTTGAGATGTTCTTGCAAGTGCCTTTGCATAGAAAATCTGATGCCAGACAGTTTGTCACTTCTATTTGGGAAGGCAAGTGTGACAGTTTCCAGAGTGCTTGTACAGTCTGCTGTCAGCTTTGAGCTGTGCTGACAGGGATCTCTCTCTTGCAGCAGAAATCTGTGCTCATTCTTTATGCAGTGAGCTGGGCTAGAGGAAACCTCTGAGCCAGGGCTCCTGCAGGATTTGGGCAGCTTTTCCCCCAAGTTCTGGGGGGTGGCTGTTGGGCTGCCCTCCTGTTGGCACCTGGAGCTTTCTCTGGAGCCCCACATTAACCTCTGCTTCTGCTTTGGATTTCAGCTGGTACTGAAAATACAGGAGATCTTTGATTCCAAGCGTGGAAAGAAGAAGGTGAAGCTGCTCAGTCCTGCTGGAAGAGAAGCAGCTCCAGTGAAAGGTACTGGGGTCTCCAGCACCACTGTCAGTGCTCTGAACACCTCGAGGGGCACAATTCCCCTGCCCCTGGCCTGGCACCACCACCTCATGCTGACTCAGCAGTGCAAACCCCACACTTGTGGCTGGAATTGAGCTTTCAGCTCCAGGAACACCTGCCTAACCCAAATTTAACACTGTCACAAGGAGGGGATTCTGAATCTGGAGACCTGGGCTGCTGGTTGAAAATGCTTTTTTCAAAAAAGCAGATTAAAGCAAAAGCTCCTCAGAAAACCCCTTGGCATGAGAGCTACCAGTGACTCCTGCCCTCATTATCTGTGTGCCTTCTTCTGATTGTGTAGGGTCTTTATTTATAGTTACTCTGTTCAGCAGCTCTGTTAGGTTTTATAGCAGCCTCAACCAAGCAGCTGGTTTGTGTTCTCTGCCCGTGTTCAGCTGACCTGCAGGCCACTCACTGGCACCTCTGGCTTGATATCAGCTCTGCTTTTTGCAATTTGCTGTTGTAAGATATTTCCCAGCTGCCCTTGGCTGATGCTTTGGGCAGGATTGGTGGGCAGCCCTGAGGGATGTTGATCTGATGAGTCTCAGGTTGTCTCTCTTTCCCAACTTTGGGTGTTGCCCATCTTCCTTCTGCGTGGCTAATAAGTGAAAACTATGTGTGTTTCAGGTGAAACCAGCGGGAATGAAAGCGATACGGAAAATCAGCCCAAAAGTGAGTGAATCACAGGGCTGGTCCTGTCCCACAGCACTGCACCCTTGGCTGAGGCCCTGGTGGGATGAGCTGACATGTGGGGATCTGCTGAGACAGGGCCGGGGAGCCTCTCAGAGGCCACATGGCCAAGTCTGGGAGCTGCTGCTGTGACAAACCAACCTCTGTTTCTGCCCTTTCCCCTGAGCCCTTGAGGTTTAATGCCATTAATCTGCCAGTCAGCAGAAGCAGAGTCATTTTTGGGCTGGTAGGAGGTTGTTCTTGATCACCTTTGCTGTTGCTGCTTGAGGTTATTTCCCTCCTGATTCCTTCCCTTGGTTCTGTTTTATGTAATGCTGTGAAATGTCCTTTCCTCTGGGGACAATTCACCTGGGTATTTGTGTGGTTCCAATGTCCTGAGCTGGATCATAGACCCAAACTCCAGACCTGAAACACCTACTTGGTTTTAGCTGGTTTTAACTTCTTCCATGTGAAGACAGATTAAACAGAAGGATCTGGCACAGGGTGCCCAGAGCAGCTGTGGCTGCCCCTGGATCCCTGGCAGTGCCCAAGGCCAGGTTGGACAGGGCTTGGAGCACCCTGGGACAGTGGAAAGTGTCCCTGCCATGGCAGGGGGTGGCAGTGGATGAGCTTTGAGGTCCCTTCAGCCCAAACCATTCAAGGATTCTATGAATTCTATGATTCTAGTCTATGATTTTATTTTAGGTGTTTCGTTTACTTGGAGTGAAACATTCAAAAGGCTTTAACTTGGAATGAGAAGTGAAATTCCATTTCTTTATGTTAAGGAGAGTAGTGCAGAGTGGAGAATCTCAGTAGAAATACTGAGATTTCTTCAGAAAGACTGAGTCACGGCCTGATGGAAGAGTTGTTTGAGTGTGTCTAGAATGTGTCACAGTGCCTGGGCCACAGTAATTCCTGACGTCAGAGGGCTGTGCCTGTGCTTGTGAGCCTGTGCTGCCTGTCAGGACAGCCCAGCCTGGGGGTGCCTCTGCCTCTCCTGAGTGCCCGTGGTGTTTGGAGTGGCTCCCTGAGTCCTGGCAGCTCCTGACCTGGTGCAGCTGGCCTTCACTCCCTGGTACCCCCTTGTGCCACTCTGAGATGTGTAAGAACATCAGGGCAGCAGGAGAAACATCAGTATTGTCAGGGGGGATTTGCAGAGCTGCAGATTTGCAGGATGTGCAGGCCAGTGCTCCCTGTCTGAGTCACAGAATCCTGGAATTGTTAAGGTTGGGAAAGACCTCTAAGGTCATCAAGTCCAGTCATCAGCCCAGCACCACCACCATGCTCACCATTAAACCACATCCTCAAGTGCCACATCCACACATTTTTTAAACACCCTCCAGGGATGGTGACTCCACCACTGCCCTGGGCAGCTTGCTCCAATGATAACAACCATTCCAGTGAAGAAATTGTTCCTAATATCCAATCTAAACCTCCTCCAGTGGAATCTGAGGTTATTTCCTCTCCTCCTGTCACTTGTTCCCTGGGGGAAGATCAGCCCTGTGCGTGAGGAGCTGACACAGGTTTCATTTCCCATGAGGAGCATTTGGATGTTGGGCACATCCACCCATCCCTTTTCCCCCTCTGATGGCAATGCTGAATCCTCCTCTGTGCCCTGTAGGTGTGTGGCAGTGCCAGCCACAAGCTGCTTTGGGGTTTTTTGCTCTCCCCAGGTCGCCACAGGTGCCTGAGGCGCTCGGCCTCCAAGAGGAACCCGCACTACCAGACCTTGGAGAGGGATCTCATCGAGCTCCAGGAGCAGCGGCTCTTCGAGCTCTTCGTGGTGGTGTCCCTGCACAAGAAGGCATCTGAGGTCACCTACACACCACACATCATCCAGCAGTTCCCCAGCAAGGTAGGAGCTGTGTGGGAACCAGCCCAGGGAGCTGCTCAGCTCTGTTTCCCCTCCTGAACTGCACTGGTCAGGATCTGGGCTTGGAATGGGAGGCACCTTGCTCTGTTACACACCTCATGTGTGGTGTCAGGAGGTTGTTGAAGATGTGTCTTGATAATGAGTTTATTGTCTTTTTTGAACTACTTTTTTCCTACTTAATTCAAATTTCATGAAGCCAAGGGGTATTTGATAGCAGCTGAAGGAGAGGAAGGAGTGCAGAGCTCTGTCCCAAAGCTGGCAGGAACCTCATCCTGGCAGTCTGTCCTTTACAAACAAGGAGTGAAGCCCTGATGGTGCACAGAAACTGGAATCCAGGGCTTTTATGCTGATTTGTACTATTTTGAAAAAGAATGATAATAAAATGGCAAAGCTGTTTGTAGAAGCCCCCAGAACCAGGAGAGCCGTGGAAGTTGAAGCTGAAGCAAGCCCTTTGAAATAAGCTGCTCAGCCCAAATGGGTGACAAGACCAGTGTGTGACTGAATTATAGCTCAGTGAACTAAGCTGGGAAGCTGAGATGGAGCCTTGGTGTTTCTGTGGTACCAGATTGAGATGAATATTCAGTTGTCAGTGTCTGGGCTCATACCTGCTGCCTTCCACTGGAAACAGAGCAGAGCCAGCAATTCTGGCTGTGCCATCAGAAAGCCAGGGATGATTGAGGAATCTGCATGTTATCCACGTAGAGGAGATGTCAGATCCACTCAGGGAGGTTGTGTGGGACCCCAGCAGGTCCCACAGTGTCCCAGTTCCTGCTGCCTAAAGGATTTGTGTGCAAATAACTCCTGTGTCTTAAGTGTGTAAATGCCTTGGGTTCAAAAGGTGAATAAGGAACTACAGCCAGAAGGAGTGCACAGTGTTAATTTAGTGGGTCAGACTGAACACACCCAAACAATAGCTGCTAGAAGTGCAGACTTTGGGGTGTTGGGAGGAAGGAATGCAGCAGATTTGGGTTTTCCTAGGTGCAGCCTCTCAGTCTGTCCATTGCCTTTGGGAAGGGCACTGCAGGGTTCCCCTCCTGCTCTTTACTGGCTTTTATAAAGGCACTGACACAAAGAATCATTTTCTCAGATTTATTTATCTTCTGCTCAAGGGAAAGTGTTTTGGTGAGTGACTTCGATGGGACACTGGGTCAGATTGGGTGTCTCCCTTCTAATATTAGCTTTGCTTCCAAGTAATCTGCTGTCACCCTCTGCTTTGGGCTGTGTGCCCAAGGACATCTAAGCTTTTGTACAACTGTTACTCTGTGAAAATGCTGTTCTGTTTTCCTAACACTTTGTGCTGTCACAGTTGGGACACTGGAATAGCCTGGATGTGCTCAGTGCCTACAATCAACTTCATGCAATAAACTTTCCACTTCTCAGGGGCATTTCCTACTTAAATGTGTAAAATTTCCTTACATTTCTTATGGAGCCTCTTATCTGAACACCTTTCTTTTGCCCTTTCTGGGCAGTTTTGATCATGGGAAGGGTCCTGGAGTCCTTGAGGGATTTGATTTGAACCCACATGTGAGGTGGCTGGAACATATGATTCAGGGACAGTTTTTGCACTTCAGTTTTGAGTGATCTGCACGTCAAAAGCTGTTTTCAAATCTCCCAGGGGTAGAACCAGGGCAGGCTGACCCAGCCATCATTTGGGGGCTCATTTCTACATTCATTTTCCAGTTAACTTAGCCATGCTTGTAGATCCTTACTCCATCCTTACCAAGCTGGGCCGTTTTACAAAGGTCCAATCAGCAGGAAAAATGCAAGAGGGAACTGGGAATCTGCTAAAGGTCAGAACACGTTCTCCTGTACCTGTGCATTAGCTATGGGATGGATCAGCCTTTGGAAGTGTCAGGAAGATGCTTTCTGTATTTTAAATGCTGCAGCTGTGCACCAACTTCAGTGGCTTCAAATGCATCTGTTACCCCTCCAGCCTGAACATCCCTTCAGACCATCAAAGGATACTGAAGAGAGGCTAAAGGTCATCCCCAAATTCTGCTTTCCAGATCCCAAAGACTGGTTCCCTTCATCAGACCTTAAAAGGTAAAGACTTGGTTTTGAATACCTGCGACTGAGACAGGCAATGCTGAAAGCTTTGGGCTGTTCCAGAGCAGGGGAAAAGGGGAAAGGATCCAGGAAATCCCTTTGGTAGGAGGGAGGATGAGCTATGGAGCTGGGCTAGGGAGCTGCTGCTGCCTTTCCTGTAAGGGGAAAGAATTTGTCCAAGGCCAGCTGCTGGGGCTGGAAGTGCTTCTGCTGCTCCTTGGCTGAATGGGGAAGCAGCTGGGAAGGAGGAGAGCTAGAAAATCTCAGTGAGAGCAGCTGGGAAGGAGGAGAGATGGGAAAGCTCAGTGAGGAGCAGCTGGGAAGGGGGAGAGATGGGAAAGCTCAGTGAGAGGAGCTGGGAAGGAGGAGAGATGGAAAAGCTCAGTGAGGAGCAGCTGGGAAGGAGGAGAGATGGAAAAGCTCAGTGAGGAGCACCTGGGAAGGGGGAGAGATGGAAAAGCTCATGGGGTGCAAGTTTTTACCCTGAACAGATCCCAAAGTCCTTGTAATCATTCCTTGGCCCTTGTCAGCATGACCAGAAGGAGTCTGTGTGCTTTGTCAGTCTGTCCCCTGAGCTGTGTGCCGAATTTAACCCTGACTCTGCCCTCTTCCCCAGTGAAACCTTTTCCTTTGTGCTGACGGGGGAGGACGGCAGCCGCTGGTTCGGGTACTGCAGGAAGCTCCTGGTGAGCATCTCTGGGAGGGCTGGGGGTACAGGGAGCACTGTCTGGGCACTGTCAGGACCTGACTCAGGGCTGCTTTCCCATGTGGGTTACCCATCCTGTGCTGCTGTGGTGGTGCCAGCCCTTGGGATGCAGAGGGAAGGGTCACAATGGTGCCCAGAAACAGCAAAATGGGCTCTGGGCGTGAACCAGCTCCTGGAACTGGGTGTTCCTTGACAACCTTCATAGTCATAAGTTTAGGGGGGGCTGCAGCAGAAGGAGTTCTGCAGATCAGCTGCAGTGTGGGTGGGTGCTGGGTTGTTCCTTGCCCCCCTGTTCTCAGCAGAGCTGTTGCTGTTGCCTTTCAGCCAGAAGGGAAAGGGAAGCGCCTGCCTGAGGTGTACTGCATCGTGAGCCGCCTGGGCTGCTTCAACCTCTTCTCCAAGGTGAGCTGGCACAGCCTGTTCTTGAGCCCTGACAGCCTGCAGGCTCCACAGAGTGACTGGATGCCTCTGTCAGGCTTAGTGATTGCAGCTCATCCCAGGAGAGTGGTGCTTCCTCTTTGCTTTGAGCAGGGAAATAAAATCCTGGTGCTGAGCCTTGTCAGCCAATGCACAAATCCTTCAGCAGTTACTGCCAGGAAGGGCCTTCTAATACCTGGTGTCACTGAGGGTGCCCCTTCATCCTCTTCTTCTGTGACTTGGAAATGGAAAATCAGCTTGGGAGGGGGTTGGATCTCCCCTGGCTTTTTGTAGCCCCATGAGGAGGAGAGATAAGGAGGTGAGGGCTGGGGAAAGCTGGTGCAGATAACGGGCAGTTATTGCAGCAGAGAACAGGGACCAGCTTCGATGAAAGACGGTTCTGATTGTCAGAGCATTGAGTTTCTAGAACAGCATTTCAGGGAGGTTTCCTGGTGAGGGGGATGGGTGTTGCTCCTCCAAACTCCTCTAAATAATGAGAATTTGATTACTACATACAAGACATTTCCTTCCAGTAGCAGGAGACAGGAGAGTTGTGCTCACAGGAAGCTGTTCCTGTTTGACTGTTCAGACATTTGAGATGAATTTCACAGGGGTCCAAGCGAGGTGGGAGAGGGCAGTAGGTCTGTGCAGGAGCCTTCTCCATGGGAATGCTCTGATGGATTCTCCCCTCTGCTCAGCAGCTATTGTATTTGCTTGGAATGCCCCAACGAAGGCAGGAATGATGAATCTGACTCCATGTTCTCAGAAGGCTGATTTATTGCTTTATAATACTATATTATATTAAAGAATACTATACTATACTATACTAAAGAATACAGAAAGGATGCTTACAGAAGGCTAAAAAGATAATAATGCAAACTTGTGGCTCTCTCCAGAGTCTGACACAGCTTGGCTCTGATTGGCCAAAGAGTGAAAACAACTCACAGCAGAGCCCAATGGAACAATCACCTGTGGGTGAACAATCTCCAAACACATTCCAGACAAGCAAAACACAGGAGAAGCAAATGGATAAGAATTGTTTTCCTCTGAGGCTTCTCAGCTTCCCAGGAGAAAAATCCTGGGTGAAGGGATTTCTTCAGAGAATGCGAATGCCACAAGCAGCAGCAGTGACCCAGGGCTGTGTGTGTTTCCCTGCAGATCCTGGATGAGGTGGAGAAGAGGCGGGAGATGTCCCCAGCCCTGGTGCACCCCTTCATGCGCAGCGTGATGGAGGCGCCGTTCCCCGCCCCCGGCCGCACCATCACCGTCAGGAGCTTCCTGCCAGGAGCAGGAGATGAGGTAACGCAGGGCAGGGTGAGCTGCCTGCTCTCTCTGGGGCACAGAGGCTCTTTGCAAGCTGCACAGTGGTGCTTGGAAATAATTAGTGTGAAGAAAACATCTTGGAGTTGGAAGGGAGGCTGTCCCAGAGATGTGTTTGCTGTGGAATCATCTGTCATGGAAGTGATTCCCTGCTTCTTAATGGAGAGCTTTTGGGGCACTCTTCTGTGCTGCCCCTTGCCAGCTGTCTGGGTCATGGCATTCTGTGTAAAATCATGGATTCAGGGAATATCCTGAACTGGAAAGGACCTACAAGGATCATTGAGTCCAAAATTCCACCCTGTGCATTCCTGAGAGTGATGTGCAAACTCTCCTGGCAGCCTCGGGGCTGTGCCCATCCCCTGGGCAGCCTGGGCAGTGCCAGCACCCTCTGGGGAAAGAACCTTTCCTGATATCCAGCCTAAACTCCCCTGACACAGCTCCAGCCCTGCCCTGGCTCCTGTCCCTGGTCCTGCCCCTCAGGAGGAGCTGCTGAGCTCTGCCTCAGGCCGAGGTCCCTGCTCTGGGCTGCTGCTCCAGCTCTCCCTGTGTCTGTGTGCTCCCAGGTGATGGAGCTGTGCCGCCCCTTGGACTCCAGGCTGGAGCACGTTGACTTTGAGTGCCTCTTGCAGTGTCTGAGCGTGTCCCACACCATCCGGGTGTTTGCCTCTCTCCTGCTGGAAAGGAGGGTCATCTTCGTGGCTGACAACTTAAGGTAAGAGACGAGTCTGAGTAGCTCTTGCTGAGGGAGGCTGTCACTGGATGTTGTTTCTTCTGTGTTTGGACCTGTCCCATGTCCAAGCTTGTCTAGTTTTGCAGTTAGTTCCATTTGAAAACCTTCTGCCCTCCCCACACAGCATGTGCATGCCTAGAATTGGGAGTGTGCTGTTTACACAAGAGGAGATAAGGGAATGTTTCCTTTCTCCTCTTTAGCCTGGCTTGATGGTGGTTTTAGCTCCCCATAACTGAGTTCAGAAGTGGGTGCTTGGGGCCTCTGCTGATGCACAAGCTGTACACGAGTGACACCTGCCCTGAGGGAGACACTGACCACCTTCCCTGTGCTTCTCCCACCTCTCCAGCACTCTGTCTAAATGCGGGCACGCTGCAGTGGCAACACTTTACCCCTTCACCTGGCAGCACACCTACATCCCTGTCCTGCCAGCTTCCATGATCGACATCGTGTGCTCTCCGACCCCCTTCCTCATTGGCATCCTCTCCTGCTCCCTGCCACAGCTCTGGGACCTGCCCATAGAGGAGGTGAGGATATTTGAGACACAGACGGTGTCAGTGGGATGAGGTTGACCTCTCTGGAATAATCTCTGGATTCTATCTGAGTGTAAACTCTCAAAGTTCTCTGAGCCGCTTGGGGAATTTGCCAGATAAATGTCAGGATGTTCCAGCATCATCAAAAATAAATCATATTCACTGTTCTCAGAGACAGGCTGCACCCATGCAAAACTTGTGTTTTGTGTGTGACAGCCCTATTTAAAAAACATCCCACATCTAAAAAACAAATTAAAACCTGTTTGGTTTTTTTTTTTCTATACAGCAACATACCTGGTTATGAGTCAGTGTGTTTTCTGTCTCCCCAGGTTCTGATTGTTGATCTTTGTGCTGACAAGTTCTTGCAAGAGGTGAGTGAAATAACAGTACCAGCAACTTGTGGGTTTATGCCAGGAAAAGGCATTGATGAAAAAAAATAATAAAAAGAAATCAGGAGAAGCTGGTGTTCATAGGGAGACTCCAGTGGCTGAAGAAATACCTTGTAATCCTTTTGAGCAGAGAAGGGAAATCCTTTGACAGAGAAGGAAAGAGGCTTACAAATCCCTATTGCAAGGTTGAGGTTGCATGAGGTGGAGAGTTCTGCAAAGCCAAAGATGCTGCTTATCTGAGCTGAGTTTAAAAACTGTTACTTGGTTTCTTATGTGAAGGGGATCCCTAGGATTCTCTGCTGCTTTTTGTCTGTCTCTCCCTGCTCTGTGCAGCACTTTCTCCTCTCTCATCCAGCTGGGGGGTGTTTGTTGGTTTGGGTTCTTGTTTTTCCGAGGAGTAACAGTCCAGGGAACAAATTATCACAGCTCACTTGGGGTTCTCTGCTGAACTTCCCCAAAAGTGCTTCTGCATCCCCAGACAAGTAGCTATAAAAATGCTGGGGATTTTATTACTAGCTCAGGATATTTGCTTCTCCTTTTCCTTGCCTCACTGTTCTGTTTTGCATTGCAGCCTGCAACTGGAGAAAGGTATTAAAGGATTGGGGGATTTTTTAAACTCTATTATTGAGACCTGTCATATTTTCTCAAGACAGACTTTGATTGTTTTGGTGTGTTTTACTGGTGAAATAAGCCTGAGGCTGTGTTGTGGCCAGCTGTGTGTGTGACTCTAATAAAATCTTGGGGCATGCTGAGCAAATGTGTTTAATTTCTGTGGCTGCAAGATAAATATTTTGTCTCCCTTAAGATATATCACAGAATAACTCCCCTCTAACTGCTTTAGGCATGATATGAATATTTCTAATCTACCCCCTGGTTCTCCTGCTGATGGGAATAACACAGAAGTCCTTCCTTGGCTGTTTCTGTCTGTAGGTATCAGATGAGGACGAGATCCTGCCCCACAAACTGCAGGCTGCACTCGTACAAATCCTGGAAGAGCGGAGTGAAATCCTGTCACACGAGCAGAGTGACACACAAGGTACTTTCTGTGGAAAAGTTTCTGTGGAAAAATGTTTTCCCATTAGCAGATCTCTACCATGGAGTTGATAAAAATGAGCAAATTGAAATAAATGCTAAGAAGTGACATTTTAGCTGTTTCTCTGTGATCTTGCTAAGAAATCTTGTGGATATGTGAGAAGTTTGGTATGCTGACAGTTCCTCTTTTTACAATTAGGGTGTGCAGAACTGTAGTTTCCTTTGGGCCAACAGCATCAGTTCCTTTGTGCCTTGAATTTTATTGTAGCCAGTTGTGTTTGAATTTTATTCTGTTTTTCTAAGTGGCAGAGACAATGTTTTTCTCAGAGAATGTAGCAAATTTCTGTATTTTAGAGGGTAATCTGGCTCATCTTTTTCAAAGTTGAACTGTTTTATACATGATTCATCTGATAAGGAAGTGTGAGAAGCTTAAAAAGCTCTGAGTGGCTTGAGAGAATGGTACCAGCAAATTATATCATTCCATAAAAACAAAGTTTGTTTTTCAGAGAGTTTGTCTTCTGTAGTTTGCCTAATTCTTGAAGAGAATTAAACTTAGCCTGTTATGAGCTGACAGCTCATTACACACCAGATGTTTGACAGGGAAAATGAAATTATGGATGTTTTAAATTCTGGATAAGCTTTAGATCTGAGCCTGTCCCAGCTGCAGCAGAAAGTTGACATTGGGAAATTGAATATTTGAGCTGAGACTTCTTTGCTATCAATCACCTGCAGCCTCCTGGTCTGGGACAGCCAGTACAAAAAGTGACTGAGCTCTTTAAAAAAGTCACTCCTCCTTTAGGACAGTGTCAGATTAAGACCTTTGCTGACCCAGAGATGGGGCAACTGAGAGGTGTTTTAAAAACTTTTATTCCATTTTCAGTCTCATGAGAAGGGTGAGACAGTACAGATGTTATAATTCACACCACCACAATCAGAAGCCAGCTATTTCATGATTACAATAAATTACAAGTGTTTCTTGGCCTATCAGCTTTTGGAGAGTGTCACCACTGAGTCAGGGACAGGTAATAAGTGACACAGACTCTAGGTCAGAAGGCTAATAACCACTGTATTAAAAACCCATTCCTTTTTATACTCCAGTTTGCTACAGGTGGACCTGATTGGTCCTTTAATTAAAACATCATCACCATTGGCTAATTAAGAAACCACCCTTTTGGTAAACATCTTATGAGGAAAACAACTCATTACAAAACACCACCTGCAGATTGTTTTAATTCTTTCTCCCCAGCTCCCTCAGAGCAATTCATGGGAAAGCTTCTCTTCTGTTAGAACCCTGCATGCTGAGAATTTTAAACTTCCTGTGCTGAAAGGCACAGACTCACCAGAGAGCACTGCATTTGGCCTGAGGCTGTGGAGAAGGCTCCCAAAATTGATTGATAGCACTGGGATCACGGGTGTGGAGTTGGTTAGAAGTGTGTAATGTAACTGGGTGGAAAACTTAAGAGTTTGGGGTTTAGAATATAGTAATAAATATGAAGCAAGATGGAGGTTTTAGGGCAGAGGCAGGTTGTTCTTCTTCATCTTCTTCTTCCTTCTTCTTCATGGGACTGGGTGGTATTTTGTAATTGGACAGAAGAGTCCACACTGCAGGCTTTGAGGGATCAGTTATTGGGTTAAAAGGGAAAATAATTCAGGTGTCAGTTCTTAATTGGATAGTTTAGTCTTAAAAGACCTTGTAACAAGAGATTGTTGGCCATTTTGTGCCTTCTAATGAAAAGCTGCTGAACTCACAGTAGTGAGACTGTTTCACTGATAAATAATGAACGCCTGAGTCTGAAGATGAACCATCATCACAAGTGCCTTCAATCCAGAGAAACTGATAGAGAGTGTCTTGGTTTGGAAAGCCAGGTGAATGCTAAGGAAGGCAGGAGCCTCCCCTGAAATGGAAAATGTAAACCCCCCCTCCCTCTGAATTGCTGTAAATTTTAGATTAAGGGGCTCTCTGGCAAAAAAAAAAAAAACGGGAGCAGGAATAACAGTTCTTTAATAGGGAAGAAAATAAAAGGATAAAATAAACAATGCAGTGAACCAAAACAGCACTGACAGGGTCAGAGCACAGCCTGACACCCTGTGGGTCAGGGTGGTGGCAGCAGTGCCATTGGAATTGTGGCTGCAGCCCTCCTGGAGTGTCAGGGGTGGTTCTGCTGGAGCAGAGATCCTGGAGAAAGGTGGAGTCTTCCTCTGGAGATCCAGTGGCAGAGGCAGCTGCTGTTCCTCTGGGAATCCAGTGCAGAAGCTGTGCTGGTGTTCCAGAAGCTCCAGATTGTATCCAGGTAGGAATGCTTGGCTCCTCCCTCTGGGGGAGCATCTCCCATGGGGTGCTGTAGCTCTTATCAGCCCTGCAGTGACATTCCATGGCCTGTTATCAGCAGATGTCCCCCTGGAGGGAGGATTGGGTGTGGAAGAGATAAGGAAAACTGCCCACTTGACGAAAGACAACTGCATACGGATGGCAAATAGAATACATCTTGACATCTTGCCTTGCAATCTGGGACAGAGAGGAATGACCAAAATGACAAATGTCCTCCCCACAGGTGACATGAGCCTGAACTCGCTGGTCTCGGAGGCTTTCGTGCAGTTCTTCGTGGAGATCGTGGGGCACTACTCGCTGCACATGAGCGTGACGGAGCAGGGCCAGCGCGTGTTCCAGCGCGAGCCCTTCCGCAAGTCCCACGGCTCACGCACCGTGCGCCACTTCCTGCACTGCTTCATGGAGACCCAGATGTTCGCCGGCTTCATCCAGGACCGCGAGCTCAGCAAGAGCCTGGCCAAAGGTGATGCCTTGTGGAGCCTCACCTGGAACAGAGGCTAGATGTAACCACATATCCTCTGAACAGAGAGAGACAGCTCTCCCCCAGGGTTTGCCTGGGAAGCTGTGAGAAAGCTCGGAGAAAATAACGAGAAACAATTCTCATCTCCACTTGCTGCACCTGGTATTGTGCACGTGTGGAACGTGTCATGGAGATTGGTTTGCCAAAGGGTGGTGTCTTAATTGGACACTGGTGATGGTGTTTGTGCCTTGTGGAGCCTCACCTAGAACAGAGGCTAGATGTAACCACATATCCTCTGAACAGGGAGAGACAGCTCTCCCCCAGGGTTTGTCTGGGAAGCTGTGAGAAAGCTCAGAGAAAGGAATGAGAAACAATTCTTATCTCCACTTGCTGCACCTTTAGTTGTGCACATGTGGAGTGTGTTATGGAGATTGGTTTACCAAAGGGTGATTTCTTAATTGGACACGAGTGATGGTGTTTGGAAGAATTGACCAATTAGGTGAAAGCTGTATCAGACAGTTTGTAAGGGTTATGAGCTTCTTAATCAGTATAGTATAATTTAGTATAGAGGAATAAAGCAATTGATCAGCCTTCTGCAGTCATGGAGTCAATGCTGATTATTACCCGGCTGGGGGCCTGCAGCGACAGCTCGACAGAGCTAAAGAATAAAGTAGGGATTTATTAAAAGGATCTCCTCAATGGATCCAGCTTGGGCAGCACAAGAGCCCAGCCAGGGCTACGACCCAGGTGAACCCAAAATGGTCACAAAATGCACGACTGGTCATGCGTGTAGCAATCTTTAAAATTAGGATATTATAGCATCGGTGCCCACTGGGTAATAATTAGCATTGACTCCCTGATTGCAGAAGGCTGATCAATTGTTTTATTATACTATATTATACTATACTTTACTATTCAGAATAAAAACATCACCCTTCCTAGACAGTCACAACACACATGTGGATCCAATTGGTCAGTGAATCCAAACACCATCACCGGTGTCCAGTTAAGAAGCCACCCTTTGGTAAATAAATCTCCATAACACATTCCACATGGGCACAACTACAGGTGCAGCAAGTGGAGATAGGAATGAGAAACAATTCTTTTCTTTGAGCTTTCTCACAGCTTCCCAGGAAAATTCTGGGGAAAAGCTGTCTCTCTCTGTGCAGAGGAGATGTGATAACCACATTAGAGGGTTTTGGGAAAGTTGTAAAAGGTAGGCCTCAAAGACAGCAGAACTGTGATTAGAGTTCTAACAACAACTAACCTGAGCTAATTGTTTCCATGTCATTACTGAAGCCAGTTGGGGTAAAAACCAACTTGCTAAAATCTTTCTCACAGCATTCTAAAGCATTAAATTACTGTTACGATTCTCAGCATAGTGATGAGCAGATCTTGTTCTGCTCATGGAAGAACACGAGGTATCACACTTTATATGTTTTAGTCCATTTGCCTGTTGGAGCTAATTGTCCAGTTACAGGTCCAGCCCATAATGTCTCATCCTGCTTGTTTTTCTCTCTTCATTCCACGTTGTTTGTGCTCTTGGGCTGAGGTTTGGATCATTTGTCCTTGGTCCCCAGCTAGAGAAGGAATTGTTTTGTCTCCCTGTTCTGTGCAGAGCTCACCATCCCCTCATGTGAAGCCCAGACCCACACACTAAAGCAGCACAGAACTTGAGAAATAGCAAAGCCAAAACCTGAGGCACAGAATCTGTAAAATATAAAAGCTATGACCTGAGGCATCAGTGGCATCACACTCTTGTTTCTTGTTTTGCCATCACCCTGTTGTTTCAAGTCTGCTCCACAGACTCCCTCTCAAAGTGTGATGCCACCTGCCTCTGCTGTTGGGATGATGTCACATGGAATAGCCTTACTCAAACGAATTCAGTTTATAAAGCAAAAAATTTCTGTATCTCCCTCCTTTCTCCTTGATCCTGCAGCTTACACACACTTCATGCAGGGTTTCCTTTTGTGGCCTTGTTAATCATGATGCCACGTGCTAAAAGATGAGAGTAACTAAGAGTAACTAATGCTAAGAGTAACTCATTTGGTGAGTGATTTTTAATTTTTAATTTTTTTTCTACTTAGGCCTTTTTGAGGTCCGTGCCTTGGAGTATTTGGAGCGTATTCCAGAGACGGAACGAACTGGAATGAACAAAATCCTTCGCAGTCTTGGTAAAGGAACACCCTCTTGCTTTTGTTCGTTGTTAATTTTTTTTAAATTAATTGTAGCTATTGAATAATAAATTTTTTACAAAGGAGAGGAAGGCTCCTTCTCTTTCTCCACCTGGGTTCCCTTGTTTACATTTACTGTTTCAGGGGACACTGAACACTGTGTAAGATTTTTCTTTTCTTTTTAAGCTTTTGTATCTTCAGATAAAGTTTGTGGGAGTTGCTGCTCTGAGCACTTGTTCCTTTGCTTTGGTCCTGGCTGAGGACATGCCCAGGGGACAGAAGCTGTGTCTGCTGGCAGAGGTGGCCATGTGTGGCTTTCCTTAACCTCCTCAGCCTGAGTCCTGGAGTGTCTCCAGCTCACAGAATCCCACAATGGTTTGGGTGGGAAGGGACCAGTTCTGCCATGGGCAGGGACACCTCCCACTGTCCCAGGGTGCTCCAAGCCCTGTCCAGCCTGGCCTGGGGCACTGCCAGGGATCCAGGGGCAGCCCCAGCTGCTCTGGGCACCTGTGCCAGGGCCTGCCCACCCTCAACTAAAGCTCCTAATGCTGTTTTTTCTCTGCAGGCAGTAAAATGAAATTCCTCCAGAAGAAGTGACCGGGCGCTGCTGCGGGACAGCGGCGGGAGGGGAACCGCGGACCCCGCCCGGGCCGGACTGAGCTGGGCCCCGGGAGGGCCGGGCCGGGGGCTCCACGTGTGCTGCGGGAACAACCGGCACGAGGAGCGGTGACAGCTCACGGATCCATAACCAGTTCCATGCACTGATAGCAGCTCATGGATTGATAACAGCTCATGGACCAATAACCTGTGCCATGGATCGATAACAGCTCATGGATGGATAACAAGTTCCGTGGACTGATAACAGCTCATGGATCCATAACTGGTTCCGTGGATCAATAACAGCTCATGGATGGATAACGAGTTCCGTGGACTGATAACAGCTCATGGATCCGTAACTGGTTCCATGGATCGATAACAGCTCATGGATCCATAACTGGTTCCATGGACTGATAACAGCTCATGGATCCATAACTGGTTCCGTGGATCAATAATAGCTCATGGATGGATAATGAGTTCCATGGACTGATAACAGCTCATGGATCCGTAACTGGTTCCATGGATCGATAACAGCTCATGGATCCATAACTGGTTCCATGGACTGATAACAGCTCATGGATCCGTAACTGGTTCCGTGGATCAATAACAGCTCATGGATGGATAATGAGTTCCATGGACTGATAACAGCTCATGGATCCATAACTGGTTCTGTGGATCGATAACAGCTCATGGATGGATAACGAGTTCCGTGGACTGATAACAGCTCATGGATCCATAACTGGTTCTGTGGATCAATAACAGCTCATGGATCCAACCTTTCACGTGTCTCCGTTCCTTAGGGGGGCGTGGCCTGGCGGGGAGGGCCGGGCCGGGAGGGGCGGGGCCAGAGCTCGAGTCGCTCCGGGAGCGGCGGGACCGGCGCTGGAGTCAAACCGGGAGGGGCGGGGCCTGGGTTGAGGGGCGGGGTTTGTGCTCTGGGGGCGGGGTTTGTGCTCTGGGGGCGGGGTTTGTGCCCGAGCGGTGCGCGGTCCCGCCGGGCGTGACGTGAGCGCGCACGCGCAGTGCGCGCGGCCGCGGCCAAGATGTCGGGCCCGGGGCTGGTGGCCGGGGACGTTGTGGTGGATGCGCTGCCCTACTTCGACCAGGGCTACGAGGCGCCGGGCGTGCGGGAGGCGGTGCGTACGGGGCCGGGGCGGCGGCGGGGAGGGGCCGGGGCGGCGGGCGGGCTGCCCGCTTGCCTGACGCCCCGTGTGCGTTAGGCCGCGGCGCTGGTGGAGGAGGAGACGCGGCGCTACCGGCCGACCAAGAACTACCTGAGCTACCTGCCCGCGCACGACTACAGCGCCTTCGAGGTGAGCTGAGGCGGCCTGGCAGCTCCAGAGCCCGGCCCGCTGCCTCCTCAAACCCCGACCGGGCGCCCGTAACCACGCTCCGAACCTGGCTGGGGCAGAGCCTGCCTGTCCCCGTCCCGTCCCCGTACCCCCCTCGTGTGCCCACCGCCGTGCCCCTCCCCACCCCGCGCCCCTCCTGTTCTCTCCCCCTGTCCCGGCTGTGCCTCCCCCGTTACCCGTTTGTGTCGTTCCCCGTTCCCAACCCTGTCCCTCACCGCTGCCTTCCCCACAGACCGAGATCATGCGGAACGAGTTCGAGCGCCTGGCGGCCCGGCAGCCCCTGGAGCTGCTCAGTATGAAGAGGTGAGTGGGGCCGGCAGGGCCGTGCCCGGTGCCCCGGGTGAACCGTGCCCGGTGCCCCGGGTGAGCCGTGCCCCAGGTGAGCTGTGCCTAGTGGTCTGGGTGTGCGGTGCCCCGGGTGAGCCGTGCCCCGGGTGAGCTGTGCCCGGTGGTCTGGGTGAGCTGTGCCCTGGGTGAGCCGTGCCCCGGGTGAGCTGTGCCCCAGGTGAGCTGTGCCCCAGGTGAGCTGTGCCTAGTGGTCTGGGTGTGCTGTGCCCCGGGTGAGCCGTGCCCGGTGCCCCAGGTGAGCTGTGCCCCGGGTGAGCTGTGCCCGGTGGTCTGGGTGAGCTGTGCCCCGGGTGAGCTGTGCCCGGTGGTCTGGGTGTGCTGTGCCCCGGGTGAGCCGTGCCCGGTGCCCCAGGTGAGCTGTGCCCCGGGTGAACCGTGCCCAGGGTGAGCTGTGCCCGGTGGTCTGGGTGAGCTGTGCCCCAGGTGAGCTGTGCCTAGTGGTCTGGGTGTGCTGTGCCCCAGGTGAGCCGTGCCCCGGGTGAGCTGTGCCCCAGGTGAGCTGTGCCTAGTGGTCTGGGTGTGCTGTGCCCCGGGTGAGCCGTGCCCAGTGCCCCAGGTGAGCTGTACCCCG
The DNA here is from genome assembly GCF_015832195.1 of Motacilla alba alba. NCBI lineage: Eukaryota > Metazoa > Chordata > Aves > Passeriformes > Motacillidae > Motacilla > Motacilla alba. Next base: position 2,612,563 of record NC_052041.1, read on the forward strand.
GGTGAACCGTGCCCGGTGGTCTGGGTAAGCTGTGCCCAGTGCCCCAGGTGAGCCGTGCCCCTTGCAGGTACGAGCTGCCCGCCCCCTCCTCCGGGCAGAAGAACGACATCACGGCGTGGCAGGAGTGTGTGAACAATTCCATGGCACAGCTGGAGCACCAGGCCGTGCGCATCGAGAACCTGGAGCTCATGTCCCAGCACGGCTGCAACGCCTGGAAGGTGTACAACGAGTAAGCCCCCCGCTGCTCTGCTGGGCACCAAGTTCTGTGTTGAATTTCTGGATTTGTTGGGTGTAAATCCAGTGGGGGTCTTTAGAACGTAGCCTGGAGTAGATGAACCCCTGTAAGAGAAAGAAGAGGCTGATCTCAAAGCTGTCTCTGTGGCCAAGAAACAGCATGTGTTTTAATACATCCCTGTCTTGAACGTCGTGGGTTTTTGTTGATGATAGTGGGTGTTAGTTAAGGCTGGTGATAGCCTGTGGAGGAATAGCTCAGTAGTGGAAATGAAGATGAGTTGCTACAGATCCTGTGCTTAGCCTGGAGCTGTACTAAAGCTGCTGCAAAAGCCAAGAAAAGGTTGTTCCTGTATGGCTGCAGGAAGCACTGGGGCTATTTCAGACAGAGAATGTTAATGTCCACCTCTGAGAAAGGTTGTCTGAGCCTTAGATAAAAGAGTAGGGCAAGGGAATTCCAAACTGAGAGAAGGCAGAGGGTTCCTGAGCTCAGGAGAAGGGAAGCAGGCAAAGGATCTGCTGGCTGGGACAAGGTGCTGCAGGGGCTTGTTGAATCCTTAACTCTGAGGAGTTAAATGTCAGGTGGAATGGGGCTGGTTTACCATTTGTGTGTTTTTAAAGCTTTGCTTGCATTCTGTCATCAGGCACCTGGTTCATATGATAGAACAAGCCCAGAAAGAGCTTCAGAAATTGAGGTGGGTCATTCTTGTTTATATTTTTGTACTGAAATTGGAATCTCTCCCCCCCATGCTGTACAAAGGAAGATGTATGTGCTGGCTGCTGCCACTGTCACAGGGAAAAAGACCCAGTAAAAACAGTAATTAAGGAATGTGACCCTATATTCCCCAGGCAGTTACATTCATCATGCCTGTTCTACTCAAAATTCTGTGTTTGGTTTGTTTGAACCTCTGCTCTGGATTTGTGAATCCTCCCTGAAGTGTAGCAGTGCTTTCATTTCACTCCTGATAATTTATTTATAACGTGCAGTTGTCTCTGTAAGGACATCTTCCCTGATGTTTGGTTTGGCCTTTTGTTTTTATTTATCTCTGGGTTCTCTGTACTGAGATTTGCCCATCTGGATGTTGTCATTACAGTTCTGACTACACAAATATTTTCTGGCAGTACTTCTAGGGATTGAGTGTACTTGGAAATTAGCAGCAGGTACTGCAGATCCCAAGGAAATGAGGAAATAAAAATACATCCTTTTCTCTCCAGGAAAAATATTCAAGACCTGAACTGGCAGAGGAAGAACATGCAGCTCACAGCTGGGGCTAAGCTGAGAGAGATGGAATCCACGTGAGTATTGACATTTCTCTCTTAACCCTTCCACAGCTTTCTCCATTGCTTGAAATTAATTTGAAATTCTTCTCTTTGAAATGCAGCGATCCTTTGGTGCTGTTGTAGGATACTGGTCCTTTGCAGGAGGTGTTTTTAAGTATTTGTAGTTTGGTTCCATGTTATATTTACTGAGGTTGAGTGAATCAACAGGTGGGAAGAGGGTATATTTATTAGCTGCTTCAAATTTCCTAAATTGTCTTAAACTCTTCTTTATCTCGATATTGGCTGTTGGTGGATGAGTCTAGTCATTAATTTTTTTGTGTTTTCAGGTTTAACAGGGTTAAAAATTACTCTTTGTCACTTTGGTTGTTCCAATGACCATTGATGTCAACTGAGAATTATCATGTGTTAAGAAATACGCTGCTTTATTTAGTGTTTCTACTTGCTTTGCAGCAATGGTTGTCTTTGAGTTTTAACCAGAGGACTGTTATGTAACACCTAAAGGCTCTTTTTCTTTCTTTTCCCTTCCAGGTGGGTCTCTCTTGTCAGTAAAAATTATGAGATTGAGCGAACTATTGTGCAGCTGGAAAATGAAATTTCACAAATCAAGCAGCAGCATGGGGAGGCAAACAAGGAGAATATCCAGCAAGACTTTCAGTGAATTAATCCTGACTTGACTTAGTGCTGCATGTGTTAAAAACTACAAACCAGCCACTTTGGAGATGCTGTGTCTGTAGACGCTTGTAATTGCAGTTGTGTGAGGTGGTAAAAGGGTGTTTCCATCCTTTCCTTTCCTTGTTTTAAATTCTAGGAGGAGGTGGGGTGGACTCTAAACGTCCTGTTTAAATGTATCACAGGCACCATTAAACGTACTGTGAATTGTTTGACTTTTTATACACTTAAAGCAGGAGCTCTTACACTTAAAGCAGGAGCTTGTGTTGTTGTGTTTTCCCCTTCCTTTAATAAATCCTGTTTTGCTATTTCTCTGGTTTCTGCTTCATGTCCAAAGCCTGGCAGCTGTGGAGAGGAGATGGCTGGGCCAGGTGGACCCCGAGAATCCCCTGCAGGGGACGTGGGGGGAAACTGGAATTTGGGGTGGGGAAGTCTCTCTGCAGCACTGGGGCTGTGCAGTGCCCACAGAGGGGACTCCAGTGCCACTGTCACTGCAGCGGGCCCCAGCTGGGTGACAATTAGCATGATTCAAAGATGGCTGATCAATCTCTTTATCATGTCATTATTAAGAAACCCATTCCTTTTATAGACAGATAACATACAAATATAATACACAAATATCATATATTTATGATACAGGTTGACCTAATTAGTCCTCCAGTCCATTGGCTAATTAGGGAAAAAACCCTTTGGTAAACAAATCTCACATGTTCACAGTACCAGGGGCAGTAAGTGAAGATAAGAATTGTTTCTCATTCTTTTCTCTGATCTTCTCACAGCCTTCCCCAGAAAGGCCTGGGAAAGTTTTGTGTTGCTTTCTATGGCCAGAGAGCTGCTGCCTCCTGCCCTGTTCCTCATCCCAGGGCATAATTCCTGATCCTCCTGCTCCCAGGCGCCTGTTCCCTGTCCCCGTGCTCTGACTCCTGTCCCCATGCACTGCTCAGTGTCCCAGAGCCCTTTTCCCTGTGCCAGTGTGCCATTCCCCATCCCGCTGCTCTGTTCACCATCCCAGTGGGATATTCCCAATCCAGGTCTGCTATTTCCTGTTCCTGGTGCCCTGCTCTCCATCCTGGTCCATTATCCCCCATCCCGGTGCCCTATTCCCCTTTCCCATGGGTATTCCCCATCCCAGCTCCGCTATTTCCCGTTCCTGGTGCCCCGTTCTCCATGATGCTCCATCATCCTCATCCCAGTGCATTATTCTCCATCCCGGTGCCCTATTCCCCTTCCCCATGGGTGTTCCCCATCCCAGTGCTTTGTTCCCTATCCCAATGGGTTTTTCCCTATTCTGGTGCCCCGTTCCCCCACCTGGGAGCATTATTCCCAGTCCCGATGGGTTATTCCCCTTCCCGGGGCGTTATTCCCCACCCCAATGGGCATTCCCCATGCCGATGGATATTCCCCGTCCCGGTGGGTGATTTCCCATCCTAATGGGTAATTCCCCATGCCGATGGGTATTCCCCGTTATTCCCCGTCCCGGTGGGTTATTCCCCTCCCCCGTGGGTTATTTCCCACCCTGTGTGTGTCATTTCCCGTCCAGAAGGGTTATTCCCCACCCTGGTGCGGTATTCCCCCTCCCGATGGGGTATTCCCCAGCCCGGTGCGTTATTCCCCAGCCCGGTGCGCTGTTCCCGGTGCGGTATTCCCCCTCCCGATGGGGTATTCCCCAGCCCAGTGCGTTATTCCCAGCCCCATGTGCTATTTCCGATGCATTATTCTCTATTCCCGGTGCGTTATTCCCTGTTCCCGGTGCTCCGATCCCTATTCCCGGTGCGTTATTCCCTGTTCCCGGTGCTCCGATCCCTATTCCCGGTGCGTTATTCCCTGTTCCTGGTGCTCCGATCCCTATTCCCGGTGCGTTATTCCCTGTTCCCGGTGCGTTATTCCCCAGCCCGGTGATCCGTTCCCGGGGGCGTGGCCACGCCCCTGCCGCCACCACCGCCCAATAGGCTCTCACCCCTGGACCCAGAGCCCCGCCTCCCCGTGACGTCACGACCCGGCCTCCCTGCCGCGCCGTTGCCGCGGGAGCGCGCGCGCGTGCGCGGCGCCGGTCCCGCCCGGTCCCGCCCGGTGACGCGGTGACGCGGAGCGTGCGCGGAGCGGGGTCGGGTTCAAAGGAGGAAACATGGCGGAAAACAAAGGAGGCGGCGGCGGCGGGGACGCGGCCGCCGAGGCCGCGCCGGGCGGCGGCGGCTGTCTGGAGCCTCCCGCCGGCTCGCCGTCCGCCGCCGCGCCCCCTGAGGAGCGCGAGAGCCCCGGGGCGGCGGCGGCGGAGCGCGGCGGCGGCGAGGCCGAGGCCGAGGCGGCGGCGGGGCCCGGTGCGGCGGCGGGGCCTGGCCCCAGCCCGGTGCCGCCGCTGACGCCCGCGGCGCCGGGGCCGTTCTCGCTGCTGGACACGTGCGCGGTGTGCGCGCAGAGCCTGCAGAGCCGGCGGGAGGCCGAGCCCAAGCTGCTGCCCTGCCTGCACTCCTTCTGCCGCCGCTGCCTGCCCGAGCCCGAGCGCCAGCTCACCGTGCCCGTGCCCGGCGGCGCCAACGGCGACGTGCAGCAAGGTGAGCGCGGGGCTCCTCCGGGACATCCCGCCGGCAGCCGCCCGCCCGAACCGCGGCGCGGGGCTCCCCGGGCCGGCCCGGGCCCGCGGGGGCTGCGGGAGGGCAGCGGCGGCGGGGCTCGGCAGCGCGGATCCCGCCCGGGGCTCTCGTCCCGGCAGGGAGGGACGCGGACCTGTTGGAGCGGGCAGAGTTGGTCGGAGGGGTGGAGCAGCTCTGCTGCGAGGGAAGGCTGAAGGGATTGGGATCGTTCTGGGGAAGAGAAGCTCCAGAGGGACCCTAAAGCCCCGTCCGGTGCCTAAAGGGAGTCTGTGATAAAAATAAGGGCAGAGTTTTTAGCGGCACCTGTTGCGGTAGGAGTGGGGATAATGGTTTTAAACTGGAGCAGGGTCGGTTTAGATTAAGTGTAAGAAAGAAATGTTTACCGTGAGGGTGTTAAAACATCGGAACAAATTGCTCAGGGAGGTGGTGGAAATATTCGGTGTCAGGCTGGACCAGGCTCCGAGCAGCCTGCTCGAATCTAAGGTGTCCCTGCTCGTGACACGGGGGTTGGACTAATGACCTTTAAAGGCCCTTTCCAACCCCAAATACTCTGTCATTCTCTCCTCCTGCGTGTTTTGTGTTGGCTCTCAGCGGTGTCACGGCGGAGGCGAGTCAGGAGGGGGGTGGGCAGCTGCTGGGTTTACAGCGCTGGGGTGAAACGTGTGTGGTTAAACTGAGATCCCCTCTTGTTGCGGTGTTACCTGCCCAGGTGGGAACGCTGTGTGCACTGCCCCTGCTTTGCTGTGCGCTGAGATAAAACCTTGCCGTGCTGCTTGTCACCTCTGCCTCTACAGAACTTGTAGCAGGGAACAGGAGGGCACTGCTCCTTCCGCCTGCTCTTAGCAGAGCCACAGCTTGGGTTTGATTTTTCTTTTCTAAGGTATGTTCAGGTGGAATTGAAAAGCTTCTGGAGCTTTAGATGGGGTGACTCACGGGCTGTGGTGTACAGAGCAAAGTAGGGCCCTGGTAAGTGGTTTTGCAGGTCCTAAATGGGCTCTGTGGTCAGGGAGACCTTGTTTGGTGACATCTTTGCACTCAAACCCTTCCTGTGCTCCCCAGTGAAGGAATTGACCTGGGGTGGTAGAGATTTTTTTCATCCAGACTGTTCAGAAGTCCATCTAGGATGTGATCTTAGGAAGTTGATTTGTGTTAAAAAGATGATGTATTAAATATAGTTTGCTAGTGCACTCAGTACAGCACTCTGATGGGTTTGTGATCCATGTTTTTAAATTCCAGATTCTACTTTTTGTGTTATATCATAGAGTGACAGAGTGATTTGGTTTGGAGGGGACTTCAGAGCCCATCCAGTGCCAGCCCTGCCATGGCAGGGACACTTTCCACTCTTCCAGGCTGCTCCAAACCCCATCCAGCCTGGCCTTGGGCACTGCCAGGGATCCAGGGGCAGCCCCAGCTGCTCTGGGCACCTGTGCCAGGGCCTGCCCACCCTGCCAGGGCAGTGATATGCCAGTGGCATACGCAGAGCTTGGGAAGCAGGGTTTCTTTTATTAGCAATTAGCAGGATTATCTTGAGTCCTGCTGTGTGTGTGTGAGGTGTGGGAACCACGGGGTGCAAACTGGAATATCACTTCTTGTTGTACACCTTTTAGGGATGCTTGTTGGTGTGCTTTGGAGTAGAAAGAGTTTGTGTTTGGACTGCTGCAGTAAAAAGTTTTAGGTGATGTGAGCAAGGTTCAGGAGCATCTTTCATGTGAGGATAGACTGCAGGGCTGGGCCTGGTGAGTCTGGAGAAGGGAAGACTGAGAGGGGATCCCATCAATCTGTAGGAATATTTCCAGGCTGGGTCAGAGGATGGTGTCAGGCTCTTTTCAGTGGTGCCCAGGGCAGGCCACGAAGCAATGGCCATAAATTATAACACAGGGAGTTCCACCTGAAGGAGAAAGAAATTCTTTCTGTGGAGGGTGGCAGAGCTTTGGAGCAGCTGCCCAGGGAAGGGGTGGAGTTTCCCTTTCTGGACACATTCCAAACCCACCTGGACACATTCCTGCGTCACCTGCTCCAGGTGACTGGGTGATCTGCAGAGGTGCCTTCCAGCAGAGGTGCTGTTGTGGGATTGTGGGAGTGTCCTGTAGGGCTGTGGATCCAGCTGTGCATCCAGCTGTGGTGGCGCCTCAGCCTGCACGAGCTCAGGAACTGGCAGCTATATTCTGATGTCTCTCGTTCCCTGGGTATTTAGGTTTAATCCCTGTTCCCTTAGGAAAGTAGGAAATGCTCTCGGGCCAAAATTTGACTGGAGTCAAATATTTCCAATTTTTAGAGGGAATCTCCTCACGGACTTTTAATGAGAAATTTGTTTGGTTTATATTTGGTATTTTCCAGTTGGGATTAAAAACACACCCTGAAATGTGGTAGGATTGGCTCATTCTCAGCTGAGGATGGGCCATGGACCAGCAGAGGCATTTTTGTGGGCAGCTCTCTGCACCTTGAGAGTGCAATCAGTTGAGTGGCACAGGAGATGGTTACCAGTAAATCAGAGAGAAAATGGACATTCTGAGCCTGCTGAGAGGCACCACAGTGCTTAGTCACACAGGTTCCTTCCCTCTTTGGTAGTCACAACGTGTGAAGTGTTACTTCCACTTCTGCTGACTCTCAAGTCTCCTTCGTGACGAGCAGGTGCTTTTTCATGAAGGAAGAATTAAAGAGAAGTGGTACCTGTAGCTGTACCTGAGGCAGGTTACGCTTTGCTGCAGGCTCTCACTGCTGGATTGTGCCCCTGCTGTCTTTCTGCACCTCTTTACAGAAACCAGAAAAGTACAAGTGATATTTTCCTGGTTCCTTTCTTAATTAGTTGGAGAGTTGGCTCAGTGAGAGCTGTCAGGACTTAAAACAGTAGCTATGTGTATTTATTGGGTAAAAACTGTGGAAATGGAGTGTGAGGTTGGTGCCCCAGAGCAGTTCTCTGAGTGACAGCACCTCCTCTGCCCTCCTGGAGAGAGTGGTGTTGGGTCTGGATCAGCATCTCTGCTCCTGCCAGGCTCCCACTCCCTTCAGAGCCACTGCTAAAGAAGGCAGAAGAATCATCTCAGCTCCTAAAAGTTGGAGTAACCCCTGACTGAAGCTTAAAAGAATTACCCGAAGTTGTGATTTGCTGTATTAAAAACAAGTTCTTGCTGGGTCATACCTGTTTTGCTGGTGAAAAAGGTTTATTTTGCTGTTGATTACACATATGTAGGGAAAAACCAGAAGATTCTTATTTCATATATTTAAAACATATACATTTGTTCAACATGAAAAGTAGCATCTCATATTCAGTTTAATTTCTTAATTGGTTATGGGAATGTGCATTATTTGGTGGATGGATGATTTTGTAGTGGTGTTTCAGCTGTCCAACTGGACTCCTCCTTTCAGGTGGAGCAGCTTACAAGGAAATGCCTGCATTTGTATCACAGTATTCTGAAAAAAAAAACCAAAACTGACTTCTGAGTTAGAGATTGCAGACTGTAACAGATACTGTAAAACAACTTTTCCTGCACCCGCTGCTGCTCCTGCTCCTGGAGGTGAGGTTGTTTTGTGGTTTCACTGCCTGGATGAGATATTTACAATCTCTCCAAAGAAGATTATCTCAGTAGAGAGAGCGTGGGGCTCTCCCAGCTCCTTGGGAATGTCACAATTCTGATTATGCTGAAAAACCAAATGGGCTGAGAAACCTCCGCAGTTGGTTGTGTGTGTAAACTGAGGAACAGCACATTTACTGTGCAGAGCTGTGATGTGTGGTACCAGGGATTGGTTTGATATGCTGAATCCAGCTCCTGTACCCACTCTTGCTGTGTTGTATTAATCACACATGATTTTTTTTTCTTTTTCAATTTGCTGTGAAAG